>NC_060209.1:110859750-111180000 GCF_021130785.1 Homalodisca vitripennis
TTTGCTGAGATCAAAGGAAGTTCCCCAAACAATAATGCCGTATTTAAAAATAGATAGGCATAATACAAAACTTTTCATGTTTCTACTGAGACTAAATTAAATAGGAATTAAAAAACAAATTTGAAAGTACTTCATTTCTGTGTTAAATAATCAATATGCAACTTCCAGTTTAGGGTTTTATCAATACTTATTCCCAAGCTCTTATAAGTCTTAACTACATAAATAATGAAAAGGCAGGTTCAAGAATGAAGCCTTATGGGACACCAAATGAAACCTTTTGTCATTTTTATTTACATTTGCTTGAATCTTTGGTAACAATTGTCCATTGAAAACTATCACTTAAGTATGATTTAGTAAGTTTTAGTGCTTTGTCCTTTATTCATTTAAAGTTCAATTTCAAGTTCAATTTCTTCAATAGCAAGCTATCAACCCTCGTGTTACTCTTGGACATCACACATACAGTGCAGCTGTCAAGTCAAGTCTAGTGAGAGAGCAAAAGCAGAGCAGTGATACAGTGTCAAATTTAATAAATATATTCATGTTCAACTTCCCTACTAAACACCACTCCACTACCCACTACTCTATCAGTTAACACTCCGCAAGTAATAACTTCAACAACCAATACTCCCTCAAATACCCCTCCACCAACCACTACTATTTCTCCCCCTGTACAACAACAAAGTAATGTAGAGGATAGTTTTTAGACTAATGCAAATTAATGTTTGTTGTATGAGAAACAAAATTATAGAATTAGAAGAATTATGCAGAGAAAAGAAATTAAATTTAACGTGCATATCAGAGCATTGATGGGAGGAGAGTAAAATAAATGTATTTGCGCCATAACAAGTTTGTGTGTATGTGAGTGTATGTTTTATAAGCAATATAGAATGTGGATTACTTTTGTGTTATTTCAATATTGTCATCTTATAAATTACACCATTTATTGTTGTGTGTATATTTGTTTCTCTTTATTTTTAACATTTTTTATTTACCATCCACACGCTTACAATAGTATAGTTTTAACCTTTATTTATGTTCTGTAAAATGCAATACTTTTATGTAAAAATAGTATTTATAAATGTTTTAGTTAATGTCTCTCAATCTGTGCCAACCTTCAATGATTTTTCTATGAAGTCAGTTGGCCCCACCCACAGGCTTTAAGCCTATGTGGGGTTTTCTCGCAATGGCTATTTATTGTACTGTACTATTTTCATAAGATAAATAAAGAATTTTTATCTGAGTTAACAAATAAGATGGAGAATTATTAAATGGAAAAATTAAAAAACTTAAAAGAATTAAACATTTTTGATTTACAACTGGAGGTTACACAATAAAGGAGTTAGAAGTTTGTTCAGTTGTGATATATAACTGATTAAACTTTGGTAGAGCACGAGTTCCCAGAAGCAGTTCATCAGGTTTGTTCAAAATGTATTAGATGAGGACTTTATTAATAGCATACACAGTCAAATAAATTATGAGCCTAAAAATTGTAAAAATATTAAATTATCCAAAATATTCAAAAGATTAAGAAGTGATAAGTTTTTGTACACAAGCTGAATGAACATTTTGAAAGTTCATGACATTACAGGAATTTATCAAAAGTCAAAGTTTTCTTCAATACTCAGAATGCAAAATGGAGGATTTTGGCAAATAAAAAGTCTATCTCACCACTGGTGTCTTCCATACCAGAGGAGAGCCGTGTTGCTTAACAACGGAATCCAAAGAAACAACTGTGGTACTATAGATTAGGAGGGAAGTGTTGGTAGAGGTTTAGGACTTAACGAATTATTTAATGGGAATGGTATCCAAAATTAGCTAACACCATCTTCTTCAGCCGTCCTTGGTAATAGCTGGAAGTGAGATGATGATTCAGGAAATGACACTGGTGAATCACATTTCTTCTTTCTAGCTGGTCACTTCTCTGCACTATAAATCGTTGACGAGGGAAAATAAATTTAGAATTTTGAAATATTACTTGAGATTTAAACTTAACAGCTTAATAGTATATAACTATTAAATGACAATTAACAATGTAAATGATCAGGGAATTTTTCATTTTAACACATTCGCTATGGGAATATACGTTAAAGAGAACCCCCCAAAAAAAACGGAAAAATACAAATTCATAAAAACGTACAGTAAGTGTTCTGAAGATCAGAATATGGCCCCATTTTGAAGTTGAAGTGGTCTTTCTGTTGATACCAGATATTTTGGTTTGTTAACCGCCGGCGTGTAACCCGCATAGTTTGAAGTTTCCTTTCATGCTCCACTGCCGTGTCAAAGTCACAGTTTTGTTGTTTCTTATTAAAAACTGCCTTTTTAAATGTTAAACGTTTATTTTACACATTTATTAAAAATACTACACATTAAGAATTTTTATTTAAATATTTACAACTCCCCTAACCACCTATATCTCAGCAAAATTTACATGTTTTCATGGTATGTTTGGAAACAATTCCCAACACACATGCCAGGTTGGTCAGGGCAGGTCTCACAGTAGTACAGTGTATTTACCCTTTTCCCAACTCTCCAGCATATGCGACATATTTTCCTTTTTAGCTGGTTTCTGTTGTCTCAATAGGTGTTTTTCATGACCTTGTGCGCAGTTTGACGTAGTCTCTTTTGTGCTGGAGTTCTACTAGTTCTACTTATGCCGGCACTCAATAATCAATTTTCAATAATCTTGGATTCTGTTTAGGCGAATCGTGCCCATATGCATTACTAACACAATGAAAACTTTGAGTTCTGCCACTGTGAAGTTTTTCCACCAATTTATTCTTGACTTTGGTTTGAAATAAACCTGAAGAGCATATTCATTTGTATATACTTACAAATTTCTTCAAGGAAAACAATGTCAACCAAAAGGTTAAACCAATCAATTGGTTTCCCCTCACTTGGTATGAGCACTAATAATGTGTGGGTTCTCGTGAATTCGATTGACCTCATGCCTGTCGTTGTTATAGACCATTGAGGAGCAGTGTAATAAATGTCTGGATCTTCATCAGGTTCACTGATTTTTCTCCATACTCAACATAAGTGTCATCAGATTCACCATCCATAACCTGTTGAACATCGGCAGCTTCATTTAGATTGCTGTCTAACTGTTCAACATTATGCATTATTTCAAACCAGATAGTTCATGTAGGGCAGGATCCATTGTGTCGTATTCAACTGGTCAATAAACACAAATACAATAAGTAACTATCACTTCCACAAAGCACACATGACAAAAATGGTGAAGAACTATAGTAGCAGTCTAGCGGAGTTATTCAAAACTAAGGCCTACTACACCTGTTCTGTTAGTTCCGTTCCGTTCTACCACCATAGTGCGCAACTTGTCAGACCCAGTCTGGTTATTGTGTAAACACTAATAATAAAAACAATTTATACTGATATTACATATGTTAAAAAAAAACCCTTAACAAATCGTGTTTACATTTTGTAAACCCAAAAATTTAGTAACATCCAAAATTAAGGGGAAAATTTAGTAACATATCTCTAGTCAGCTTTTACGCGCCAACTGAAGAAGCAGAAGAGGAAGAAAAAGATAACTTCTATGGTCTTCTGGACGAACTGGTGGGTAGGTTACCAAGTTTTGATATGAAGATTATTTTAGGGGACGCAAATGCCAAAGTAGGAAGAGAAGAAGTCTGGAGACCTGCTATTGGAAAAGAGAGCCAGCACCAAGAATCAAACGACAATGGAACCAGACTGGCAAGTTTTGCAATTGCAAATGAATATAAAATAGTTAGCACGATGTTCCCAAGAAAAGATATACACAAATATACATGGACATCACCTGGTGGAACAACAAAAAACCAAATTGACCACGTGATCACAGACCAAAGGCACAAAAGTAGTATAACTGATGTTCGAAGCATCAGGGGAGCGGAATGTGGAACTGACCACTGTTTTAGTCAAAGTGTGTCAGCGAATAGCAATCCAGAGAAGAAAGGAAGTAAGGCAAGAAAGAAGAATAGAAGTGGGTAGACTTGAGCTTAAGAATATTGCTGATGAATTCAAACTGAAACTGGAGAATAGATTTAAGGCCCTGGAAGACATGGAGAACAATGAAACGGTAGATGCCAAATGGTCTAATTTTAAGGAAGTAGTTCTGAACACAGCAGAAGAGGTATGTGGTAGTAGGAAGAAGAGAAACAAAAAACCATGGTTTGATCAGGAATGCGAGCAAGCTCTGAAAGACCGAGTTAAAAGGAAAATAACGTGGATGAATAGTAACAGGGTAGAGGATAGAGAAAGCTATAATGAAGCAAATAGGGAGGCAAACAAGTTGCTGAGGCGGAAAAAAAGACTGTATCTGCATAGATTGCTTGACAAGGCTGAGGAAGATAATACAGCAAATAACGCAAAGGACTTCTACAGGAAAATAAGATTCTTCAAAAGAGGTTTTACCCCATACCCATATGGGGTAAAAAACAGAAATGGAGAGTTGGTGACAGAAAGTACAAAAGTTATAGAAAGATGGAGAGAGTACTTTTGCGAGCTACTAAATGTAGAGGACCAAACTAGGGACGAAGAGCAAGTTGGTGAATACTATCATGTTCAACCAAATATAGAACCACCAACCATAGAAGAAGTAAAGGATGCAGTCAAAGCGCTAAAGACCAACAAAGCTCCTGGGAAGGATGAAATAACAGCAGAATTCTTGAAGAAAGGAGGAGAAATAATAGTGGAAAATCTATGGAAACTAATACTTCGTATTTGGGAGAAAGAAGAAATGCCAGCTGAATGGCAAGAAGCAATAATAATACCTATACACAAGAAGGGTGAAAAAGAAGAGTGTGGTAACTACAGAGGCATCTCACTACTCAGCATCCCATATAAAGTTTTATCCAAAATTGTTTTAAACCGACTTGAACATTATACAAATGAAATAATCAGGGAAGAACAGGCAGGGTTCATAAAGGGCAGATCAACCACAAATCAGATTTTCATTTTCAAAGAAATATTAGCTAAATACTGGGAATATAATAAAGAATTTTTTGCCATATTTATTGACTTTCAAAAAGCATACGATAGCATAATCAGAAAGGAGTTGTGGACACAACTAGATAAATTTGGCATCCCGAGAAAATTAATAAACTTAGTTAAGATGAGTGTCACAGAGTCAAGAGGCTCAGTAAGAATTAATGGTCGGGACTGTGTACCTTTTGGGATAAACTCAGGAGTCAGGCAAGGAGATGGTCTTTCTCCAATCTTATTTAATATTGCCATGGAAGAAGCACTTCAGAGTGTAGCAGAGAGGGATTTAGGGGTGGAAGTTGGAGCTAAACTAAACATCCTGGCTTTTGCAGATGATGTTGTCATATTTGCAGAAAATGTAGATGATTTGAGGTCACTAACTGGACTATTTATGAGTGAGGCAGAGAAAGTGGGGTTGAAGACAAATGATGCAAAAACTAAATATATGCACTTTAGAAGGAATCAAAATCAAAGAGGAGGACCCCTACAAATTGATGGGCATGTTTTCGAACAAGTGGAGAACTTTAAGTACCTTGGGGTCACAATATCAAATAAAAACACAGATGAACCAGAGATACAAAATAGGATCAACTCAGCAAATAGATGTGCATATGCATGCAATAGGATACTTTCAACCAAATCTCTCTCTCACAAAACTAAAACTAGAATATACAAAACAATTATATGTCCAGTGCTTTTGTACGGATCCGAAACGTGGAGGCTAAATAAGAAGGATGAGAAAAAGCTTCTAGTTTTCGAGAATAGAATTTTACGTAAAATTTATGGGCCATCATATGAACAAGGGGTATGGAGAAGAAAACATAATAGAGAAATCAGGGAGCTCTACAATAGTACGGATGTAATAGGAGAAATAAAGTGCAGAAGACTCCGTTGGGCAGGCCATGTTTTGAGAAGAGAAGAGGAATGCAAACTGAGGAGGGTAATGTACGGTAACCCAGAAGGAAGACGACCCCGTGGGAGACCGAAAGTGAGATGGTGGAACCAGGTGAAGGCTGATATGGAGAAGGTGGGCGCTTCAGAGGAAGATGCAGAGGACTGTTCAAGATGGAGGAGCTTTGTTGGTGCGGCTAAATATCACCTCCGATATAAATGGCCCTGGGAGTAAGAGTAAGTAAGTAACAAATCGTGTTTACATTTTGTAAACCCAAAAATTCCCAAAATCTAAAAAAAAACGTAACCCTAAATAAATACAGACTTGAACAACTATGCGGGAATGGTATCAATGGACTTCAACAGATTGCTACGCAACAACGACGCTTGGAGCTTGCAATTGCATTGTTTACTGCCAGCGGGTAACTCGCTATTTGTCAAACATCACTTATACACGCCGGCGTGTAACCCGCAGTGAATGTGTTAGATTAGGATTTTAAAACATGTTTAACCCTGACGTCCATATTATACGGACATCATAAAAATGGCGTCAACTCCCGGCATCCATATTGTGTGGACGTGCACTTTTTATTATTTTACTGGCCACGTAATTTACCAAATGCTTTGAAATTCCGCAGACTTGTGCACAAAGATGTATTGCATTGAAATATTTTAGTTTGTAAAGCTTTGACTTCGTATTATGTCAGTCTGTGATTCAGCAATTGCAATTCGGCTGACTGCTCATGCTTGTTGGAAACAGGTGTCTTTCACGTGGATGTGAATATTCTATTTTCTTCATGGTTTTAGGTTAAAACAATGTTAAGTAGGAAGAACACCTACTAAGAATAATGGAAAGAAATTGTTGTGTGTGTAGCATTAAAAGCACTCAGTGTGGGGGTAAAAGAAAAGAAAGCAAAGTATTTTTGTGTATGTTGCCAAAAAAGGAATTCACCCCAATTGTTTCGGTGACCACAAGTGCTAAAAAATTTTGTAGTAATGTAAATATTGTTTTTTTAACCTTTTTCAAATTTAGGCTATGCATAGTTTTAATTATTTTGCCAGAAATAATTTTTGTTCTATGTTTATTTTAAGTACTGTGAATTTCAAAGTTCATATCACATTGACTTGGCCAGAAATGGCAAAAAAGGGAAAATGACACATCTTTACAAAAATGGATGTTACTCCACTTGTAAGGCATTTACGCCTATAAATTTTCTTTCCTTAGATTAAGGATTAAATAAACATAAAATAATTGGGTATTTTTGAGTCAAAAGTTTTTTGACTATATGGTTTCTATCCTCAAACTTGAAATTAAAAATTTTTCTATATTTGTTATTTGTGTATATGTATTTAAAAATATAGTTTTCAAGATATTATTTGTGTTTACATATTTCTGTAAATTAAGAAGTAAAACAAAAAAAAAAGAATTAGCTTGATGTCTTAAAAACTAGCAGAGTAATGAGTTTTTAACAAAACCCTTACATTTTGTCTAAAAATGGCTTGGGATTTCTTGCACATCACTTGATACAATGGCCAGGGGTTAAAAGGGTTAAGGGCATTTTTCCTTAAACAGTTGCCTACTCTTATTAGAAACTTTTTCTACCATCAGATATATCAATGCATCACAAAATTTTTTTTAAAATAAACTCATCTGATTGTAATAAAATTATAAGAAGGATTTAAAACCTCATGCAGATGAGTTCAACAGAAACATTGTTATTTGAAATAAAAAGTCAGTATATGCCTTATCCAATAGTTGAGGACTGAATGTGGAGAGAAAGTATTTATTTGTTTTGTATCATAGATACTAATAAGATCAAAGAGCTTTTTCATAAATATGTGATTTTTTCATCAGTTTAATAAAGCAGTTTTTTACCGATTCGTATGTATAACTAGAAAAGTACTCCTTTGTCTCAGTGAGTTATTAATAGTTTTATTGAGCAACTCTCTACCGATACCATTGCATAGTGTCTTTTTTGTTTGTAATGTTACAATTTGCCTACTGTCACTGCAGCTCTCAGATTCAATTCCCATGGTGGTCAATACAAATTTGCATATAAATTTATTTTCATACTAGAACTGTGTGCTATTTCTTTAAAGTATCACCATAGGCCTACACCAAAACGTCTTTGTTTTATCAATACTAGAACTGTGAATGACACTTGTTATAGTTAAAATTATATTTATCTAACATTTCAAAATGATTACAAACATAAATTAAGTACAGAAAATTATAATAACATTAAGGTTCTGCAACATACCCAAATTCAGTAGACATATTCATACTCTACAAGGTAACAAACACAACCTTTAAATTTTATACCTTGGTTATAATATATCAGGCAAGATTACTTACAGCTGCCACTGATGGAATTGTAGTCTGGTCAGGGGATGGATGCGTCACATCAGCTCCTACCAGCATGGTGGGTGAATCCATTAGATGGGGGCTGAAAGTAATAAAAACATGTCTGTAGTCCATTCAGTAAGTGTTTGCAGTGACTAAAACCTATTCAATGTAAAATTTTTTTAAATTGAATTAAGACCAGACACTATTTCAAACCAAAAATACAGCCAAAAAATCCATACTAATTCTCTAATCTACCCAACAAAGTTCTCGTTCACCAAGTTAAAAAATATTTACAATATATTAATGAAAACAAGATTATAGAGTACCTTCTATGTAGGTAAGATTTTGTCTTTTAAAATCCATATTTTTACTAAAATGTGCTTTAAGTTAATAATTTTTATTCGAAGTATCACTTTATGTTGATTAATACTGTCAAGACATTCCCTAATTTATAACACTAACTTCTCCTGAATGAAACTTCCATTCTTACAGACTATAGACAAACATCCACTATCTTATATTATGCTTTCTCATTTCTGATAGTCATGAAATATCACGGGCTCTGAAGTATGAAGTTTTTTAATATTCTTTATTTCCATGTACATTAACCTCCACATGCATGATCTTACAAAACATTATAAAATTATTGGGATATCAGAATAATAATAAGAATATCTTTATTTATAAAAGTGTTATGTAGACATTTTAAAAAAATTACAAGAATTTTAAACCAATAATTTAAGAATCACTAACTATATTTAGCACTTTATACATATTTTAATATACCACGATGACTCTTACATCAAAATAAACTAAAAGTAACAAAAAGGAAACACTTTACTTATATGATCATACTAACCAATATTTTAATTAAACTTTTATGAATATATATAGGGCCTCTAAAGGCAAAGCATGTGCAGAGGTTCCTTCATGCTAAATTTAATTCATGATAGCTCGGATAGATGTTGACAATTAATTTTGATTAAAATAACTCCCATTTATCAAATGTCTGCGTTACTTCTAAATCTATACTTATGTGCAATTCTGATCTGAATAACACGTTTTAACTAATAGTATGTAGAAGAAAATTTATATTTTGTTTTCTTAATAGCCATAATTTCAATAGTTTTGAAAAAATATGTATATTTTTTAATCACATATTTCTTTTGGTATTACATTAAACATTTTCGGTCCCAAAAAAATAGCTTTATTTAAAATGGTTAAATTGGGTTTTGGAACTGCTGTTTTGTCTTAGTGCCTTAATTTATTTTTGTAGCTATTAACTAATACAGGCAAATTACCACTACTGACATTTTCAAAACCTTATACAATACACAAACAAATATGTTATTTGAAAAATTTTTAATTTTAAAACTAAATGGATGAGATGGCTCATATTTACCCTATTTAACTAATCGAACGAATTTCTTTTGTTGCATTAATTTTGTTCATAGGTTCCACCCCAGCAAAATATTCCATATTCCAATCTACTGTTTACCAATGAAAAAATAACATTCCCATAATTTCCTCTGTACACATATTTTGTAGAAAATAAAAGGTTCTTAAGATACTATTAAGTTTTTTCTTTACCATGTCTGTGTTTTTTCCAGTTTATTTCTCTATCCAGCGATTCCCAGGTATTTCAAATTGTCAGCCTGTGACACAATTACACACTCAGGATACTCTTTGTTTGTACACAAACAAATCACACAATTGTATAAAATTTATTGGTAAAATTTGTGTGGATCTTTTTTCAGGCTAAAATGTAAGTACTAGGTTTTTTCCGGACTTAATAACATATTGTTCTTTGAGAACCATCATTGAAGGACTTTAAAATCTATACTCATTGCTTCTTCTATATCATTTCAGTCATCTTTTATGTAATTAAATGCTGTGTCGTCAGCAAATGATGTTATTTTACCATATAAATTATAATTACAGAGATAATTGATATATAGTATAAACAATATTGCACTTATGCTGACCCTTAGGGTACTCCACTTTTTATTATATCAAAGTCACTGAAAGTGTTGTTAATGTTTACACATTGTTTCCTATTGTTCAAGTAGCTTGAAAACCAGGAAAGAACATTTCCTCTGATACCGCAGTATAATTTATTTAAAAGAACGTCATGATCTACAGTGTTGTAAGCTTTCTTTAAATATAAAAATAATCCACTGACTTTGCGTCCTGAATTGATCGGTTCAAATACGTCATCGATAAAGTTTTTTAACGCAGTTTCAGTACTCAAGCCCCCTCTGAAACCAAACTAATTTTTACAAAAGAAATGGGTTTGCTCAAGAAATTTAACTAATCTTTTTTTCATATTTTTTTTTCAAAAATCTTTGTAAAAGTTAAGAGTAAAGATTTTGGTCAGAAATTGTTGCAGTCATTATTCAGTCCATTCTTATGCAAAGGAAGTACCACAACGGTTTTTAACCCTTTGGACCCCAAGCAGTCGATTTTTACTCATCAGACCGGTCGCTTTCTGGACGTTCATAAATCACGCTAATAGGACCAGGCGGTCGATTTCTGGACGCCAGAATTTTGGTATTTTTAATAAGTAATATAATAACGTTAGAATTTAAAATATAATTTTATTATATACTTTAAACCATATACACTTTGTTAAAAGTATTAAGGATATTAAAAATATTGTTTTGAATGAACTACAAAATATTACACAGCAGCAATACAATAGCTCTGTCAGCTGATGACTGTATACTGCGTAGTGACTCGCCTCGCCGCCGCGGCCGGATGCCAGCTGTCTAGATATTTATGTTCTGTCCGTTTGTTGTTCTGTGTTTTCGAGGTAGTAATGTTTGCTTTCGTACCAATACTTTTTGAGTGAATTGTGATGATAATGGCATATGAGAACCTGAGAACAAGTGAACTTGATAGGGAGCTAGATTCGTCTGATTCTTAAATTCCATTTGATGACGACTCGGACGCAGATCCTACCTATAACCTTATTTCACAACCTCCAACATCTGGTCAAAACTACAAGCAATCATGAAATAAAATCTAGATTTGCAGTTGGTGCAAAGAGGGCTGCCATTCTCTTTGCTTTGGGAAACGTGTAAATAATGCTCTGAGTGAAAATTGTTTGTACATAGTGTATATACTTTTTTTACTTTATGCCATTGTAAACAGTACATTTTATTGACTTATGCCTATTTTGATTTCACTATATTGTAAAATAAACTAAGAATTCGTATAACTCCAATTACTTTTAGATTTACGATGCTGTACTGATATTTCCGAATAACAACTTTTTTATTGCTTTTGTAGCAACATGATAAATTTTTTATAATTTTATTATTAATTTGTATTCCAAATAAGTTAAAATGGTACACATGTAGGAAACAATATTCTCTGTAAAATAAACTGGTTTTCCACGGTTAAAACGCTTTTGTTTTTTCAGTAAAACACAATAAACTAAAAAATAATTAAATAATTTTGTTATTTAATTTTAATTTTTTTCCCCCCCCCCCCCACCCCCCCCCCCCCCCACCCCCCCCCCCCCCCACCCCCCCCCCCCCCCACCCCCCCCCCCCCCCACCCCCCCCCCCCCCCACCCCCCATTATTAATCTCGAAACATTGTATTTTATGTGTCATAGTTTGTAAAATTATGAATTAAGATCGACATATGTTTGTGAGCTTCATCTGAGGGTTGCCTCCATTAGTGTAGTGAAGTTTATCTTGGTTAGTTCTACTCCTGTGGCGTGGCAAGCCCATCCTAAAAAAAAAAGAAAAAAAACAATGAAATAATGAATTGCTTGAATCGGCTAACTGATTGTTCCGGAATCCAGCACTAAAGGAAAAGTATGCATTAAGGGACAGAGTGGTAGTGACACAATTGACAATTATACAAACGAGTTTTTCCTATTTTAAGTATTGTTCAAAAGTCGATGTGGGGTCTCCAGACGAAGTTGTCCATACTTATTCTTGAGTGAAAATAGTATTTTGACAAGATGTGTGTTAGATAGATAACACAGGCCTAAAATGCACAGTATTCACCCTATAAACAGGCTGAATAGTTCAGTTTGTTGAATAATATAATATGTTTGACGGCTTGATAAGAAGTGCAACATTGGTTTTTGAGTACACTAGAATTTAATTTGTATTTTTACCAGGCCTGATAAGATAAATTTTGGAGAAGAAAGTAGTGGATAAGCTACAACAAGTAACGCCAATAAGGGCGCGTTTGTATCTGACATGTTGCACAGCAATGACAGAATGAGCCGAGGGCTGAGCGGCAGGAGAAAGATTTATTTCAAGAATTGGGGGCGATTCAGTCTGACTGTCAAAATGGTGTGTTAATGGGTGCAAGAGCTCTCGCAAGCACTGTCGCAACCAGTGTCGCAAGAACTGGAGGACAGTGTCAGCTATTAAAATTACAATTATAAAAATTGCCGAGACATTACAGCCGTGTGTGAACAGACTTCATATTGACTCCTGGAACAAACAGCGATGTAGCATTCTCGTGAGTAAAATGCTTCTTTTATCCACATTATGCTATATTAGTTGTGCAGATTCTCTTATAGCGATAAATCATCACCGAAGTTCTCACATATCGCCAGCAACAAAATTTGCTAGCACTGCAGCTTTGTAGCATTTCTTGCAAATACAGCTGATGCCGACTATCATAGTTGTACTCTGTGTAAGGGTTAAATACAGTATTAACGTTACTTATTTTGTTTGAAAATAGTGTAGAGAATCGGAAATTTTCAGCTGGAAAAACTGGGAATTTGAAAAGAGGCTTTGAGTGACCACCCTGGTTAAGAAATGTAAAAAACAAAAAAGAATATATGTAAAAAGGATCAGATTTAGATTTATAGGTGATTGAAAATTAATGAAACGTAATTTTTATTTGTCTTATATCATATACTTTCAAATTAACATCAAGTAATTTAAATTTGCATTTGTTCCAGTTTCACACCAGTAGGGAGATCTTTCTTCACACCTCCCAAAAATCAGATAATTAGTCTAGGAAATGGACTAGAATTGTGGTATGGATTCTACCAAAGTTCTGCTTTGGGGTGGAGGCCATTTCTTAATGTAGATGGTATGTATTGAGATATTACTGTGTATTCTTATTTTACTGTCCTTAGAACAAGACAATACTGTAAACATGAGCCTGACACTTGCCCCTAGGCTCAGTGGCAGCAATTAGGTTGTGGAATCTACACAACAGTCAACCTCACTTGCCACTCACCTTGACCTCTCTATGTTGTATGTGCTCGATCGTTACGGATAAGATGCTGTATGTTAACTGATAATGGCTACTAATGTATCATTAGTTTTCTAGGTTATGAGATATGTCTCTATAAAAAAAATATCACAATATTATATTGACGATAAAAAAAATAAAGGCTCAAAATTATAACTCATTTAAACAACCGGTACTTCTTTTAATCACCTTAAAACACAAAAAACACGGTCTCTGGTTTATTTGTTGTTGAACTAGTTCCTATTCCTTAACCTATCCTTCCCAAGTTGGGTATTGACACTTGAATGTATGTGTGCACTCAAGACGGAGCTAGAGGTTAAAAAAAATTAAACTGATGGATTGAGGGTAGCATAGAGCCCCCAAGGCTATGCCATGACACTATTTTGTAAATTTACTGCAATCCTCTCTTACCTACTCACCATTTCCTATATACAACTATCTGATATAGGGAAGTTTTATAATTATATATTTAATTGTTGTTCCAGCTTATATTAGTACACAAATAAAAGCAACTCAGAGAGTTAGGAACTAAGGAATTAATGATTTTATAAAGGCCATCTTACATTAGTCAGTTAAAAATAATAACAAAAACCAAACTGCTATCCAATTACTTAGAACTAGTTGATTTGCATTCGGGCACATTGGGTTGTCTCTGTGCTGTCCCCTCATTTTGTATTTGAATATTGTGTTTAGTAAGAATTTAGTTAACTCACACTGGAGTCTGTTGTTTGTAATTATTGTAAATAAATCCTTATCATTTGGATTCCTTGGATGACGCTAACCTAAACCATTCTGGGCTCTGGTCTAAATTGAGCACTAGTGGATACAATTTCTTTTCAGTTCGCTGTAAAAAACAAAACTGTCTTGCACGACATGAGGTTGGTAGGCCTGGTCCTACACGGTAAACATGCTAGTCCGTAATTTATTACAAATTTAAAAAGGTTTTCGATTATTATTGACAGTTGCCACGCTCGGAACATTTATTTTATTTATATTGCAAGTGGAATGTGCATGAGGACTAAACTATATTTGTCTTGTAAGTAAGCAACTGATATAAAGTTCGTAACCACAATTTTAAAGGTTAAACTTGCTT
Source organism: Homalodisca vitripennis (assembly GCF_021130785.1). Lineage (NCBI taxonomy): Eukaryota > Metazoa > Arthropoda > Insecta > Hemiptera > Cicadellidae > Homalodisca > Homalodisca vitripennis. The sequence continues at coordinate 110,874,299 of NC_060209.1, forward strand.
ACAAATAGTGTTCTTTCCCTGGTTCTTTCATCTATTACGGAGCACCGCACTGTTTGAATTGACTGGACAGTTACTACCGTCCTGTGGCTGTAGCACAGTCAGTATAGTAGTCTATACCTGAGTTACCCGGTTCGATTCTCAGTCAAGGAGATATATTTTTATCGCTCCATTTCTTAATTTTAATTTATAAAATTTTAACCCCGTTGTTTTACCATTCATATTTTATCTATTTGTTATATTGTTAAAATTTTATATTATTTATTTGTAAACACTTTATTAAAGATAAGTCTATATATTTATTTTACGACTGGACGATGTTTTCAATAGAAAAAACCAGAACTGGCACACCATGTATATTATTCAACAGTTACAAATACAGGCTGCACAGAGTATTAAAATCTGGAGAAAGTTCTTGGCAATGTATATAGGCCGTAATTGTGGCGAATAAATAAAATCAGATGTAAACATGACTAAAGTGACTGTGTGCAACGATAAACACAGCGGCGTGCATCCAGTGACCATGCGTACACTGTCATCACCGCTGCAGCAGCCTGCGACTGCTGTGTCACTCGCACCCCCCACACCACCACCCGACTCTGCTGTACCGCCCGCGTCCCGCGCTCCTGCCTTCTCCACGCCTGGCCCCGACATCATGCCGCCGTCTGCGTCGCCTTTAACACCACATTATTAGTAGAAAACGCAAGGTTGAAAGCAGAAGTCGCCAAGTTTAAGACCGAGGTTAAAGTTATCCTCGATCACTATTGAATCGGACCAACAACTGTTACAATTCACGGATGCAATATTTACATCATCAACATCGGTGACACCTCATAAAAAATCTTACACAAACTATATAAATGCATCAGCTCAAACCGAGGAACTCCCTGGCATCTCAGAAAAATATTATAGTGCAGTCTAAGAAAATAGCCGACCTTGAAAAAGAAATACAAGATCTAAAGTGACCCTACCGTAAATTTTCAACTCTTAGATAAGAAATTTAAAAAATGATTGCCTTAATAAGATGTCTAGAGGAGGAAAATAAAAATTTAGTTCAAGAAATCCCTAGATTTAATATAGTAGTTTCAAATAGCTATGAGGCGCTGGAAGATTTGTGCAGAGGTAGTGAAAATGAGTTCACCAGAGTGGAAAAAAAAAGAAGAAAAGCCTGGAACCGGACTGTTGGGTGGGGTTGAGGGGAGTCAACCTCCTCCCCGGGAAGCTGTAGCGTTTTGATTGCCGGAGCGAATGACATCGGAGCCAGTCGGTCATCTACCAGCAATTGGAAAACCAGATCACCATGCGCACCCGTAAAGCTTGGTATCAACAGTGCCTTATCGCCACAACCTCTCCCCCTCCCACCTTATTAAGAGACAACTTGTGTTAACAACTACATAAGGGAGCTGTGTATCAGGTGTAAGGGGTCTGTGCTGCTGGACTTCAACACCATCGGGAGGCGACACTTCACTCGCCATGGCCAGCACCTGACTATGAGGGGAAAGTGGCTTCTTGCCGAACTGGTGGTGGTCGGCCTGAAGAAGGCTAGCTTAGTCACTGCTGGCCGGTCACCATCACCACCTCCGCCATCACTACAAAAATCTTCATTGCCACCCCCACCGCCTCCATCACCTCCTCTTTTTGTAATAACGGAAAACGGTTTCAACAAGGACAACGTTGTACTGTGCTAAATTCCAAATTATAAATTGGCTTCCGCATATTGCCGATCCCACTCCAGAGGAGGAGGAGTTGCCATTTTTCTGAAACAAAATTTCTCGTCTGCCCCCTTTCCGATCAAGAATTCAATTGAAAAAGATTTCGAAGCAGTTGGTATCAAACTTCAAACAAAAACATTAAAATTCTTCGTGATCGGAATTTACAGGTCTCTCAGTGGAAACGAAGACACCTCCTTTTCAAAATTCGAATAGTTACTGACATCAGCATTTTGTCATTATGGGGGATTTCAACATCGACCAAGTTGGACAACACTTCGCCATGCAACAATTCGATTGGTCGATTTACTTAGGTCATTTGAGCTTGATTTGTTAGTCAAATCTCCAACGAGAGTGACAGCTACAACAAAAACTGTAATCGATGTTAATCACCAATCACCCAAGTGTCACAGTGTCTGTGGTGAATACAGCTATATCTGACCATTATGGCTAAGAGGCCGTCGTTAGTAGGATACAACTTATAAGGGAGCCCAAAATTAAACAAACAATAATAGACATAAGGCCAGAAAACATCGCTCACCTTAACGCTTCCCTTTCTAAAGAAAGATGAAAATTTCTAAATTCATCTCAACCTGTAGACCAACAGTTTAAATTGTTTACCGACACTCTTAATTAATCATAAACAATAAAACAAATGCACACAAACAAATCAAAATTAAATTTGGGGATAGGCTTGTTGAGGATGAGACTTAGATTGCCAGTCGGTTTAACGAATTTTTCACATCCGATGCTGACGGGCAAAGTCCTCGGTCATCTGACCCTAAAGTATGTCCCTTGCGAAGGCAGAGCCCAGCAGCATCAATGTTGTTGCCGCCTGTTGTTGAGGATGATCTTCACCTAATTATCCAGCAGCTCAATCTGATGTCCCCGTGGCTCATTAAAAAATGCTACAAGCATTTAGTGAGACCCTTAACTGAATTAGTAAATTATTCATTCCAAACAGGAGTATTTCCCTCTCTCCTTAAAATTGCAAAAGTCATTACAATTTTTAAGAAAGATGACCCAGCTTCTATAAATAACTACCGACCTGTCTCAATTTTGCTAGTATTCAGCAAAATTTTTGAAAAGATTTTTCTTATAAGAATGCTGCACTTTTTGGACAAATACAATCAACTCTCAAATGAACAGTTTGGGTTCAGAAAGGGTAAATCGGCAAACAACGCAGTTGTTGGTCTTGTGGATATGATTGTAGAGGGGATTGAATGTTGGAACCACACGAGTGTGTTCCTGGATCTGTCCAAAGCATTTGACTGCGTTGACCACAATATACTCAGGGTGGCCACCGGACCGGGAAACCGGAAATTTAACGGACCGGGAAAATTTTAAAAATAAGTTTTCCGTCTCTAAGAACTTATAAAATCAAGCCGTAATTTGACAGAGCTGAGAGTTGAGCGGCAGGAGAAACGTTTAATGTCCTCACACACGCTCCAAATGTCATCAAATTATATAGGTTTAAACAAAGGAAGTGGTGTTATGTTTTGATATCACGGTCATATCCAAATTACGACTGAACTGTGTTTACACAGGCAAAAATAGCGGAAGCTTTGCGTCCAACTAAACGTCGCTAGTCTAAACAGGCGCAAGAGCTCTCGTGAGCGCAGCCGCAACCAGTGCAGGACAGTTGGTTACAAGAACTGGAGAACAGTGTCGGCTATTAAAATTTCAATTATAAACATTGCCGAGACATCACTGTCGTGTGTGAACAGACTTCGTCTTCATTCCCGGAAGAACCAGCGATAGAACTGTAGTAAGTACTTGCGACAGTTCTCGTGAGTAAAATTGCTTATATTGCTCATGTTATGCTACAGTAGTTACAATACCCCCACCTACGCTATGGAGTGATCCTTTGGGGATATTGCGCTAACACTCAGTCCCAAAGAGCTTTCAGGCTCCAAAAAAAAAAAGCAATTCGAATCATTGCAAAAATCTAATTCAGAGAGGTGTTTATGCAAGTTTTCAAGAAATTGCAACTGTTGACTCTGCCATGTCTCTACATATTGGAAACAACTATTTTTTGTATGAATAAACCAGAGGCCAAGACATACACATGTATGAGACACTTGGCAGAGTAAAGTACCGAACTTGTAGACACAGAACGGTGGTTTATGAACGCCTGCCTTTACAAGCGGGCGTTCCTCAACAGACTGCCCAATTCAATCAAAGATACTCCAATGCCAAAGACTTGTCTAAAATGCTTCTTGGTGTCTCAAGCATGTTATAATGCAAATGAGTTTTTGGCTTTCAACTGGGAGGCCGCCCAATTAGAAGACTGACACCACTGTTCGAAGTGGGTTGCATTGGTGATGAATGAAAGAGGTGTGATTGTAAAGATTGTGTCTCTGTGTGTGTATTATAGTATGAATAACAGAAATGTTAGGATATCATTATTAATAAATTGACATTTGCCATACAATGTAATTATTGTCTCAGCAATAAAACAGATTTGATTTGATTTGATTTGACAATCAGACACAAATGTAATGTCTCCCCTCAGTTTGAAAGCCATCAGTCAGGCTGTAGTTTGTAAAGAGAAATCTCTAGCTCTTAATTTAAGAAAGGTTAATAGTAAAAAGTGGAAAGTCATAAAAAGTAAAAAGAGTAAGAGAACTAAAGCCTTATCAAAGTCTCAATATACTGATATACCCTTGAAAAATACCTTTTCAGTTCTAGAATTCTTTTCCCACCAGATGTTTTGTCAAATCCTGGTAGCAAAGCTTTTGGTTTAAGAAACAAACATAAAGGTCACCATAAATTAGTCCAAACAAAGAACTCACTCTATTAAATCAGAGTGTAAACGATAAGAGAAAAAGAGTGTTTCTAATTTGTTGGAAATGAGAGCAAAGGGTGGTGCAAGTGAGTTAACCTTGGTAAAACCTAATACTAAGTATGATGAAATACTTAAAAGTGCAAAAATTGAAGTTTTCACCATGAATAAAAATGGTATTATTTTGATGGGAGGTACCAATAACATTGTAAATGGGCACTGTATTGAGTTCAAGGAGGAGCTGGATGGTTTGGTGGTTTCTTGAGTTCATTGTCGGGTCCGAGGTCGTCCTTCTTGGAGTCTTCTTTAGGTGTGACTCCTCTTCTCTAAATCCCAAAATTTCCAAAGTCAACCTTACTTAAAAAAACGTAGCTGCTCTGCATGATAATACTTTGTTAATGCCTATATTTGTCCACCGTAAAAATTTAACAAAACACTGAGGCTAATAAGTGACAGCGAAACTCTATAAAGTTAGCTCATCAGAATATAAGAGGCCTTCTCAATAAACTTAATGAAACCGAAATTTTTCTAGATGAGGAGAGCCCTAATTTTATATGTTTTAGTGAGCATTTTCTTAAAGATACTCATTTTCAGAACCTTTGTTTAGAGAATTATGTGAGTCAGACTGCTTTCTGCAAGTCTCATATAAAAAGGGGAGGAGTTGGTGTCTGGAGCCGAACTAACATAACATTTCAAGCACTGGGGGGTGATGTACTAGAAGGAATCTGCAAACTGGCTGCTTTTTCAGTGAAATTAGCTAATAAAGGCAAATTGATGATAATTGCAAGCTACAGACCTCCAACAGGTGGCTCTGAATTTCTCTCTGAATTTTTTCGAACTATCTCTGGTTGCTTAAACAAATATTTTGGTACACAGACACACTTTGACTGTTGTATTGGTAGACTTATATAGATTCCAAGAAAGACTCTTTCAAATGTCTAAAATTCCTTTCTTTGATGACGTCTTTCAACCTGAAAAATATAAAATCTTACACCAGAGAAGTCTTGAGTTCCAGAACTTTTAATAGACCCCATTTTTACGAACGGTGTAAAGGCAAATGAGAAGTTTATAAGGTATCTAATATGTTCTGCTATATCTTTTAACATTCTAACTGATATTTCATCACCCAGCAGGGATCACTTCTGGATGGTTGAACCTACCACTGCGCACAGCAAAAACTGATGTGTCACTTTAATGTGGGCAACCTTATGGATGTCCAGGAGCAGCATATCACCAACTGCAAATCTCGAGATTCTGGGGTGCAAGAGTAATTTGATAGGTCTAGTCTACTGTGGGAAATGACTGTTGGAGTTGGTGGGGTTTGTTCCTTAAATATCAGAGGTTTTTGGGGTATGCCACGCCCTGTCTACTTTGACTGGAGAGGTTGGTTTAGAGCTGGCCTTCCCTTCTTTTGGTGTGACATGACTTTGAGATTAGTGCTCTAAATTCTTCTCATGGATCTTGATAGAAGGTGACTCTACCCCCTAACCTTACCCATCCTGAATATCCTGTCACTTTAGAAGCAGCGCAAAGGTTCTTATGGGACTACGTGTAATTTATAAGATTCTTGTCCTATGAGAACAAAAAAAAAACTGATACAAGGAAAATGAAGCTTTAGGCTGTTCTGCTAAAATTGAGTTTGATGATGAATCATTTATAAATATTACATTGTATTCATTGGCATTAACAAATTAATTGTTCAATTTATTGGCAATGTGCATTGGCAAGGATCATAAGTCAGTTCGCCATCAGCATCTAATAAACAACTCTTAGGAGTATTTTCCCTTCATAGGCTTTCTATTGTTTATTATTTGCCAAATTACTTTTGTTTTACAATCAGATGACTCAATTTCGCATAGTATTTCACTAGACTTTTACTTTAGCCGTCTTCAGTTTTCTCATAAAAAGTTTGTAGATTCCAAATCCTTTGTTCATTGGTGAAGGTCATTCAATTCATCCTTAAGTTTTATTGTATCTGGGCTGAGTCTGGTTTTCTTAGCTTTCTCCTTTACAGCCTCTTGTAAATTCAAGAAAGGATAAGTCGAAATAGTACTTAAATTTATCAATAAAAAAGTTATATTTTAAGTTTGTATCATCAGAGTTTAAAATATCAAGTCATTTTTCTTTAGAGAGATAACAATTAAAAACTCTCAAGTTTGCATCATCAAACCTGCTGCTTATCATAACTTTTAAATCAGGAATCTCTTAGAGGGGAGAAATTTCAATAATAATGAATAAATGAATTTATTTCAAATCAATATACCCACAATTGTAAAAATTACTATGTTTGGAAATTGACTGACCACTTTTACTTTTGCTTTTGTACTGTGGCCAGTTAGTAAATTTAAAAAAACAATAAATATAGATTAACGAGAGTCTAGCATCTTAGATTACTTTGAACCGCCATTTGGGTATCTATTAAAATTTTATGTGATAGTACCATTCAGAAAATAAATTATATACAATAAACAAATACACAAAACAAATAAATTATACACCACAAATATAATTAACAAAAAAAAACTAATAAATATCAATAAATACCAATAAACAATGATAAGAAGCAATATATAATATAGACAAAGACCACGAAAATACCAAAGTACCTTACACCTTATGACATCACAGTACTAAAATAGCCAATGTCTTGCTGCAAAGTAAGCCAAATAATTATTTTTTTACAACTTTTTTAATTTGGAGTATTTCAATGTGTTATCGGATGTGATTAAAAAACTTTGGTCCCAAATACTGAAATGAATTGTGAAAAATGGATTTATTTACTTTGGGTAGTCTAGAATTATTTCTATTTACATATCTAGTACAATAATGTACATATATTGTCATTGCCTACATTCCCTCTTCTAATAAAAAACAATCTTAGGACTTTGTACACAAAATGTTGAATAGGATTAATATTTATTTCTTTGTAGAGGGGAAAGAAACTTTCTCTTTTTAGTTTTTTTAACACAACCTGTAAAAAGTAGTTTTGGGTGGTTCTGAATTTTTCTGTCAAATGCTTGTATGTCCAGCCCCAACATATTATACCATATTGGAATCTAGAGTTTATTAAGCCAAAATATAGGGAGTGTAGATCACTATTACAAAGCGTTCTTTTAAAAAGTAAAAATTCTAATAACAGATTTTCATTTTTTATTCAAACTATTAATATGTTGTTCAAAACTCATTTTTTGTCCAAAATAATCCCCAGATACTTAAAATGGTTTACTCCAAAAATAGACAACCACACACTGTTAAGTTACATAAAACAGAATGGTAGATGAGAGGAAGCGGTATTTCAAAACCACAAAGATCAAAATTGACAAATTTTTTTTTTTACATTTATTTGCATATTGTTTTGGAGGCACCATTGTATTAGCAGCAAGAGATCTTGATTGATTAAATAAAAAAGTACAACAGAATCTTTATTTGAATAAAATAATGTTATGTCGTCTGCAAAAGCACTGACTTTTGCCATGAAAATTAAGTTCCAATAAATCATTTAAGAATATCAGGAAGAGAACTGCAGAGGTCACTGAGCCCTGAGAGACACCAGATTCAACTACTTTTGGAGAGCTGTAATTACAATCAATCAATCAATCAATCAATTCGTTTATTGCCAAAAACATAACATGCATAGGCATTCGTCAAGAAAATTATAATATCCTAACTTAAAGTATAGACTACTGACAGATCAAACACAACAAGACCAAATCAATATAACAGGAGTGATCTACAATTTATTATCCTCAACGTATTCCCGGACACTGTAATATTCTCTCGAAATAAGAAATTTTTTTCAGACGATTTTGAAATTCCATATCGTCCACAACAATTTTCAAACAGGATGGCAAAGAGTTAAAAAGGCGGATGCAGGAGTAAAGACTTTGTTTTTCAAAAAAAAGATGTTTTATGGCAGGGTAGGATTAGGTTGTTTCTTTTTCTTAAGGAGTAATTATGGGCTGGATTAACGTTGACTGAAAAAAAGGTGGGGATACTTTTTGTAAAAAGAAAGACACTGAAGGATATAAATGGATGGGAACGTAAGGATATTATTACTGCGAAAGTAACCTCTACAAGACTGGGAACGACTCAACTTGAAAATAATCCGTATAGCTTCTTTTCTGGAGACGAAAAACATATTGAGTTTTCTTACTCTCGCTATCCCCATATAGAGACTCCATAGCAAAGGTAAGGATAAAAACAGCCATAGTAAGTAAGCAAAAGAATTTCCTCACTAGCAAAACAGGATAGTCTATACATCAAAAAATATGCAGCTGCTTAGTTTTTTCGTGACTTTATCAATGTGACTAAAAAAGTTTAGCTGATCATCCAAAACAATTCCAAGATAATTAACATTCAAAGAAGGACACATTTCTGACTCTCCAATCATAATGTTTTGTGATTCAATCAACGTTTTAGCAGACTTTCTAATTCCAAAATCAAGAAAATTGGTTTTAGATGTATTTACAAACAGAGAGTTTTCACCCAACCACTGCAGCAAATTACTGGCCTGAACAAAGGTTTGGATTTCAAGCTCGGCTCGATTGCAACCAGAGATGACCAAAGAGGTATCATCAGCAAACAAAAACAACTTGGAACCTTTCACGCTTCGATGGATGTCATTTATGAACAGTAAAAATAATAAAGGACCAAGTACGGAGCCTTGGGGAACTCCAGTGCGTACTTCTCGCTCCTCAGAAATTGTTTTCTTAAGCAGCCTGGTATCATCAATAAAAGGAATTTCAACAATCTGTCTACGGTTCAGGAGATAAGAAGCAATCCAATCAAAAGCTTTCCCTCTAATACCCAAGTTTTTCAAGTTTCTGAGCAACAACCCGTGATCCACAACATCGAAAGCCTTCGTAAGATCCAAAAATAAGCCAAACACGTGATTTCTGTTATCCAATGAGTTTGATACCTCAGTTTAGAAGACTAAAATTTGCATTGACTGTAGACAACCCCTCACGAAAGCCATATTGATGGTCATGTAAAATTCCCATTGACAGACAGGTAATTGGAAAGTCTGGTCAGCACAAGCCTTTTCAAGAACTTTTGAAAATGTAGAAAGGATCGAAATGGGGCGGTAATTGCTAAGTTCATTTGGACTTCCTTTTTTCTTAAATATAGGTTTTACAATTGAGAGCTTCAAGTGTGATGGGAACTTCCCAGATTCAAATGACGAGTTCGCAATCTGTGCAAGAGGATCAGCCAATATATCTATACAGCTCAACAAAATCCTGGATGAAAACTCCATCAAATCCTGCTGAATTGCTTGTTTTCAAGGACTTTACGACTGAGATGATTTCATTCTTATCAGTTGGAGCAAAAAATATAGAGGAACTCATACTTGATGAAGACAATGATCTAGGAGGAACAAATGAAGAATTACCCTCAGAATCTCTCAAACTCTGGCTTATTTCTGCAAAATGGATGTTGAATTTCTCTGAAATCATCCTAGGATTGTTCATCGGATCGCCCTTCTCGTCATTAAGCGTAATATGTGTGAAGGCATTAGCTTTCTTATCAGGAATGAGATCCTTAACCACATTCCAAGCAGCTCGCTGTTTATTCTGAGCCCCGCTGATGTAGGTCAATACTTTTTTTTCGCTTTGGCGGAATGGATGCGATTCCTAAACTCCTTCTTGGTTTGAATAAAAGAAACTCTCAAAGGATGAGAAGAGTCAAGATGCTTAGACAGCGAGTAGAGAAACAAAAGGCGATTATGAAGTTTTTTAGATCTTCATCCAAAGGAATCCTCATCTGAGTGCCCCATGTACCGAACTTAATCTTTTTTGTAGGAAAAACACAATCAACATAAAATGACAAAATTGCAAGAAATGAGTCAAACATTTCATCAACATCAGCGGCTCCAAAAAGCTCATGCCATGATTCACCCTCCAGAAGACTCCTCAAGACCCGAATGCCGTCCGGGGTGAAGCACCGCTTGAATGTAAATTTAATAATATTGTGGGTTGAAGGAACAAATGAGGCAATGTCTCCAATTTGCGCTTATTACAACTTATACTTTTTGTTGTCTGCCTACCAAGAAACATCTAAACCAACACAATGCTGTTCCCCTAATACCTATCGCCTCCAGCTTACCTAAGAGAATCTCATGATCAACACTAAATCGAATGCTTTTTTTTTAAATGTATAAAGTCCCAATGTGTTTACAATTAGAGTTAGGGCCATTGTAAATATTTTCTGTAACATAAAGCATCTTCGGTTGATTTACTCTTTACATAACCAAATTGATTACTACTAAGAAAATATATTTTGTCTGAATATCTACACAATCTTATACCCATTAGTTTTTCAAATAATTTGGAAAAAATTGAAAGTAAACTAATTGGACGTATATTGTTTTACTTTTAAGAATTGGTACAACAGAACCCAATTTTAGGCGTTCTGGAAATATACCTTGATTAAAACTGTTATTGATAATATAAGTGAGTACTGGCGCTACATCATCCACAATAAATCTTAATAGTTTCGCAGAAAAATTATCATATCCAGTAGATCTCTTATTTTTTAGACTTCATACAACAGACTTTATTTCGTCCTCTGTATTTGGCGCTATAAAAAAGGATTGTTGGGAAGTGCTTATTGGAAATGGTTGGTAGTCGGGACTGTACTAGGACGGTCAGACTGTACTGAGATAATGTAATCATTTACCTCCTCCGCGATAACGCAAGGATCTGTTATAATACTACCATCCGCCAATTCAATATTGTCAATACTTTTGTCCAAGACATGACCTGTCAAACTATTTATTATTTTCCATTGCCGAGATACGTCTTTGTTACAGTCTAATAATAATTTAGAATAATATTGGTTTTTTACAAAAGCCTCTTTCTGATTTAAATCGGTACAAGACTTAATGAAATAATTTTTAAATGCTGTGTCATAAATCTTCGTTTACTAATTTTGTAAAGCCTCTTACGCCTATTTATATCATTCATAATATCAAAGGTCATCCATGGACTCAATGATTTGGACTTCTGTAATTTATTTCCTCTGCTTATCTTTTTATAACTTACAGCAATAAATAAAGCAATAAATTGTACACAGAATACCATTACATTTACAATAACAACTATTTACATTATTATCACTGTAGACTATGTCCCAATTAACGACTTTCAGTTTCTCTTTAACTAAATTATAATCGACTTGAAGATTGTCATTATTAAACTTGTTAGTTAAAGTATTTAGGTCAGGTGATTGGTTGTACACAAGTCCCAAAATACAATGGTCTGTAATACCATGATCAAAAACTGCACTTTTAAAGGAATTTATGTTTTTTATTCTCACAAAAATATAATCTACACAAGTTTTAGACATAACAGTAATTCTAGTAGGTGTGTTTATTAATGACATGAAACCATGATTATTAAGTAAGTTTAGATATCCATTCATAATTGGTTTATTATCAAGAACATTCACATTTATGTCCCCAATATAAACCACATTACCATGCATATTTTTCATTATTTCAGCTAACTCGCTAAGAAACAAATTTTCAGAAGTGCGTTGGAGCCTATACAAACAAAACAATTTAAAATATTGTTTATTGATAGTAATATTCAACAATAAGGCATCAGCTGAAGTCATACCTATTTCTAATCTACTACAATCTATACTATTGTCTACATAACTGGTAACACCATCCGATCTGTGTGTATCATTGCATTGAGCAAACAACATATCCTGGTATGTTATATAAAATTATTTCGTCAGAACCTATCCAAATTTAGCTAATTATTATAAAATGTATTTCCCCATTTATTTTATTTATTACCACGATAAATCAATCAAAATTTTTCCGCGTACTTCTAATATTGGTGTGAATGAAATTCAGATTATCAGTGTTATTTTGGGGATTGAAAAAAACATTAATATTAAGTTTACGAGCTATGAGGAAAACTGCTCCACAGGCCTATTTTTTTTATTTGAGCAAGGTTTTTCATCCCATCAATCACGATCTCCGACTTGAAAAAATGAGTTGTAATGGGATAAGTGGCTTGGCATTGGATTGGTTCAAATCTTATTTGAAGGGAAGGAGGCAATGTGTAAGGGTATTGGCAGTTGATGAGTGTGAATTTGTGCGGCAGGATAATTCACCTGAACTCTCTACATCGTGGTGTGTCCCAGGTTTCCATCCTCGGTCCTACTCTTTTCCTGACAATTATCAATGATCTTCCTGTGGGAACTGAGGCAGCCATGGTTGTCCTCTAAACCGATGACACATCTATTTTGCTGTTCAGCCCCATTGTGGAGACAATTGACTTTTATTGAAGCCAACTAAGCAGTACAATGGTTTGACAGTAATCTGCTCACTATCTATTCATCTAAAACCCAGTTTCTTAATTTTTACATTTCAGAAAAATTTGCTCCTGATTTAGTTTCTATCTAGATAAAATATCCTATCCACCCAATTAACCCTATAAGTGGCGGTCATTTGTGGTCTCAGTGGCAGGCCGTTTTTGGGTAAATTGCCGTGATCGTTAAACTTATTTTTAGAAAATATTATCTAAGTGATAACCTAGCAACATTATATATTTTCGTTTTCCTTATGAACTATAGAATAAGAATAAATATAATATTTGGTGCCTTACCATTATTTTCAGATTAATATCATTGTAGATGTGTAAAAAAATTTTTTTAGAAAAAATAATTTTTAAGTTCTACTGTCCGTCACTTTGAAACTACTGGAGCTACAAAATAATGTCAAATTCACAGAATATACACAATTTTATTCTAAACAAATTACTTCTTATACATTTTTTTCTATTTACAAGAACAAAAGAGTTAGATGGGAAAAACTAAATCTATGTATAAACTGGTTTTTTTTACTCCCGAGTCACTAGAAGGGGCTTGTCTTTTCCTCCCAGTAGAGTAGGGCCTATAATAGTATAATAGTGGCTTAGTTTGTCATAGCACAGTATATTTCGTAAATATAAAACAGGAATTGTCTTATCGCAAACCCCTCCCCATCCTCAGACAGAGGTCAAAGTCGAGCGATCTAGTAGATAACGTGACTACAGATTCTCGCCGCCCGTTCAGCTTGTGCGCCGCATTCTTGTACTTTTCGTGCCGAAGTGTCTGTCGCTTTGTTGTACTTCCGTGTTTTACTGTGTGTGTAATAGATTGGTGATGGGTGACACTATGAGAATTTGGGATTTACCCAGGAGCGAAGAGGGGGCTATTCGTTTTTTACAAGATCATGACTAGTTGCCTACATCTAAAATATGCGTTGCGGTCGGCAGTTACTGCTGAAGGCGGAAATCCACTAGACTCACTCATCCTTGATATTGCTGCTTTCTGGGTGTCACAGGAAACCCATTAACAATTAATCATCATTGTAAGTTAGTAATTGAAGAGTTGCTTTTTCGTTCTATGTTTTTTTCTATAAATTTATTTGTTTGTGTTCCTCATACTGGTGTAGTCGGTATAATCCCAAAGTACCCCAACATTTTCCATGACGAACGAATAACCTAAACATTTACCGGTAACACGAACAACGCGATAAACAATAATATACTGACAATAACAGTACGCAAAGTCGCCAAACAAAACAGTGACGAGACGAGTAGACAGCTGTTCTCTGGTCTGCCGCCAGGTCATACGAAAACCGTCTGAATCATTTAAGCCAGCAAACATTAGTAACATGAATACACACTATACTGTATGATATGTATAGGAAATTTCATGGAGAATACGATAGTTCAAACTAGGCCTAAAAATAATGGACGGTTGAGGAGCAACGGCCTTAAATGTGAAGCGACGGCTGTGACGGTGCTTGCCACTTCGCGGCGGCGTGAATCATACGTCTCAGACGGCGCTTGCCACTTAGAGGGTTAATAACACAAAATTTCTTGACCTGACCTTGGATGACTAGCTAAAATTTCACAGCCATATTCAAAATGTATCCAACAAAGTGAGCTCAGGAATATTTACCATTCTCACCTTAGCAAAATCATCCAACTCTGATGTTCTTATTTCTGCCTATTACGGGCTCAATTACTCGTATCTCGTCTATGCTCTGTCTATATAGGGGTGTGAGAACAAAAGGACAGTGTTTCTGTTCCTCCTACAAAAAGAGCATTCAGAGTAATTTTTTCAATTACTTTTTTAACAGGGGTCAATCTTGTAAACCTAATTGTAAGTATCTGAATATTTTTACTTGTCTATGTCTTTTATTTATGATACTTTATTTTTTCTAACTGAATACATTGAACATTTCAAAATTCCTAGTAGACATCAGTATAATTTAAGAATTTATAACAATCTATAAGTCCCTGCACATCACACATCTTTTTTCCAAAACATTGTCCGTTACAATACAGTTAATCTGTTTAACAAACTCCCTATGCAGCTCAGAGCAGAGTCAAACCATTTAAAATATAGAAAGAGGCTTAAGTTATTTCTCCTTGAAAAATGTTTTTACAGCATCTGTAAATTCCTAACTGACGGCTAATTGAGTACCCTGGTTGTTTTATAACACATTAAGATTTCAAGTTGTTTTAGTTATTTTTACTGACAATTGTAATCTGTTGTAAGAAATTTCCTTACATCTGACATGACCAATGCATGTTATTGTGATTTTTGGTTGAATAAACGAGTTATTGAGACTCGACCGATAGTAGGGTCTAGTACATATTTGGTTCAAGCTGGCAGTGACTGGCCTAGGTACTACATCCTGAGACCTCTTGGAATATAGTAATTACAAGCCTTGTGGTCAAACCAAATTATTTTTCAAGGGAAAATTTTGTCATTGGAGGCCTGATTCTCGTTCCTAATTCCTTTCTGCTCTAAGTACCACATATACAAGAAACACCACAGGTATTTTACTCCATAAGCAAGAGGCTTTAACTGAAAAGAAAGCTTATGATTTAAAGCTGAAGGGTCATCAAGAGATTGCTAAAAAGATTTCTTCTTCTGAAAACAAAACAAAAACATTATGATGAAGGATTTCTGAACCAAATAAAATTGCAAGCTATCTTAGCACTATCTTTGTCACTCCATCCAATAATGATCTGTCAGCTAGTCAAAGACCAACACCAAATATACCACCCGTGACCCAAGATAATCTTCCACATCTGACATTACTTCCTACTACATTCAATGAAAATCAGTGAAGTAAAAGATTGTATAGCCCACCTGGCTGCAACATCATCTGGAATTGACAAAGCATCTTCTAGAGTATTTAAATTTTGTATTGACGAGCTTGGAGAACCATTAACTTATTTGGTAACAATGTTATCTATAGAAGAAAAGTTACCATTCCGTCTGAATTTTACTGAAGTAATACACGTCTTGTAGCAAGGTAGTCTTTCTGATGCAAACAACTAATGCCTGATAGCATTAATACCAAAAGCATGAAAGGTTTTTGGAAAAATTGCATTAAAGAGACATGTTAACCATGTAACAGAGAATAATCTATACTAACTGATCAACAGAATGGCTTCATAAAAGATAGATCCACAATATCTGCAATTACAAGTCTTATATAATGTATTATAGACCAACTTGAGGAGGGTGCAACTATAGTTGACTTAAAATACAAAGACAAAGCCACAGAATGTATAGTGAAATGTAGCTTCCACTTCCACTTCTACTTCCAGAGGCATTCCACAAAGTTCAATCTTAGGTCCTATTTTGTTTATTGTCTTTACAAATGACTTTCCAAATACCTAGCAGAAACAGCATAAAATATTATGTATGTAGATGACACTGTTTTAATCCTTAATGAAAAACATCCAGAATCACTTTGTTTCGCCATACACTGCATTAAACATAGCTACACAATATTACCAAAACAATAATCTTGTATTAAATGAAAACTAGACTAATCTACTAGTCATGGGAGTTCATAAACATAATGTGGGAGTTTTACCAAACGCAATGAAGCAGAATAAGTATATATGGGTTACCATTGACATAGGCTTTATATGGAATAGATAAATCTTTGTAGGGAGTTGAGCTCAGGATTATACATTATACACAGAATGAAAACAATAAGTGATGTTTATCTTTTTAACTGTATTCTGGTATAGGGTGGTTCTAATACAGTAAAAACAAAAGTTTGTTGATTTTACAAAAAAATGCATAAGAGTTCTTGTTTGGCTTTAGCTTAAAGAAAGTAGTAGAACAACCTTTGTAGAGATCTTTATTCCTACTGTGGTGTCAGACTATGTCTATCAAGTTGTGTGAGTCCGAAGATGTACTCATTGAGTACGAAAGGCCTCACAAAAATAAAAACTTTATATTATTGGAGAGTTTGTTTAAATTAATATATATGTCTATCAAGCTATATCGTATGCATAAAAAAAGACTTTGTCCAGAGATAATTATCTTATTTTTCTCTGCCTGAACATCATACTGCCCAATTTGAAGAGAAACCTTCTTACTTCTAAGTTATTCAAATGCCAACCTGCTGACATCAGGATAGATGGCAATTTCAAGACAAAACTTACAAGGTAGCTTTTACTTTACCTCTTTTATTCAATTTACGGATTTTTAAACTGGAGAACTTGGAATATAACCTAAACTTCTTGTAAATTGTATGTCACATTTACCTTAAACTGGAATATAACCTAAACTTCTTGTAAATTGTATGTCACATTTACCTTAAACTGATCACAGTTGACATTATATGTTTATTTAAAATCTTGTAATCATGTGTGACATATATTTGTAATTCTCAAGGATTGTTCAAATAAGGATTATTATTTATAACACAGAATGCTCATGGCAAAGAACCTCCTAATTTCCACAACCCATCCAGTGGAGGAGGACGTGGCACTCGCCAACCAGTTACATTATTCATGGCCATTATAACTTGGTTTTAGAGTTTTTGTCATTCTGCCTCTAAGGGTCTGTAAACATCATTGTTTTGGACAGTTGAATCAGTGTAGTCCATTCTTTATCATAATATGGGGATTCAAAGTTCAGCTCAAAACTGGAGGAGGATATTCAGAAATGAACGAGTTGAGTTTGGAAAGCTCTCTCTTGCTGCCCGACTGAGTCTGAAAACGTATCTTTGTAGGTCTTTAACCCTTTGAGTGCCACACGAAGTGGTGAAGGTCATGCAGCCAGTGCCAATCATTTGTGACAGGCCTTTCCCCTCAGTGCCAAGCACTATTTTTATGTTACTGCAGTATTTTACTAAAAAATTAACATCTTCCTTACAAATTAACGTAATGAGACACTTTTTGCTTTGTTATTTAGGGCAAGATACAGGCTACAAATTGGTATATATATATATATATATATATATATATATATTGACCATAAATTAAAAAAATATTTATATATGTGTAAACAAAAATACAAAAACAAAAAAACACATTTGTTTTGTTTTAAGATACAAAAAGTATTTATTTATTTTTGTTTTATTAGTGTTATGTGCCAATTTTATGTTCCCCATGTTAGTTGAAATAAATGTACCAAGTTTCATAAAAATACATTTATATATAACTGAGTTTTGAATTATTTTTTTTTGCTGCAAAATGCTGAAAACCTGCAACAACATGCACGCTTACTCTTGTTCATGTAAAATATATTTAACTAGTTTTATGAAATTGAATCAAGGTAGATTATACAACTGTTATTTATTTATTATGAACAGACTTAAATTAATTACTTTGGGCTTATTTCATAAGGCCAATTATGCTAAATCCTTCAGATGAAATAACTGAAAGAGTGCTTTTATCATATAGGCTAAGAATGAATTGATGTATTTTTGTGGTCAGATTCCGTTATATGCCCCCAACGCTTAAACTTTTTTCAATGAACTTAGAACGTTATAAAACGATGTAGTTGAGTAACAGAACTAACATTCCATCAATCAACAAGCATTTCCAGGTATTGCGATCGGTATTGTTGTCGCTGTTATCTTATCTTTCTCGAGAACCCCGATTACGGCAGGCCGCGCGGCATCACATGATTAGCTAGTAACCAATTTATTGTAATTCGTTATAATCATACGTAAATGAAAAATTAGCGTTGGGGGAATAATGTTAGTTCTATTACTCAACTATATCGTTTTATAACGTTCTAAGTTCATTGAAAAAAGTTTAAGCGTTGGGGGCATATAGCGGAATATGACCTATTTTCGCTTAAGGGCGATCTGTTTCTTTTATTCATTTCGGCAAACTATACCTTATTAAAAAATGAAATTGAACTGAAGTAATAAAAGTAGGAAACTTTTAAAACACTAACCAAAATGTCAACACAGCCACACTAGACAGCTAGCAGAAACAACTGAACGTAAACAAAACGACTGCAGCGTGACAACAGGCGGTTCGCGCCACAGCCTTCTAGATATCAGCTACATTAGATTAGATGATCGGCCCTTGGCACTCAAAGGGTTAATGTCTGGCCATTAATAGTTGTCTCTTTCATTCTGTTTACTCATCAAGTCTATTTTTGGTGTTTTGCCATTCTTGTTTAGTCCGAGTTGAGAAACAAATTCATATCTCTCAACCTTTATGGCTTTTTGGGGATGAAACAGTAGCTTCTCTGTCGCTACAACTGAAAGTTACTGAAACAAACTTCAATATCTAATAACCAAAAAATTTAATTGTATTAATGAATTGGTTGGTTTTTCCTTAATAGCATTGGTTAACCCATTGCGGATCGTATTGTTTTGGCGCGCAGGCACCAGCGGGCGCGAATTAATTCACGGTCAGCAGCCGCACGAACAGCAATGGTGCGACACATCGTATCGCTCGCTATTGTATACTAGAAAATTCAGCTGCGAAGGTATTCGTTCAGATGGAACATGGGCCTGCTGGGGTATCCGTGATGTAGGAACGATAACACGCGAGCAAGGTTACGGCGTGGCAGGGATGATGTCTGAATCATAGTCTAAATAAAGCAGATCGGGCGAATCGATTGCAACATCCGGGCCATTGTCTAGACTAAACCCACCAACATGTACGTCTGCGTCGTTTAGTTGTGTTACTAACCTCAAAAGTATTATAATAACAACTGAGGAAAACACCCAATCAGAAGCGCTAAAAAGCAGAGAGTAAACTCATATGAATGATTTTTCAACTTCGACATACAACTGCCATCTGTAGGATATTTATAAAACTTTTGAAAATTCTAAACGTAGACCGTTGTTAAACACTCTTAGTAGACAAGTGAAGACGATCGCCCGATCTATCAGACATTAACAGAACTATTTGGAGGGAAATTTAAAAGCAGAACGCTTTTGCGACCTCAGCTCGTCACCGTGCCGTTAGGCCCGGCCGCTGCGTGACGAGCCCAGCTCGTCAGTGATCCGCAATGGGTTAAGTGATACTAGTAGACAATAGAGCCAACAATTTTAAATATTGGCAAAATATCAAAAATGTATATATACTCTTATAGTATGTATATATACTACAGTTTATGTAGACAGTTTTGTTACACCCAATTTATCATTTAAAAAACCACTATAAAAAACTGTATTCGTCTCTAAATCCCACTTTCCAAACTCCCAGAAAATGGTCATTTAACCTCGGGTCCTATATTGCAAGTGAAATCATTTGTCGGCCATTGCTTAGTAAGAAAGCATTTCCAGATCCATGTTTACATGAACTTTTTCATTATTTTGTATTGTACAATAAGCTCAGAAAGTGCCGGTAACACTACCCGAATCATTCTGTATATATATTGTCAAATTACGTTTCAAGATGGCAGGCTTTTGAAGTTTTAAAGCTTAATACTGAAAAACTAATAAAACTATGTAACTAAATAATAAGTTACTTAATGTAATTACAAACATTTTACCACCTAGATCAGTCAATCTGTCATGTAGAAATATACTTCTAACTGGTTGTAATGCATGGTCAATTACTGTATGTCAAACATTTCAATAATTAAAATTTTAGATTATATTTTCTGTGTCAAAATATTTATATTGATTTAGCAACATTTATAATTTAAAAAAGTTTCATAATCAGTTTCTATAGTATAAAGCTTTAAACACTTTTAACTGTTCAACATCTTGCAACATGACATTATAATGAAATATTAAATTTTCTCTTGATTTGAGATGGCAAGAAAAATAGTTGTACTAAATTTGAGTTTTGTATCTCTACTGTGGAGAAAATAATAGACTCCATGAAAACAAAAACCTCATCTGGCCTAGATAACATCTCATCAAAACTAGCAAAAATCTGTAAAGAAGAAATTTCTGATCCCCTAACACACATCATAAACATATCCTTACAACAAGGGATTTACCCTGAAAAACTAAAAACAGCAAAAGTATACCCGAAATATAAAAAAGGACCAACCACCGACATGACTAGCTACCGACCAATATCACTCATATCCACCTTCTCCAAAATTATTGAAAAGATAGTACTAGAAAGACTTTTACAATATCTTGAGCACAATAACCTACTAACTAAACATCAGCATGGTTTCATGAAAGGACGATCCACAACCACAGCCCTAATTCAACTTATAGAGCATGTCATAGACAAACTGGAAGAGGGCCACACTGCTACTAGTTTATTCTTAGACTTTACAAAAGCATTTGACTGCTTAAATCATAAACGCCTTCTTCAAAAACTAAAAAGCATGGGTGTAAAAGATAAAACTGCAGACTGGTTCTGGAACTACCTAAACAACAGGAAACAACTGGTGGAAATCCAATACACTAAAAACAATTTATTAGAAAAAGTTCAGTCAAAAACTGCCGACATGCAGATGGGAGTGCCACAAGGATCAGTGCTGGGCCCGGTCCTGTTCCTACTGCTTACAAACGACCTACCCGACTACCTAGAGCGCATCTGTCACACAACCATGTACGCAGATGACACTGTCATAACAATATCTGACAAAACCACGCAACACCTTGCCAGAAGTCTAAGCAGCGCCCTAATCACAACAAAACAATACTGCATCTCGAACAACTTAGTGCTAAATGGCAATAAAACTGTTCAAATAAACTTCTCCACCAGGCAAAAAAATACACATCTTCCAATCACTGACCTAAAAACAAAAAACCAAACAAATCACCTTGGTATATTAATTGATGAACATATAACCTGGAAAGCACACACTGAACAGCTTTGCAAAAAATTAAGCACCAGCATATTTGTAATACGCAGAATTAAACAGATTAGCAATAAAGACGCAGCTAAAACCGCCTACTTTTCACTATTTGAGACACATCTCAGATACGGTATAGCACTATGGGGAGGAACAGCTAACTGCAACATGGAGAAGATCCTCAGGCAGCAAAAACTAGCAATAAGAGCTCTAGAAGGACTCCAATACCAAGAAAGCTGCCGGGAAGCATTTAGAAAATTGAAGATCCTCACAGTAGTAAACTTGTACATCCTAGAAGTAATTCTGCATGCGGTACACTCAAGAAAAACTAGAAACAGAGACCTTCACCAGTATCACACACGCCATGTCCTTGACTTCACACTGCCTGTACACTAGGGTGGCTCGAAAAAAACCTTTTTTGGAGTAATCAAATTCTAATAGCGCAAAAAACTTGCGCATAGACGTCATTATTAAGGAAAAAATATAAAATAAAATCATTTTCAAAATTTGAAATCGCGCAGAGGGCTTAAAGTTACAAAAAAAATAAAAATTTTGGCAATTTTCGAAAACACGCAAAAATTCAAATTTTAATTTTTTTGGGGTCTAACAGTTAAAAAAGGGTTTAAAGAGTGGCCTTAATAAATATAAATAAAATTTAGACTCAATCCTTTTAAACTGAAACCGCGCAAAAGGCCTGAAGTTGAGGCGTTTTTGTAAAAAAAACGATCTTTCATGATTTTTAACGATTTTTAAATATATGTATCAATCTAAAAATTAGTAACTTAATATTTTAATAGACTGAAAACCATTCAAAATTGTTCTCCCAACACGGAAAACATACTTTCCGAACAGATAATCCTAAACTGTATTCGCGCAAAAGGCCGAAAGTAAGGTACTAGTTAGCTCTCCTCAAAACATACTCCCCTTCCGCTTGGACGGATAGACTCGCCCAGGCTACGGGACACGCGGGCGGTCAGTTGCAAATCATCCGCGTTACTGCTAGTGCTTACGTTGTTAGTGCAATCAAACAGTGATGTGATGAACATTGTGATAAAGTGTTTTTATATGTTGTAATTTTGAAATGGCATGTCCAAACGCTCCCCGTGTCACAAGACAGACTATTGCGTGCCCTATCATCGGTGTGCCCAAAGAACTAAGTGGATTGTCGCTGCCAACATACGAGGACATCCTGCTCTGTTGCTTGGATGAGAAGTATAAACGTTCTTTGTTATTTAGCCCTAATAATAAGAAAGAATTAGGATTTTTAGCAATTGCCGATTGTGTAGCTACTCAAGTAGTTGGAATTTACAACAAGGCTACAATTCCAACAGTCACACACACTCGTGTGGTCCAATTGATCCAATCATATTACAACTCGTATATTGCATTAAAAAAATCTTATAACCGAGACTGTGAAAAAGATTTTTACAAGAAAAAAATTGAGGCTTTCATACAGAATGCAAAAAGCAAACATTTGATATTGCTGCGTGTAAATGCAAAATAACTTTGAATTGCACATGTGGTACTGTCATCTGTAAGGGCAACTGTCCTTTGAGTGTAGCCTGTAAATGTGATAAAACTAGAAGAATTCCAGACATTGAGTTGAACTTTATGTATGATCAAAGAACAACCAGAATTATGGCTATTGGTAGTTTAGATGTACAAGAAACAACTAAATTAAGAAAGAGAGAAGAGCACAATTGTTGTCTCAAGAATCGCAAACTACTTTTGAGCCTAGTACTCCCAGTACAAGCAAAGGTGCTATTAGTGGTTGCAGTAATGAAAAAAAGAAAATTAAGAAAAATTTACCAGATGTTGAGTGTGATGTAGGGGTTTTGTTGCCTTCTTCGTCTACACAAATGCGTTCAACGTTGACAACAACATCCTTGATGAGTGACAGGTTCGGGGTGTCGGACAGAGCCACCGCAGCAATAGCTACTGGTGTTTTGCACTATTTGGGAATAATATGTGATGAAAACATGGCAAAAGTAATAGACAGAAATAAAATAAGAAGAGAGAAAGAGAAGATTCGAAAAGTAATTACGGAAGAAGACAACCAGATGGAAGAAGTAAACGCAATCTATTTTGACGGAAGAACAGACAAAACTATAACTGGCTTACCTGTGCTAACCGGGTTTTAAGATTGTATGTCTCCCAAACTAGTCCAACAATTGAGTTACGGACTCTTGCAAATTACATAGTGAAGACATATGCGCCTGTGTGGTTTGATATAAAGAAAAACTGGACTGTGAAAGATGGACCGAAGCATATTTTGAAGGTAGTCAAATCAACCAGATATCTGCCAGAAAGTATCAAGAATATCATTGATCCAGTGATTCAAAGGAACGCATTCTTCTGTCACCCTGAAAATATCATGTTGGCTATGATAATGGATAAGAACCCAAACATTAGAGAACTCGGATACAGGAGGATCCTAAAATCCAGAAATGAGCCATTAGCCGAAGGATTCGTTAGAGACTTCATCATACCTTCAATCAATTTTAGTGCAAACAACTATACCGAACTAATTGATTGGTCTACCTGTAAGTTAACACCACCGCCACTTCTGTCTAAGATGTCAACTGAACATATTGCTTCTTTATTGAAAGAAAAGGCCTTACCGGAGTTTAACTACCTCAAGTTCCCATGCCACACCCAGGCAGTTGAGAGGTGTGTAAAACTGGTTACAGAATCAGCAGAAAAAGTGTGCGGGCAAGAAAATCGAGATGGATATATTAGAGATACCTTAAAATCAAGACAGCTGATGCCCACATTTGATTTCAAGTCACAATTCAAAGGAGTTTCCATCTAAATAACCTTTTGCCTATCACAATAACATGCATAATGTATAATATGATGTAATATGATGTCATTGGCTAATAAATTTATTTGATTATCACTTGCACGAGTCTTAATACAAACCTAAATATAATATGTTATGTAAACACACGTTAAATATTGAAAATCACAAAAATTATCATAATCATGGAAGATCGATTTTTTACGAAAACCCCCGCATCTATAGGCATTTTGCGCGATTTCAGTTTAACGGGAATTAGTCTAAATTTTATTTATATTCATTGAGGCTATTCTATAAGACCCTTTTTAACTATTAAAACAAACAAAAAATAAAAATTAGATTTTTTTACGATTTCGAAAATTGCCAAAATTTTTATTTTTTTTGTAACTTTTAAGCCCTCTGTGCGATTTCAAATTTTGAAAATGATTTTATTTTATATTTTTTCCTTAATAATGATGTCTATGCGCAAGTTTTTTGCGCTATTAGAATTTGATTACTCCAAAAAAGGTTTTTTCGAGCCACCCTACTGTACACCACCTGAGCCTCACAGCCAGGAAACCATCATATAAGGGAGCGGCCTACTTCAATAAACTTCCAGAATCCCTAAAGAATTAACCACCCAAACGTTTAAAAAAAGCATTAACTGCCTGGCTACAAGAGAGACCCTTTTACTCAGAAAGTGAATTTTTAAACTTGTAATTTAGATTAAGCTATGTAATTTTTATACAACCATGAAATCTGTACCAATGACGCATGTACTGTTCTCAACGAACATGTCAATAAAGTGTATTGTCTATTGTCTATTGTCTATTGTCTACTAGTTTCTTAATTAACAAGTGAAAACTAAAAAAAGCACATACAGACAGATAAACAAAAAGATGTAGACCATTACGTTTAGTGTTTAGCTTATATCTTGGTCAATGGAGCAATATTTTAAAGTTTGTTTAGTGAATTTTTTTATACCCTGCATTTATAAGAATAATTAAAAACTGCATCTTGAAAATGTTGTTACTATTGTGTGAAATTTATTCATAATTACTAATTTAATATTTATTTTTCTAGTGGCACATAAAGGTTTTCCAGAACCAAAACCTCTTCTTGATATAATGTTGGATATGATGAAGAAGCACAAGTCAAACTTCCGAGATCCGGACCCTGACTATAATGTGCTGAAGACAAATGGGATATCTGGGCCCGCACTTGATGATTTCAGAAAATTCATCAAAGGTCTTAAAGTGGATTATATGATTCCTAATCAACCCAACACCCGTAAAGTGTATAAGATGAATGACATCAGGCAATCGGCTATTCAACATAGGTATTTTTCTCCAATTAATTTAATTCTAGTTTGTAATAATGTAGAAAAAAATATTCTAACTATAAGCAGTAAATGTTAAAAGTACAAACAAATTTTTACTCTTTTCAAGAGATTATATTTCTTCCTAGATTGTTTTTTTTTTTTTTTCTGATCGCGGAAGGATGGTTTCAGACATTGGGAATTAGTGAGGGGAAATCCAGAATTTTCTAAATTTTGAATCCTAAAACCTTTAACCTTTAAGTATGATTTAAACAAAATCACCACCAATTCAGTTCCTGTCATTCTTGATAAGCCTTTGGAGACTGTGGCGTGACTGTGAAGTAATTGAACAATACCACTTTCAGGGTATCTGCCCAACCTGGAAAATCTCAAAACTGTTTTCTGTCTCATAAGTACTTATGAAATCAAGAAATAATTTGACATATCCTTGAATCATGAGTTGATTAATCCCAAATATTGTATTGTACGTGATATGATTTGTAAAAATTTGAATAAAGATAAATGGCGGAAGCCAAAAGACTACGATAGCCTATGATTTTGTCCAATTGTTTATAGTACAGAATGTGGTTATTACAGTGTGTGTAATCGACGACGTGTTCTCCAGTCTCACTTGACGATTTTATTCCAAGTTTGTCTCTGCTAGTAGTGGAGTTTAACTAGGTTTGTTCTACTCCTATGTTGTGTTAAGTTCCCATGCATGCAAACAGTCCTTTGGATGATTAAAGTGGTCCCGACTGATCTTGGTTTATGACTGATTGCTCGTTCACACAATCTAATTGGTCGTCAGAAGCTAAACATAATTTACATGGTTGTAAAAGAAATACACAGTGAAACTAAAAATCTTTATAACTTGTGAACAAAACACACCTGTATTCAAGCTGAGTTAGACACGAGAACTGGCAACAGACACCATATTTGTAGCTGTAGATTTGATAATTAATTAAGATTGAATAGGAACCCTGTTTGTATCTTCCAGGTGTTGCTGCACACAAAATAAACTTAAAATTTATATCCTGAAAGACACAAGATTCATCAAGATTGACACCTATGGAAGGGGATAATTTATATACTTCCACATAAGCTAACTAAAACTGGTAGTTCTTTTAAATTAAATTGTATTACGTGCTTTAACAAAATACCTGAGGGTGCTAGATTAGCTAGTTTTTTAAATTTTAAAATGAAAATTTATAATTGGCTGGTTTAAAATTCTTGTTTAAGCACGTTGATCTCAAAGTTTGATGCAGAAAATCCATTATATGATATTATAGATTTGATAATGTACATAATATATGCTTATTTAATTATATGTATATAATATTATAGAATTTTTATTTGTATAAAAATTATTTTAACATGTAATATAATTGAAGTAATTGTAAATATATATAATCACTGTAATTAGGTTAAAATTAATAGGACTGAAAGCCAAGGATTATTGTTAATTGATAGGAAAATCAGCAGGCATACCTTGAAAACGTCCTTCTAAGGTCCACTGATATGAAAAAAAAAAAAACACGTAAAGGCATATAAAAGTACTCGTACAGTATTAAGAAATATTTTATTGCGCTGCAGTTTTTCTCTCGCTCTAGTTTTTTGGAGAGCATTTCAGTTGTTTGCCAACTTTGGGTTGCAGAGTCAATGTGGAAAGCAGGGTTACTAATTCACTTCTTTCTAGACAGACACTGTTATTACTTTGTAACTTTTAATATTTTAATACTCTTTTGAGTATTATATCCTTATATCTATGGGAACTGTTAGCCTGTTGAAGGGAGTGGAGGGAGGGAATTATCTCAGGTTTAGTTTTGGAGGATTTCTTGATAACACAGAAAGATTTTACAGTGATACCAGTGTTTAGATACAGATGGAATGCTCTCTACTGATTGAGAAGAATTTGTTTCATTGAAATTACTGTAATTATTTATTTAATCATAGTGCATTAATTAATCATACATATAAGTTTAATCTTTCCCTATTTAGCTTAGCAGTGGGGGTGTGCTAGGACTGGGAGTACCGTGGTCGAGCGGTCTAAGATGTTGGACTTAAGATCTGAATGAAATATAGTACAGTTTCTAATCCTGTCTGAGATTGTAGCTTTTTTATCAGTACTATATCGGCTCTCTCCTTATTTTGTTTGATTAGAATGCCAATGGCCCATGAGGACTCTCAAAATAAGGCTTAAAAGGGGATCGACCTCTCCTTACAAAAAAAATGTGGCTGTTGGTTTTGAAATGCAGTCTGAACTAACTTAATTTAGGGGTTGTGAAATGCAGTCTGAACTGACTGAGATTAGGCTGTCGTATTGTTAACAGAATAACAAATTACACTGGAAATTCAATAAAAATAGTCTATTCTTCATGAAATTGGATTAAGATAAATGAGATCTAGATAAAAAATGTACTGTAAATAGTGATTAGAGTGGCATATATTTTTCATTAAACTTTAAAAGTACGTTCTGGATTTCTAATAGTTTGCCCAATTAAATTATCTACTAACTTAATTTCAATAATAGACTTCTACATAAATTCCTCTTTCTTCTGTTCCATATTAACATTTATACTTCTCGACAAGTTGGTAAATTTATAATAATACTCCAATAATCATCATATTCACTATTTGAAATAGATCAATTTTAACTATGGAAAAAGTTTTATTCAACACAATTTGTTTCACTTTTTACTTATGAAGTTTTAAAGAAAGGATATTTATCACAGTGTTTAAAGTAACAACATTAGGCTATTATTTACTTATATGTCATTTGTTGAACTGCTGTTTAAATATGCTATTAAAATAAAACAAGGTTTGTTGTTTACCTGTTGCTGTTGTTTTATTATGAAGTTAATATAAAACTGGTATCTATTTTATACAGTAAATAAAAAGAAATGTTTAAGGTGGCATTCACCCTTTAGAATTTTAATAAATAAAATTGAATGTCACGTTTACACGACTATGGACCACCAAAACTATTTTCTTTACACCTTAATCAGTAAATTCTATTCAGAAATAATAGAGGAGTTCTGTATACAAACTTTGCTTTAGTATATTATAGATATAGCCTACATAATTATTACGAAAGCAACTTTTGTGATTTCTTTTATTATTAGTAACTTGCATATAAAATATGAGCATTATGGGAAGAAATCTGGGTATTCAAACAGGAAAAGTGGGAATTGATGTATGTATTACATCCACTGTTGCCCTGCTAGACTCATTAGTTTCCATAGTTCTGGGTTGCATCTCCTCTACTACATTGCAAACTTTTTGTGTACAGCATTATACTATATTTTGTAAATGTTATGACTGACTTTGTGAGCACAACTATTAAAATTTTCATCCATTGTAACATTTTGTTGTTTCTTTAGGTTTACGCTAGATGATAAAACCAATATAAGTATTGGTGAATATTTCGAACGACATAAAAACTACCGTTTGCAGTTTCCAAAATTGCCATGTATTCACGTTGGAAGTACAAGCAGAGATGTTTGTTTGCCTCCCGAGGTAAGTTGTTTATCTCAAATTATCAACCTTGTAGTGTATCGACTCTCCCCCTTATTTTGTTTGATAAGATCCTCACACAGGCCAGTGGCCCATGAGGACAGGAAGAATAAGGCTTAAAAGGGGATCGGCTTCTCCTTTAACAAACAATCTTTTAAGATTTAGTCCTGGATCTGACAATTGAGAAGTTCTATAGCACCAAGCCAGTTGTGGCCTATATGCAAGCTTTTAAAAAATTCATAAAAAATAAACTTGCTACTCAAATACATTTTGTTTGCTTTGATTTGTTGTTAAATAAAAATACAATAATAATTTGTAAAGGCAAAAAAAATGTATCTGTCTTAAAATCTGACTAGTTAGTGAAGCCTCATCTGATTTGACTCCCTGATTTGAAGAGTTAATTGTAAAAAAAACATCAAAATAATTAAAAAAGATTTTTATTTCTGAAAACCTACATATAATGCTATTTAATTTTCATTAGGTTTTGAAGATGATATCGTCCAGGTAACGACCTTGATGTGCGATGCACACATTAACCCATTGCGGATCAACGACGTGAGGGTGACGCGGAGCGAGGCGTGGACCAAAAGCACAATCACGTGACCCTCACGCGGATGACGTGGTACGGATGACTCATTTGTTTTGAACGCTGTTATAAGCCTCGGAGATATTTATAGTCTGTTTTCCTGGACTGGCTTCCTATCTTATCTCTGGTACTCGTCCACAAATGCTCCCCTCGTTATCGGTCAATAACGTTATTATTTGCGACAAATAGTTTGTCTGAGGCGTACAGTCGTGGCGTTCGATTTTCCTTTGCCTCGTGTGCGTGTACGTAAATAAAATGGGTGACAATTTACGATCATCTGAATTAGATAGACTATTATTAGAAATTGGAAGTGATATCGATAGTGTTATTGAGGATGGAGACGGTTCTATCACGTGTATTTGTCCACGTTTTCATAATTATGCGGATACTAATGTTGACAGTGACGAGCGGGCTATCACACTAAAATCCACTACTAAGACAAAAGACAGTCTCAATATAGTGTAAATATTTTGTAAATATTAGATTAGTTGTTTCTTGAAGTGACAGTTTTATTACAACATTTTTTTATTGTGTAAAACATTTAATCCGTCCTACATCAAGCAGCTACAACACGCAAAAAACGTTAGTAAAAATGTTACGTACCTGTATTTTTACATTTTTTCTAGTATAATATACTTGTCTAATATGATCTGTATAATGTTTATATAACAACATAAACAAACAAAACTTGTATAATTAGCGAGCGCGCTAAGCAGGCAGGTAGGCGTGCAAACACTGCGGGTGCTGCGTTGTAATACGGATTAATTCGTACTCTAAGGCCCGCGCACGCGCCGTTTTCACGATCCGCAATGGGTTAAGTCATTCAAAACAGTTTTCAAAAACTCTCCCCAGCATAAGCTGGCGTTAGTCCAGCGATGACATCAGCAATTGCTTCCTTAAGGGCTTCCAAGGTCCGTAGTCGAACTTTATAAACCTCAGATTTAAGGTAACCCCAAAGAAAATAATCACGTGGACTCAAATTGGGGAATGAGGGGGCCATGGAACATCCGTTCGCAATGAGATCAGGTGGCCGGGAAACTGTAAGAGTTCTAGAGCGCCTATGAAATGCCCTCTGTGTCGTCACAAAGCGCCTATGAAATGCCCTCTAAAACCACAATGCTCGTCAGTCCACTGCATGGTGACAGCTAAAATGGTGTCTTCCCCCCACCAAATGCCACTACTCCCACTCCGCTAACTGACCTATGCACTCTTCGGTGACTGTAACTAAAGATACCATTCTGCCCCACCCTTTATCTGTATGCATGATAAGTGTTGAACGAGTTGATCTAGAGCAGTGGTTTTCAACTGGTGTTCATGGACCCCCCTGGGGTCAGTGGGCTAGGGGTCCGCGAAAGGTGAGATACACAAATTACTTTTACAGCATTTAATAAGTAGAATGTGATGACCACTTAGCAGATCTATTGTTTTGAATATTTTTTAATTTTGTCAAATAAATTAAGGGAAATGTTGCATGAAACGTAATAACTTGGGTGCACATTTATTTGTGTTTGTTGTACTTTCTATGTTGGTTGGTATCAGCTATCGGACTGGGCGTAGTTGTTCAAATAGGTGCTCCTACTGTAACTATTGTAACAGAATATGTTATTGAAGAGGAGGTAATAGATGTCTATTATTAGAGGAATAAATACATCAAGAGGGAAGGCAGGGGTAGGCTTGGAAGAGGTAGGGGAAGACAAACAGATAGGCCTAGACACACTATCAATAAATGGAAATGGAATGATGTCGACAATGTACCCAAATATATATACCTTTTAAAGGCCAATCAGGACTAAATGCTCATTTCAGTAGAAAATTTGATAAAACTCCAACAGCTCAGCAATGCTTTTCCGAATTTTTTGGAGAAGAATTTTCTTAAATGCTTGTGTTGAAAGTAATGATTATGCTTCAAAATACTTAATAAATCCTGCCAGCCCAAAAACATCTTATGAAAGTATCTTTAAACGAGTAAATTTTAGTGAAATGAAAGCATACATTGCCCAGTATATGTTTATGGGTCAGGTAAAAAAGGGTGTCATAAAGGAGTATTGGTACAGAAGAAAAATTATTAAGGGGATAAGGGCGCCAAAAATCTTAAAAATACCCTTTTAATTTTTTACAATAATAAATTTCTTGTTTCATCATGAAAACAATGATATATAACACAATGCATAAGAATTACAGAATGATTTTTAATAAAGATTTTGTAACATCTTACACTGAGTTTGGAAGTGGTAAAATAACCAGCACTACAGAGTGTTTAGTTTAGTCTTCTGTAACATTACTAATCAAATATTTTATACTCTATGCTTATTTTCTTGATTCTAAACAGCTGTGTTCTACTGAGTATAACAACACTTCTGTTTTGTCTGGATTAACTTCTGTTTTGTCTTGATTTAACTTCTGTTTATGTTTATTCAGATAACCTAACTAATTCATTTGTAATACCTTGTACTTAGTTTATTGATGGTAAGTAGTGATTTACTGATAGTGAATAGTGTTTTAGTGATAGAAAAAATGTGATGATCAGTAAGTTATAAGAAGAAAAGACAATTTACAGGTAATTAGTACACAAAGTTCTTCCCTTGTTAGTAACAAGACTAACATTACACCAACATCTGAAAGTTCCAGGCCTACCCAAAACACACCACCCAGTTCTAGAAAATACTTAGTTACTTAGATATGCCTAGTTAGAGTTTAAATGTGAATGTTGGTTCAAATGTGAATATAGTTGTTGATTTAGAGTTTCTTGCATTATCTACTAAATGCAAATGTTGCTACAGTGAAGGTACTCTTTCAGTTTCTGAAAATGAAGAGGAAAGAAAAGGGATAGCCACCTGTTTGGTTTTAGAGTGTAGTAATTCTCAAATGACTTCCAAATTTGAGCCAAAACATTCTGGTCATATTTATGAAACAAACATCAGATTTGTGTATGCCATGTGTAATCTAGGAGAGCTTGGTAAAGCTAAAGGCTAGACTCTCATACATCCAATTCAATCCCAAAAAAGGGCAAGGTTTGGTGAAAAATTTACAAAATTTGTGAGAGCCCAAGTAGATACTGTGCAGGATTCAAAATATATGTTGGTGAAGATAAAACTCCAGAACTCCTAGCCAGTTTTACTTTATTTAGCAGAGCCCCTTCCCAACCTTGGCCATGTCATTTATATCGACAATTGGTCCACCTCACCAGATCTCTGCAAAACCTTACTTGATAATAATACTCATGTAGTAGGTTCAGTCAAACAAACAAGGATAAACATGCCTGAGGACTTTGTAGACACTGCATTTCAACTTGAAAGGGGTGCTGTAGTTCGAAGAAGCACAGATAGCATTTTAGCTATTTAGTGGAAAGACCGGAAAGTAGTGCAGGTGTTGTCTACAATAATGAAGGTATGAGAATGTCAGTGGCCAAAGAAAAAACTATTGGAGGGAAAATTGTAGACATAATCAAACCCAAGAGTGTTATTGATTACACATGGCATCTTTTCCTATCATGCGGAGAACAGTCAAAGCCTACAAATAATCTATTTTTATCTGATTGACCTGACAGTTTTCAACAGTTTTTTTGTCTGGAGGAAGATGAACCAAAACATAATAGTATATTTATTCACCAAAGAGACATTTCATTACAAATGTATAAGACACGTCACAATAAAAGGCAATATTGGGATTTATGACAAGATATCTTCTTCAGTTTGTTGTTCACATACACACTCACTAATTGAGTAAAATGCTTGTTTAAGAAAAAATTGACTAATCTTGTTCTTAAACTCTTAACTGCCTTACAGTTAAATTAATTTTATTGAGCAACTTGCAGGACATGATGAAATGACTTTTACCACTATTGTTTTACCTATAAGATGGTACATCAACAAAACAACTAGGGTCGCCACCTAACCAGGAATAAGCCGGGAATTTTTCTGAGAACCGGGAAAGTTTCATAAATAATTTTTCCGTCTACAAGAACTTATAAAATGAAGACATAATTTGACAAGTTTTTTTAAGTCAAGAACTGATTAATCACGAAACATCATATTTTAGGTGACGGGGCTCATGAAATTGTAAATGAAGATCGACACGTGTTTGTGAGCTAAATCCGATGATGCTGGTTGATCTAAGGTTTCATCCACTAGTGTAATGTGTTTCTCTAGGTTAGTTCTACTCCTCTGCCGTGGCAAGTCTCCACCCCCCCCAAAAAAAAAAAAACGTAACAATGCATTGGACAATAAAATCGGCCGACCGATCGTTTCAGACTTCGGCACTGAACGAGTGGTACGCTTTAGGTTGTACACGGCAGAGCGGTAATAACTGCAATACAAACGGGTTTATTGTACTTAAGTATTATTCATTTGCCGAAGTAGGGTCTTCGGACGAAGATGTCCAACTCTTATTCTTTAGAAAAATAGTGTTTTGGAAAGACGTGTGATAGATAGCACAGGCTTAAAATTACAGTGTTATAAACAGGCTTCAGAGTTCGGTTCGTTGAATAATATGTTTGACGGTTTGATAAGAAGTGCAGCCCGGGTTTTTGAGTACACCAGAATGTCAGTTGGATGTACATAAAGCTTAATAAGATACCTTTTGGAGAAGAAAGTAGTGGGTTAGTAGCAACTAGTAACGTCGAGAAAGGGGTGTTGGCGTCCTGTTGAACAGCAATGCCAGATTGAGCTGAGGGTGAGTGAGTCAGTCAGTCACTGTGACTGTGGGGGGTTGTTCCCCCACGTCTTTCTAAGCCACTGCCGATTTGGCTTTTGCTTAGTGTATGCAAGGGTCAAAGCCCTAGTAGCTTTTGCTACTTGTCACTGAGGGTGAGTGGCAGGAGAAATATTTAATATCTAGAATTGGCGTCGGATAAGCGCCATCGTGTGGTACCGCTCTGCTGATCACGTATGCCATGACTAGTGTCGGGTGTTCCCTATATGTAAAACATTAAACTTTAAGTCCCCGCCCAATCTACCGCCCACCGCTAACCGCTCGAATCGCAGCCGAGTCCTCGGTTGGTCTATGAACGATTGCCCCTCACACATGCTCCGATTGTCCTCACATTACATAAGTTAAAACAAAGGAAGTGATATTATGTTTTGATATCATGGTCACATCCAAATCTCGACTGAACTGCGTTTACACAGACAAAAAATGGCGCAAGTTTTGTGTCCAACTAAACATTGCTAGTCTAAACAGGCGCAAGAGCTCTCGCGAGCGCTGCCGCAACCAGTGCCGGACAGTTGGTTAATAGAACTGGAGAACAGTGTGGGCTATTAAAATTTCAATTATATACATAGCCGAGACATCACCGTCGTGTATTAACAGACTTCGTCTTGACTCCCGGAACAACCAGCGATACAACTGTAATAAGTACTTGCGACAGTTCTTGTGAGTAAAATTGCTTACACATTATGCTACAGTAGTTGTATAAATTCTCTCGCAACTTTACTTGCCAGTGTAAACGCAACTTAACGTTGTTGCCAGTCTACAAACGGCAGATGGCCAGCCGATTGAATCAGCTACGCTCATCAGTTTTCGTCGTTAGAGCGGCATTGGTTGGACAACAGCTGGAAATCCCGTCATTTCTCCGGTCAACTATTTATCGGAACAACTTTTAAGCACATGTGACAATCGTTCAGACGATTCGAATTGTTCAAACCTAATAGTCCAACGTGCATGAGGATCTTTATGCCTTGTTGTTTCGTAGTTCTTGACTGTAATAAAGTAAAAGTAAAGTAAAGATGTCTTATTTTACCAGGCGAAGTTAGGGCTCTGTAATCTAACTGACTAACTGACTGAGTCTGCACTGTCTGTTTATTTGTTGATTGTACTGAACCGCCCTTATGTACCGGCAAAATCATTGTCTCGTACCGAAAGTTCGTCCACCACTAGACCTCTGACCCACAATACCGGACTGCAGTCTGCTTCATGGTAGCACTGTGTTGGTATTTATTTGTTATCTTTGTATTTCCGAATTGGATATATGTATTTTCTAAACATATAGAAAGGAAAGTTATTAGGTATACATAATGTTATGTCGACACATCGAAACACACAGAGATAAAAACTAAGGAGCTTAGAATAGGAGATAGCGATAAATTGTCACCAAACTTCTCGCATATTGCTAGCGACAAATGCTAGATCGCCGCAGCTTTGTGGCATTTATTGCAAATACTGCTAGTTACGATAAAACGTCATCATTGTACTTGGCGTAAGGGTTAAATACAGTACTACAGTTGTCTATTTGGTTTGAAAATAGACTAGATAATCGGAAATTTTCGACCGGGAAAAAACCGGTAATTTGAAAAGCGGTTTTAAGTGGCCACCCTGAACTAAACCTAGTATCATAAGAATGCATTTCATTTCTTAATTGAACTTTCTCAGGGTATTTTAGACAAGTACCTTACAAAGTACTTTACAAAACATTAATTCTGAGGTTTCAAAGTAATTCTCTATAATGTTCAGGTTTAGTAGCTTCTGCTATGACTTGCAGCTTTTTTTTGTAACATAAATATTTCTTGTGATAGTGAATCACCACCCCAGACAATTAGACCATAATTAATATTGGTCTAAAACAGCCTAAAGTAAGCCTGTCAGATTGTATCCCTATCTAATTCACCACTAAGGCGCTTCAGAGCAAAAATACTCTTGACAGTTTCCTTTTGAGGCCAATAATATGTTGATTCCAACAAATATTTGGGTCCAGGGTTAATCCCAGACATTCTCGAATATTATTAGATTTTTCTTTTGTGCCAAATGTAAAATTATTTGTTTTTTCTTCATTTAAGACCAGTTGATTTGCAACCAACCAATTTTGAGCTGAATTTTTATTTAATTTTGAATTATCCAATCTTTGGCAGCAACTTAAATGCTTGTTGATGATAGTGGTGTTGTCAGTTTATAAGACTACCTCCAATGGCACATTCTTACCTAGATCTAATCATTATCAGGAAAAGCAATGGTCCGAGGGCAGAGCCCTGTGGCACACCACAAGAGACATCCAGACAAGTGAAATAAAGATTGTTAAAAATGACATACTGTTTACGATCATATAGATAGGATCTGAAAATTTTCAAAGCTTGGATTTTTTACATGATAGTTACTGCAACTTGTTTAGAAGAATCATGAGAAAAGCTATTGAAGGCCTTGCTGAGATCACAGAAGGTGACCACAGCAAGATTCCTTCCCTCAAAGCAATCACCAACAAGCTTAATCAATGCATGTTTGATTGACAGTCCTTTCCTGAAGCCAAATTGACAATTACTCATTAATTTGTTAAGTTCTACATCATGTATCAATTGTTTACCAATAAGAAGTTCTAGAACCTTAGAAAGTGTAGGTAAGATAGCAAGGGACCAATAGTTAATAAAATCATCTTTACTCCCTTTTTGTAAATTGGAAAAAATTTAGTGACTTTTAGAACCTTGGAAAACTTTCCCTGTGTAATGTACATATTAATTAAAATTGTCAAAGGAGATAAAAAAACTAGTTAAAGTATCTTTCAAAGGACTATTAGAGAAACTAGCGATCCTTACTATTTTTGCAAGACATTTGTTTCACTATTACTAGTAAGTCTTTTTCATTAATTAAATTTTAATAAAAAATTATTAAACTGTCAGGAATAGTTTTATTGAACTGATAAGATTGCCAAAATTTACATAAAACAATGAAAGTAATTTATGGTCCATTTTGTACTCCTTATTTATTAAAATTGAGTTAGAATATGTGTATGTAATTTTTAAGAATGTGTACATGCATAAATAATTAATGGTGTCATTAATTGCACTGCCATCTATCGGTAGTGTGTAAGGTGGTAATGCTTTACGTTTTCCTCTTCAGTACTCATTTTTTTTATTCTTTGAATAAAATTGTGAGTGATATAATTTTTCTAAGAATATTAAAATGTATCAAAATGAGGTATTAGGCATACCTTGTAAATAAACTATTTCATAAACAACAAAGTAGTTCATGTAGAAATAGTATATCTGTATTTCTATATGTGCGTCTGATACCTGGCACAACTACTGTTTTTGTTAAAGTTAATTGGTTAACATTATATCTAAATATATAGTTACGAACCTCCCTTAACACTTAAAACATCATGGTATCCGGATGATTTCATTTTAAATGCATTTTATAACCCCACTTTTACTTTATTATTTTAATGTTCCAGTTCTGCACAATAGTTAGAGGCCAAGTGGTGAATAAAAAACTTGATGAGACACAAACTGCAGCCATGGTCAGAGCGGCAGCTAGACCGGCTGATGAACGGAAAAGAAGAATAATGCAACATGTAAGTATTAGCATGAATAATTATGTCACTTTGCACATTAAAAAACATAGACATGATACTTTTAATGTAATAGCAATTACAGTTTCATAATTTGATTTGGTAAACATCAAGTATATACCTTCATAGCCATTGAAAAATCTAAATTCAACATTTTTAGAAGGTCTCACAGCAAAGAATTCTCTTATACTGTAAAATGTTTTAAGCAACCAGCTGTACATACTAATCCTAAACATACGTATAGGTGGAGTTTTATCAAATAGTGATAATTTATTGAAAAAAGTGTATAAGATACAGTTTGTGATTTGACAGTATTTGTTAACACATTAAACCGGAAAAATGGATTTACTCAGTATACTGGCCGTTTTTTTGTGATTTTAAAACATTTTGAAGTTTATAAAGACATTGTTTAAACCTAACATATTATATATCAAATTAAAGAGGAGAATATTTACTTTTAGAAAATATGCCTGTTTATGAAAAAATAATTATTAGAAAAAAATTATGAAGTAAACAAAATTATGGACAAAAATCAAATTTGATAAATTGTTACATTGTATAAACGTTTTATTTTTCAATCACCTAATGTTCTATAAATGTGTTTTTGATATAAAATTAACAGAAAAGAAAGAAAGAATTCATGTTAGTGCATGTAAAATAAAATTGTACAATGCAAACATGCAAATTATTTCCATTGACCATGAGTGAGAAATGGACACAATAGGCTTAGACATAGTTAGCTTGTGTGTGATACAGTCTGAAGCACTGAGGTACACACAGTGCAGTCTCGCAGTCCTTGCACCACCAAGAAGTTTCTATCAATAACCCCCCCCCCCCCCCACCCCCCCCCCCCCCCACCCCCCCCCCCCCCCACCCCCCCCCCCCCCCACCCCCCCCCCCCCCCACCCCCCCCCCCCCCCACCCATAGAGAAGAGGAGTCACACCTAAAGAAGACTCCAAGAAGGACGACCTCGGACCCGACAATGAACTCAAGAAACCACCAAACCATCCAGCTCCTCCTTGAACTCAATACAGTGCCCATTTACAATGTTATTGGTACCTCCCATCAAAATAATACCATTTTTATTCATGGTGAAAACTTCAATTTTTGCACTTTTAAGTATTTCATCATACTTAGTATTAGGTTTTTACCAAGGTTAACTCACTTGCACCACCCTTTGCTCTCATTTCCAACAAATTAGAAACACTCTTTTTCTCTTATCGTTTACACTCTGATTTAATAGAGTGAGTTCTTTGTTTGGACTAATTTATGGTGACCTTTATGTTTGTTTCTTAAACCAAAAGCTTTGCTACCAGGATTTGACAAAACATCTGGTGGGAAAAGAATTCTAGAACTGAAAAGGTATTTTTCAAGGGTATATCAGTATATTGAGACTTTGATAAGGCTTTAGTTCTCTTACTCTTTTTACTTTTTATGACTTTCCACTTTTTACTATTAACCTTTCTTAAATTAAGAGCTAGAGATTTCTCTTTACAAACTACAGCCTGACTGATGGCTTTCAAACTGAGGGGAGACATTACATTTGTGTCTGATTGTCAAATCAAATCAAATCAAATCTGTTTTATTGCTGAGACAATAATTACATTGTATGGCAAATGTCAATTTATTAATAATGATATCCTAACATTTCTGTTATTCATACTATAATACACACACAGAGACACAATCTTTACAATCACACCTCTTTCATTCATCACCAATGCAACCCACTTCGAACAGTGGTGTCAGTCTTCTAATTGGGCGGCCTCCCAGTTGAAAGCCAAAAACTCATTTGCATTATAACATGCTTGAGACACCAAGAAGCATTTTAGACAAGTCTTTGGCATTGGAGTATCTTTGATTGAATTGGGCAGTCTGTTGAGGAACGCCCGCTTGTAAAGGCAGGCGTTCATAAACCACCGTTCTGTGTCTACAAGTTCGGTACTTTACTCTGCCAAGTGTCTCATACATGTGTATGTCTTGGCCTCTGGTTTATTCATACAAAAAATAGTTGTTTCCAATATGTAGAGACATGGCAGAGTCAACAGTTGCAATTTCTTGAAAACTTGCATAAACACCTCTCTGAATTAGATTTTTGCAATGATTCGAATTGCTTTTTTTTTTTTTGGAGCCTGAAAGCTCTTTGGGACTGAGTGTTAGCGCAATATCCCCAAAGGATCACTCCATAGCGTAGGTGGGGGTATTGTAACTACTGTAGCATAAC
The DNA here is from genome assembly GCF_021130785.1 of Homalodisca vitripennis. Classification (NCBI taxonomy): domain Eukaryota; kingdom Metazoa; phylum Arthropoda; class Insecta; order Hemiptera; family Cicadellidae; genus Homalodisca; species Homalodisca vitripennis. The sequence goes on from NC_060209.1 coordinate 110,914,538, forward strand.
ATGAGCAATATAAGCAATTTTACTCACGAGAACTGTCGCAAGTACTTACTACAGTTCTATCGCTGGTTCTTCCGGGAATGAAGACGAAGTCTGTTCACACACGACAGTGATGTCTCGGCAATGTTTATAATTGAAATTTTAATAGCCGACACTGTTCTCCAGTTCTTGTAACCAACTGTCCTGCACTGGTTGCGGCTGCGCTCACGAGAGCTCTTGCGCCTGTTTAGACTAGCGACGTTTAGTTGGACGCAAAGCTTCCGCTATTTTTGCCTGTGTAAACACAGTTCAGTCGTAATTTGGATATGACCGTGATATCAAAACATAACACCACTTCCTTTGTTTAAACCTATATAATTTGATGACATTTGGAGCGTGTGTGAGGACATTAAACGTTTCTCCTGCCGCTCAACTCTCAGCTCTGTCAAATTACGGCTTGATTTTATAAGTTCTTAGAGACGGAAAACTTATTTTTAAAATTTTCCCGGTCCGTTAAATTTCCGGTTTCCCGGTCCGGTGGCCACCCTGAGTATATTGTGGTCAACGCAGTCAAATGCTTTGGACAGATCCAGGAACACACTCGTGTGGTTCCAACATTCAATCCCCTCTACAATCATATCCACAAGACCAACAACTGCGTTGTTTGCCGATTTACCCTTTCTGAACCCAAACTGTTCATTTGAGAGTTGATTGTATTTGTCCAAAAAGTGCAGCATTCTTATAAGAAAAATCTTTTCAAAAATTTTGCTGAATACTAGCAAAATTGAGACAGGTCGGTAGTTATTTATAGAAGCTGGGTCATCTTTCTTAAAAATTGTAATGACTTTTGCAATTTTAAGGAGAGAGGGAAATACTCCTGTTTGGAATGAATAATTTACTAATTCAGTTAAGGGTCTCACTAAATGCTTGTAGCATTTTTTAATGAGCCACGGGGACATCAGATTGAGCTGCTGGATAATTAGGTGAAGATCATCCTCAACAACAGGCGGCAACAACATTGATGCTGCTGGGCTCTGCCTTCGCAAGGGACATACTTTAGGGTCAGATGACCGAGGACTTTGCCCGTCAGCATCGGATGTGAAAAATTCGTTAAACCGACTGGCAATCTAAGTCTCATCCTCAACAAGCCTATCCCCAAATTTAATTTTGATTTGTTTGTGTGCATTTGTTTTATTGTTTATGATTAATTAAGAGTGTCGGTAAACAATTTAAACTGTTGGTCTACAGGTTGAGATGAATTTAGAAATTTTCATCTTTCTTTAGAAAGGGAAGCGTTAAGGTGAGCGATGTTTTCTGGCCTTATGTCTATTATTGTTTGTTTAATTTTGGGCTCCCTTATAAGTTGTATCCTACTAACGACGGCCTCTTAGCCATAATGGTCAGATATAGCTGTATTCACCACAGACACTGTGACACTTGGGTGATTGGTGATTAACATCGATTACAGTTTTTGTTGTAGCTGTCACTCTCGTTGGAGATTTGACTAACAAATCAAGCTCAAATGACCTAAGTAAATCGACCAATCGAATTGTTGCATGGCGAAGTGTTGTCCAACTTGGTCGATGTTGAAATCCCCCATAATGACAAAATGCTGATGTCAGTAACTATTCGAATTTTGAAAAGGAGGTGTCTTCGTTTCCACTGAGAGACCTGTAAATTCCGATCACGAAGAATTTTAATGTTTTTGTTTGAAGTTTGATACCAACTGCTTCGAAATCTTTTTCAATTGAATTCTTGATCGGAAAGGGGGCAGACGAGAAATTTTGTTTCAGAAAAATGGCAACTCCTCCTCCTCTGGAGTGGGATCGGCAATATGCGGAAGCCAATTTATAATTTGGAATTTAGCACAGTACAACGTTGTCCTTGTTGAAACCGTTTTCCGTTATTACAAAAAGAGGAGGTGATGGAGGCGGTGGGGGTGGCAATGAAGATTTTTGTAGTGATGGCGGAGGTGGTGATGGTGACCGGCCAGCAGTGACTAAGCTAGCCTTCTTCAGGCCGACCACCACCAGTTCGGCAAGAAGCCACTTTCCCCTCATAGTCAGGTGCTGGCCATGGCGAGTGAAGTGTCGCCTCCCGATGGTGTTGAAGTCCAGCAGCACAGACCCCTTACACCTGATACACAGCTCCCTTATGTAGTTGTTAACACAAGTTGTCTCTTAATAAGGTGGGAGGGGGAGAGGTTGTGGCGATAAGGCACTGTTGATACCAAGCTTTACGGGTGCGCATGGTGATCTGGTTTTCCAATTGCTGGTAGATGACCGACTGGCTCCGATGTCATTCGCTCCGGCAATCAAAACGCTACAGCTTCCCGGGGGAGGAGGTTGACTCCCCTCAACCCCACCCAACAGTCCGGTTCCAGGCTTTTCTTCTTTTTTTTCCACTCTGGTGAACTCATTTTCACTACCTCTGCACAAATCTTCCAGCGCCTCATAGCTATTTGAAACTACTATATTAAATCTAGGGATTTCTTGAACTAAATTTTTATTTTCCTCCTCTAGACATCTTATTAAGGCAATCATTTTTTAAATTTCTTATCTAAGAGTTGAAAATTTACGGTAGGGTCACTTTAGATCTTGTATTTCTTTTTCAAGGTCGGCTATTTTCTTAGACTGCACTATAATATTTTTCTGAGATGCCAGGGAGTTCCTCGGTTTGAGCTGATGCATTTATATAGTTTGTGTAAGATTTTTTATGAGGTGTCACCGATGTTGATGATGTAAATATTGCATCCGTGAATTGTAACAGTTGTTGGTCCGATTCAATAGTGATCGAGGATAACTTTAACCTCGGTCTTAAACTTGGCGACTTCTGCTTTCAACCTTGCGTTTTCTACTAATAATGTGGTGTTAAAGGCGACGCAGACGGCGGCATGATGTCGGGGCCAGGCGTGGAGAAGGCAGGAGCGCGGGACGCGGGCGGTACAGCAGAGTCGGGTGGTGGTGTGGGGGGTGCGAGTGACACAGCAGTCGCAGGCTGCTGCAGCGGTGATGACAGTGTACGCATGGTCACTGGATGCACGCCGCTGTGTTTATCGTTGCACACAGTCACTTTAGTCATGTTTACATCTGATTTTATTTATTCGCCACAATTACGGCCTATACATTGCCAAGAACTTTCTCCAGATTTTAATACTCTGTGCAGCCTGTATTTGTAACTGTTGAATAATATACATGGTGTGCCAGTTCTGGTTTTTTCTATTGAAAACATCGTCCAGTCGTAAAATAAATATATAGACTTATCTTTAATAAAGTGTTTACAAATAAATAATATAAAATTTTAACAATATAACAAATAGATAAAATATGAATGGTAAAACAACGGGGTTAAAATTTTATAAATTAAAATTAAGAAATGGAGCGATAAAAATATATCTCCTTGACTGAGAATCGAACCGGGTAACTCAGGTATAGACTACTATACTGACTGTGCTACAGCCACAGGACGGTAGTAACTGTCCAGTCAATTCAAACAGTGCGGTGCTCCGTAATAGATGAAAGAACCAGGGAAAGAACACTATTTGTAAGCAAGTTTAACCTTTAAAATTGTGGTTACGAACTTTATATCAGTTGCTTACTTACAAGACAAATATAGTTTAGTCCTCATGCACATTCCACTTGCAATATAAATAAAATAAATGTTCCGAGCGTGGCAACTGTCAATAATAATCGAAAACCTTTTTAAATTTGTAATAAATTACGGACTAGCATGTTTACCGTGTAGGACCAGGCCTACCAACCTCATGTCGTGCAAGACAGTTTTGTTTTTTACAGCGAACTGAAAAGAAATTGTATCCACTAGTGCTCAATTTAGACCAGAGCCCAGAATGGTTTAGGTTAGCGTCATCCAAGGAATCCAAATGATAAGGATTTATTTACAATAATTACAAACAACAGACTCCAGTGTGAGTTAACTAAATTCTTACTAAACACAATATTCAAATACAAAATGAGGGGACAGCACAGAGACAACCCAATGTGCCCGAATGCAAATCAACTAGTTCTAAGTAATTGGATAGCAGTTTGGTTTTTGTTATTATTTTTAACTGACTAATGTAAGATGGCCTTTATAAAATCATTAATTCCTTAGTTCCTAACTCTCTGAGTTGCTTTTATTTGTGTACTAATATAAGCTGGAACAACAATTAAATATATAATTATAAAACTTCCCTATATCAGATAGTTGTATATAGGAAATGGTGAGTAGGTAAGAGAGGATTGCAGTAAATTTACAAAATAGTGTCATGGCATAGCCTTGGGGGCTCTATGCTACCCTCAATCCATCAGTTTAATTTTTTTTAACCTCTAGCTCCGTCTTGAGTGCACACATACATTCAAGTGTCAATACCCAACTTGGGAAGGATAGGTTAAGGAATAGGAACTAGTTCAACAACAAATAAACCAGAGACCGTGTTTTTTGTGTTTTAAGGTGATTAAAAGAAGTACCGGTTGTTAAATGAGTTATAATTTTGAGCCTTTATTTTTTTTATCGTCAATATAATATTGTGATATTTTTTTATAGAGACATATCTCATAACCTAGAAAACTAATGATACATTAGTAGCCATTATCAGTTAACATACAGCATCTTATCCGTAACGATCGAGCACATACAACATAGAGAGGTCAAGGTGAGTGGCAAGTGAGGTTGACTGTTGTGTAGATTCCACAACCTAATTGCTGCCACTGAGCCTAGGGGCAAGTGTCAGGCTCATGTTTACAGTATTGTCTTGTTCTAAGGACAGTAAAATAAGAATACACAGTAATATCTCAATACATACCATCTACATTAAGAAATGGCCTCCACCCCAAAGCAGAACTTTGGTAGAATCCATACCACAATTCTAGTCCATTTCCTAGACTAATTATCTGATTTTTGGGAGGTGTGAAGAAAGATCTCCCTACTGGTGTGAAACTGGAACAAATGCAAATTTAAATTACTTGATGTTAATTTGAAAGTATATGATATAAGACAAATAAAAATTACGTTTCATTAATTTTCAATCACCTATAAATCTAAATCTGATCCTTTTTACATATATTCTTTTTTGTTTTTTACATTTCTTAACCAGGGTGGTCACTCAAAGCCTCTTTTCAAATTCCCAGTTTTTCCAGCTGAAAATTTCCGATTCTCTACACTATTTTCAAACAAAATAAGTAACGTTAATACTGTATTTAACCCTTACACAGAGTACAACTATGATAGTCGGCATCAGCTGTATTTGCAAGAAATGCTACAAAGCTGCAGTGCTAGCAAATTTTGTTGCTGGCGATATGTGAGAACTTCGGTGATGATTTATCGCTATAAGAGAATCTGCACAACTAATATAGCATAATGTGGATAAAAGAAGCATTTTACTCACGAGAATGCTACATCGCTGTTTGTTCCAGGAGTCAATATGAAGTCTGTTCACACACGGCTGTAATGTCTCGGCAATTTTTATAATTGTAATTTTAATAGCTGACACTGTCCTCCAGTTCTTGCGACACTGGTTGCGACAGTGCTTGCGAGAGCTCTTGCACCCATTAACACACCATTTTGACAGTCAGACTGAATCGCCCCCAATTCTTGAAATAAATCTTTCTCCTGCCGCTCAGCCCTCGGCTCATTCTGTCATTGCTGTGCAACATGTCAGATACAAACGCGCCCTTATTGGCGTTACTTGTTGTAGCTTATCCACTACTTTCTTCTCCAAAATTTATCTTATCAGGCCTGGTAAAAATACAAATTAAATTCTAGTGTACTCAAAAACCAATGTTGCACTTCTTATCAAGCCGTCAAACATATTATATTATTCAACAAACTGAACTATTCAGCCTGTTTATAGGGTGAATACTGTGCATTTTAGGCCTGTGTTATCTATCTAACACACATCTTGTCAAAATACTATTTTCACTCAAGAATAAGTATGGACAACTTCGTCTGGAGACCCCACATCGACTTTTGAACAATACTTAAAATAGGAAAAACTCGTTTGTATAATTGTCAATTGTGTCACTACCACTCTGTCCCTTAATGCATACTTTTCCTTTAGTGCTGGATTCCGGAACAATCAGTTAGCCGATTCAAGCAATTCATTATTTCATTGTTTTTTTTCTTTTTTTTTTAGGATGGGCTTGCCACGCCACAGGAGTAGAACTAACCAAGATAAACTTCACTACACTAATGGAGGCAACCCTCAGATGAAGCTCACAAACATATGTCGATCTTAATTCATAATTTTACAAACTATGACACATAAAATACAATGTTTCGAGATTAATAAGTTCTTGATCCCACGAGCTGTCAAATTATATCTTGGAATTATATTATTTTTATTTTATAAGTTCTTGGAGATGGAAAATTGTTTTCAAATTTTCCCAGTTCTCAGAACGATTCCCGCCCGATTCTCTAGTCCAGAGGTTCTCAAAGAGTGGGGCACGACCCCCAAGGGGGGCACAATGAAGCTTTCAGGGGGGCGCAATGAAGGTCCAGGGTTGGCCAATGCATGCTTGAAAAATTTATTTAATTTATTTACAAAAATAATACAGCAAACTTTAACAAAAATTTTAGCAAGTGTACATATAATGTTTCGTCATCGTTGTAATAGTGCCGAATATTTTATTTTTCTCATTTTATCGGCAGTAAGATACTGTGAGTGTACACAGACATGTTTTCAGAACAGTGCTGGAGATGACTCGTGGTAGCGTCTGGTTGTTGTGGTTTTCCAATAACTTGTGAAGTCTTACCGCTCGGTAGTGTTACTGATTTTTTGTATCACTGAACGATGGCAAGTGTCCGGAAAAATCCTGTTCCCTTTACAATCCATCCATCGTCAAAAACAATCTTTAAAAGATGTGTATATATTTACACCAAAATGAAAAGATTTCTTGTAACGTAACAAGTGGTGGAAGTGGAGACGCATCCGTGAAGGCAGGTAAGAGTAACACTAACAGTAAAAGTAACAGTCAAGGGCAAAATGAGAGCACGGCCGACATGGCAAGTGTAATCACTCGTTTTCCAAGTCTAAGTTGACCAAATGTAGCCAAAGTGCGCAAGTATTACGACCATTATTTATCACTAGGTTTTACAAAAACAATCACAATTGGCCAAGAACGATCCCAGAGTGTAATCTGTATAGCTGTCCTGACCTCTGGGCAGCATGAAACCTAACAAAATAAAAAGACATCTTGAGACTAAACATGGAAATATCGCAGAGTTTTTTTATTGAAAACTTAACAGTGTTAAATTTACAAAAAATGCTTTTTCCAACATAACAACTGACCTTCAAAGACTTTGATGAAAGACATAAGATTTTTCACAGAATCACTCAGAAGAACAGACGTACACAATTGGAGAAGACATGATACTACCAGGAACAATTGATATAGTTTCAACTGTGTTTAGAGAATCTATAGGTCAACAGTTAAAATCCATACCAATGTCAAATGATACAGTATAAAGACGTTTAGCTGACATTTCGGAAGATATTCACGTGCAATTGATGGAAAAGGTGAAAAATTCTCATTTTGCCATACAAGTTGATGAAGCTACCGAACTTCATAGAGTTGCTTATTTAATATGTTGTGTAAGATTCGTCCATGGTGATGCGATGCGGAAAGGGTTGCTATTTTGTGAGACGTTTTCAGCCGATACCACTGGTAAAACCATTTTCCGAATAATTGTTACATTTCGGCAGGATATTGACATACCTTGGAAAAAATGTACCGGAATTTGCAAATATGGAGCTAGGGCTATGTTAGGAAAGTACACTGAGTTTTGAGGGTTGACCAAAAAGGTACGATATCAGAAGTGCGATAAACACACTACATAATTCACAGAGAGGCTTTATCAGCAAAAGGTATGACCTCGGAACTTAATGTAATTTTACACGTGGTCGTTAAAACATTCCATGTCATTAAAGAGCAGCCTTTATAGTCTCGAGTTTTTAAGATCCTCTGTGAAGATACGGTCTCAAAACATACAGCTTTACTGTTTCATACTAAAGAGCTTGAAAAGATTGGGAACAAGAACCATGATCATTGGCCAAGGACAAGTGTAACCGAGGTCAACATTGAGTGGTATTCTTGAATTACTTTTTGTGCTATTGTGCGATCCTCCTAAGATTCAAGAATTGGAGAAATTGGATATGTGATGATTTTGTTTGAATCATACTTTGGTTAAAAGAGCTATTCGGATTTAAGAACCAGTTATCAATATTTTATAAGTTTCAGAATTGGATTCGAGATTAGGAAATCCTGGATTTCCCCTTAACTAATCTCTATTAAATACGAAAATGATTTTGCATTTAGAGTTAGTTTCTACAGACTGTCATCCATGTGTGTAACCTTTCCTTAAATTGTAAAAACTGATCGCATAAATTAAATATGAACTTACTTCATTGCTGCAGGACTTCGCAAAACAATATCCAATACTTGAGCTGCTTCTTGGGGAAAATCCATTCTCTGACTGAAATATTTTGAAATCTGTGACATGTCAACATAGTTTGTAAATTTTATTGTTACATCGAATTCCTTTGGTTCTTTTCTTTCAGGATCACTTACTGAGACTGTGTCTCGGATCTGTAAAAACACAAATACTTAAAAAAATACAAGTTATAAAAAGAACACTTTATATGTTGTAATTTATATTAGAGGAACTGGCATGCTTCAAAGTTTGATCCTTAATCTCTTTAACCTTTTTTCTATTTTTAGTACTATGAATTGTCTCATAAAATCTTCACCTTTTCTCATGGGACACCCTGTGTGTATGAAATAGGTAATTTTAGGTGTGTCATTTCAGGATCCAACACAGTTGGTGGGGATGCGACATCCGTTGGGAACGTACATTACAACCTACGTTGGAAACAACATATTTTCCACGACAAATACATTGACAACAAAATAGTTACTATCAAAAACGTGAGTGGGGTTTCCACACAAAACCTCTCTTCAAATTTCGGTTTCTTTCTGGTCAAAAATTTAAGATTTTCTAGTTAATCTTCAAACCAAAGAAACCATTGTAATATTGTATTTAACCCTTAAGCCAAGTGCAATGGTGACGGTTTATCATCACCCGCTGTATTTGTAGGAAATCCACTGAGGGTTGGTGGTCAAGCATATTTCATGGGTAGTGATAGGTGAAAACTTTTGTGAAAATTCATCGCTACAACCTATTTTAAGGTCCTTAGTTTTCCCTGAGTCCTTCAATGTGTCGACTTAACATTCAAGTAAACCTCAAACTTTTCCTTTCTGTAATGTTAGGAAAATATATATATTCAATTAAGAACAATTACCAACACAGAGTTACCGAACTTTAGGTATGAGACTACAGTTTGCCAGTACAAAAGGTTGATTCGGTACAACCAACAAATAAACCAAATACCAAATAGAGTTTAATCTGAACTCTACTTTTAACCTTGTTTGACCCTTTGGAAAAACAAGCCTAATAATAGCTACTTCAAAGTAATTTGCAGATATTCAGATAAATGAATATATTTTTAAAATTACAAGTCATATCCTTTACTTCTGCTTTTAGATCATACAGATGATAGCTTGTAAAATGATATTCCAAGATATATTCTATTTGTGTAAAAATATATGGATATATTTATAGAGAATCTATTTATACAACTATCTATTTACAATTAATTTTCCATTTCCTTAAATCCTTCCGATCGAATAACTGGTCTAATAACTACAATGCGTTTTTGGTACTACTGGGTAAAATGTAATAAAAACAATATTAATACATGTCATACACTGTAAAGCTTATCAAAGTAACGGTTTTACTAAAGTTAATAAGTGTAAAAGGCTAAAGTAAATTAAATGGACTTTTATGACAATAACCACTTAGAAGTAAATCAAGGTGGGATGGCAAGACTGGGTAATTAACACTTTCAATTCCCCAGTAATTCTATAAACTATCCAATTGTTTAAATCAAGCAAACAATATACTTTTCATTTATTTTATTCATTCTTAGAACACAAGAAATAAAATTAACCATAATTACAGATCATAATAAATGTTTTGGGAAACAACCAATTACATTGGTATGAAACTTTAAAAATATATCCCAGATCAATGAAAATAATCTGAATAAATTTAAAAAAGACTGAAAGATTACCTTAAAAATACAACGCTATAATCTCTAGATGATTTTTCCACCTCAAAAATCAAGAATAAATAGTAGTTGTCAAAATTAGACAATAACACTACATAAAAAAATCATATTTAATTTAATGTGAAATAAACCAATAATTGCTAACTTTAATTTTGAAAATAGTATTGTTTTTGTAAAAAAATGTTAAAGTCAAATTCATAATAACATTTATATAATTTTAAGATTAACTTAAAATTAGGCAATAATGACACTATAGTCAAATAATACAATATGAATAAAGAATTTTGAATTCAACTTAGAAGTATCTTTTTGAGTTGGAATAGTTGTTTCTCTGCAGTGGCAAAATTTATTGGTCTGCAGTATGCATATACCATTAATGATCTAGATAACATTTTTGTTATTAATAATTTCTGAACAAAAACCATTATCAGTTCTATCAAGGAATATTGCATTAAATTTAATGTGGTTTAACTCTTTAATAATCAACACTACTCGAACAGGTAAGCAATTCTAAAATAAAAAATCATACATCAGTTGGCTTTAAAAAAATGAACAGTTTTCAAACAATAAAACAGATGACACGCATTTAAGAAAATAGGATACACAGTTGTGTTTTTCCCAGAGCCACTACAAAAGGGAATCACACTATATCATACCAAAGTGGACTTACAGTTAAGAAATACAATTAGTATAATTACCTTATTACTTTATAGTTTGTTCTAGGTCCATATACTACCTTTAACCCTTTCCGCTCGGAGCGGTAATGTTAGAATGTCCACAGAGTTCGGATGGGCAGCAGTGTTGGCCACCGCCATTTCCTCTAGCGCGCGCATTTATTTTTAGAGTTGTCGTCCTCAAAGATCGGATGGTCAGCTGTGCTGTCCGTTGAATAATCCTACTAGCACTCGGATGGACAGCAGCGTTGACCACAAGTTATAAACTCTTTTTTTTTATTCTGACATATTTTTTTTATAATATAACGCATTAAGATCAATCAGCTGTTTCATTACAAAGCTTGAAAATTGATCATCTGGTCAAATATTGCATTCTAGGCTTTCGTTTTAGCGCGCTTTTAACCACATTGTCACTAGTGAGTTAACCTACACGTATTACTAGAACGGATTGTTTATTATTCTTAATATTGTGCAATTTTATTAAATATTAGTGTAAATGAAGTATTGTAGATATCAGTGTAAATATAACTGTAAATAAAAGTGTAAATATATCAGTATTAATATCTGGTTTTACTGGTATTAGAGCTTGTTGGCGATGTAAGGAACACAAATAAAAAAAGGAAGACCATCCCAATTGCAAGACATTTCCTGACTAAATGGGAAACTTCATCTACCATATCCTCCTCTTGAAGATAGAAAAGTGAAGGATTGCGTCGTGTGTAGCAGCAGAGCACAATGCGGCCCAAGGAAAAGAGTGAAGTTTTATTGCAAAACTTGTGATAATGAGCCCGGTCTTCACATCGGTGTTTGTTTTGAAAAGTACCATTCATCTCAGATATTTCAACAACAAGATGACAACTAGCCTGCAGTTAAATTTGTATTCGTAACAATAATAAGCAGTTCAATTTTATTTTTTACCATGTTATAATTATTTACTGTCACATTATTAATACTCATTGTAACTCATGTTAGTTTATAGAAATATAACATTTCCATTGTAACACTTTTCAACTACATTATTATTTACCTTTGGACCTTTAAATCCATTTAACTTTTTAAAAGGCACAGTATCAATGACGCGGCGAAAATAAATCCGAGCTGGTGGGGACGCAACAATGACATGGCTGCTGTGTGCACGCAGGCGCCATAGTGGACAGCACCGCTGCCCATCCGATCTGAGTGGACAGTACGCGCTAAAATAATACGAGCCTACGAGAAGCCATATTTGGTCAGCACTGCTGCCCATCCGAGCGGAAAGGGTTAAAATTGAGTATATCTAATTAATTTGTAAGTGGACCAGTGAATAATTTATCTATAACCCTATTCAGCTATCAATTTAGTAATATCATTAGCCACTTGTATATTGAATACTTACTACTTTACCAAAAGGTAGTTCACCAGAAGAGTACAAGTTTTTTCTTCCATCAAATGCTGGATATCGATTTGGGAAGTGTTTTCTCTGCATCTCCCTAATTGCTGGTCTGAAATAAAATTGAACGTTTTAGAACGTTTTATTTCTATATTTTATTGAAGAATATCTAAATTAAAAATTAAATAGTTTAATTCTTGGATTATTTATGCTATTCGATTTTTTACAAAGAAATAAATTTAAAAAGATATTTATTACATTTAGAAACTGTCTTCACACACAGAGAGACACTGAAGATCTTAATCACTTATACATACAAATACAAATTGCATACAACTTAACCAATTCAAATATAACTCTTAATAAGGCATATTTAGACATAATTACTATAGGACAAGACATCATTGCAATCCTAGCTGTATGTGCAGTTACCGCACCCCACTTCTCCCCTCACCTTGCTGCGTTGCCACATTGTCATTTCAGGTGATTCCCAGTACGAGACGATGCCTCGCTTCATTCTGGTTGTTTACACCCACTTTGTTATTCGTATTTGATTATTCTGCATGTTTTTATTATTATTTTTGCTCGAATTTGTGTACACAAGTGTTAATTTGAATTGTGAAAGAAAAGGATTCAGGAAGATAGAGGAGAAGTAAAGATGAGGAGCAGTAACTATCACTCGACTGTTGAATTCAATCAATTATACAAACACTAGTTATTCTTTGTTACACTGCAACACAACCGAGGCAGTTGATATGTCTATTACTATAAGGAAATTTCTAAATGTAATATAAAATCAATGTTAATCTTTTTAGACCTCAAAAAAAAGCCTTTGACTCTGATGATAGAAATAAGTTAATGAATAAATTAGAACAATTAGGTGTTAGGGGCATGCCCCTTACTTGGTTTCAAAGTTATTTTACCAATAGAAAACAATATGTCTCAATTTGTAATGTTAGTAGCGATGCAATTAATGTAGACTACGGTGTAGTTCAAGGGAGTACACTTGGGCCAATTCTGTTCTTATTATATATAAATAATATTGCCAAGCTAAATTTAAACGGAAAAATAACATTATTTGCCGACGACACACTTATTTTTCTGAAAGGAAATATATGGGTGGATGTGAGACGAGAAGCATTAAGTAATTTAATGTTACTGAAAAAGTGGTTTGATCATAATGTCCTTTCCTTAAATATAACTAAAACAAAATTTATGCCAATCTCTTTGAATCCTCAGTCAGATTATGTCTTAGGAAATCTGATCATACATAATTGTGGAAATCATAATAACAGTACCTGTATTTGCAAAGCAATCGAAAAAATAAACTCGTATAAATATCTTGGCGTTATTTTAGATTTCCGTTTGAAATGGTCAGATCATATTGAATATCTCAAACAAAAGACCCGAAGTATATCTTTGCCTTTAAGAACCTTAGGGATATTTTTGCTGTTCAAGAAATGAAAATGGTATATTATGCATACGTGCAATCTCTTTTTGCATTTGGGATAATTTCTTGGGGGGCAGCTTATAAATCAAATCTTGATCCTCTGTTTACGGTTCAGAAATCAATTTTGAAAGTAGCTTTTAAAAAATGTCATAGGTTTTCAACATCCATTTTATTTCAAGAAACTAAAATGTTTACAATAAGACAACTTTTTATAAAATCTTTATTAATACACATGTATAAAAATTTAGATGATTTATTTGTAAGAACCCAACACACCCATAACACACGTTATTCTAGATCAACAGGAATTCTACCACTGCAGTTAACTAAATCTTATTTAAACATCAACTCATACTATCTAGCTCACGTGCTTTTTATAAATATGAGTAAACAGTTTCCAAATTTTAGTTTTTTCAATGAAATTTCTACAATTATTTTTAAAAGGAAAGAGTTAACCAGTGGTTATTATCATTGTCTATTGAGGAGGCAGAGGCAGTGTTGTCTACAAACTATGGGCGGACAGTTTGACATGTAAACAGCCACCACTCCTATCCCATCATCATTCATTATCACTAACCTATTATAATCTGTGGTGACCCTGCTTATTTACCATTGTTCCTAATATGTATATGTTTTTAAAATTAATAATATTCAATGTTTTAAAACAGGTACAAATCAAAATTACGCGGTTTTTTTCCTTTTAACTTATTCATTCCATATTCACGTATGTATGTGCATGCATGTATATGTATGTGTGTGTATGTATGTATGTGGTATACAATAGTGTATTATTTTATATTATATTTATATTCATTTTTTAAAATTATATCCAGTCCGTTATTTCTTCAGGCGTGAGCAACTCGAGTTTGCGCACAGGCATCATAGCCCATGCAGGCTCATTCCCCGAGGACAATTTTTTATACATGATGTTATTTTTATGATGTTTATTCTATGATGGTTATTTCTTATTCTTTGTTCACATTTCAAACTCCGTTCGGTAATGTAAAAATTTAGAAGTTAATTGTACAGATTGTATTGTAGTATTGTATATATATTTGGGAAATAAATCAATTCATTCATTCATTCATCTAATAATCTGAAGGAAATGTAATACAATTTAATACTGTCTGCCAAACAGTATTCACTTGACACATCTTTATTTAAGTTTAAGTATGAAATACACATACAGTACAGGTCATAGGTTTTTAACATAAAGATGTTAATTTAATGGATAAGTAACTTGATTAATAAAGTTTAAGAACCAAAATTGACGTTATATTAATAATATTATAATTATCAAATTTATAAAAGACAATTCTCATGATAAAAAGTGAAATACCTTTTCAAAATGTACTTAACAATACATCAAAAGTAATCAGATCATAAAATCAATCTAAAATTAATCTCTTGCTAATATTATTATTATAAATTAGTCAGTTATAGTGAAAATATTACAAGTTCATAAAGAAATGCAATTATTATATCTACAGTTTGCAATTATAAATAGAAATAAGTTAATTCATCATCAAATTCAAAAGTAGTGAACCTAAACAAAAATTCAAAGAGGATTATTTAAAATTTGGCATAGTTGAGAATTGTATTGGAACATCAAATCAAGACATGACAAATGAAAAAAGGTCAATTTATTTTATAAACTTTTTCTAATTCCATTATCAAAAAGAATATATAGGCTGACAGTTAAGTCCAAAACAGCTTAATATTATCTTAACTATTAAAAAAAGCTACAAAACTTCACATGTTAGTACACATGAAAAAGTATTTTAACATACTATATTCAGTGAACCACTATGCTACCAGGGAGGGGCGACTTGCAAGGATTCAGAGTAGTAATTCAGTTGTAATGGAGCAGAGATCCAGTAGCATATAAAATTAAAGGCTTTCATTAGTAGAAGGCAATGCCACAAACCCAATTTTAATTTACATTTTAAATCACACAAATAAAGGAATGGTAATACAAATTTCTCCACTAGTAAGGAAACCTGAGTTCACTACTTTCATGAGGAGAGGGGAGCGCCCTTTGTCTAACTCTGACCACCTGCTTATCAGTTCTGCGTCTCCTACAGAGCCATAAACAAACATATCCATGGTGTGTATTACTGCTTTCTCAGTTGTCATGTCTGCGCATCTACTATGTAACAAATTTTATTTACAATAGTTTTAACGAAGGTGAAAAGATTACGGGATTATTCATAGATTTCAAAAAAGCGTTTGATTTAGTAAATCACAAAATACTTTTATGCAAATTAGAATCAATGGGAGTAAGGGGAAGTGCTCTAAAATGGTTTGAAACATTTCTAACTGGAAGGAAGCAGCGTGTAAAAATACAAAACTCTTTAAGTAGCCCTACTGTTGTCAGAGCTGGAGTGCCCCAAGGTTCCGTGTTGTCTGCTACTCTTTTTTTAATATTTATAAACGATTTACTAGAATCAAATTTCTGTGGAATTCCAAGCGCTTTTGCCGATGACATAGCTATTTTTTATTCTAAAAAAAATATTCAGGATATATTCGTTAACATCTCAAATGATTTGCTTCTTTTGAGGCTTTGGTGTTATAATAATAAAATGGAATTAAATGTAAAAAGACAAAATATGTAAATTTTCATTTTAATGGATTCAGTTTCTTGTCAAATTTAAAGTACCACAAATTAGACTGCGTTGACATGAATTGTGACTGCTTGGTCATAAATAAAGAATTTAGTTTCAAATATCTTGGAGTTATTTTAGATGAAAAACTTACATGGGAAAAACATGTACATTCGATACTTACACAACTAAAACCAGCTTTGAGAAAATTCTATTTTTTGAAAAACTTTTGTAATGAAGTTTTATTAAGAACTCTTTATTTTGCGTTAATACATTCAAAATTACAGTACAGGATTCAATGCTGGGGAGGAACTTTTAAGTATAAAATTGAAAAAATACGTGTTCTTCAAAACTATTTTATAAGAATAATTCTTAGAAAACAAAAGAGAGAAAGTTCTTTTCCATTATACCATCAATTAAAAATTTTACCAGTACAGCACCTGTTTGTCTACAAGGTTCTACGCTTGTTTTACATTAAAAGTGGTGACACAGGAACAAACCAACTTTTTTACAGTACAAGAAGTTGCAGTAATAATGTTTTTAGAGTGCCTAAAGTTAGAAAATCACTATTCAGACAATCTTTTATTTATGTAGGCCCAAAATATTTCAATAAACTACCAATTAATATAAAAGTATGTTCAAATATTAGAGCTTTTTCTCGGGAGGTGAAATACTGGCTGTTTGGTTACGATGACTTAAGTTTTCTAAACAATGTGATTATGTAAGATAAATGTATGTTTTGTTAAAAGGAAAAAATGGAAGATACGGCAGTTATATGATTACTTTAAATTTTGTTTTTTGTTTTCTAATATTAATAATTTTTTGGTTGTAGAATGTATAGAATAAGTAATTTTAAGTTCTCAATTATGTATACAATTTTCATACAGTTGGTGTAGCATAGTGTATATAGTGTATAGTGAGCACAGACGGCACAGAGCGTGGTGCTGCTCTTATCAAAGGACAGTTACTTTGCTGGACTAAACAATATTCATGTTTTTGTTTGTGTAGCACTGCCACGCTACTTGAAACTGTGGCAGTGTAATTCCTGTCTACAACTCTGTAAAATACCTGTATTTATTCTGGAATAAATCATTATTATCATTATTATAATGTATCACGTTGTTATTCTTCATTGTGTGATTAGTTTGAAATATTTATCTTGTTTTATAGTGCGATGAGATGTATTTAATTTAAATTAAATTTATTTGAAATAAACAGTTTTATAATTAGTTCTTTGTTTTGTTTTTATCAATAAATACACTAATTTTACGTAAAATCCTGTTTTGTTTTTACCTTTTATAAATTAGTTATAATAAAAATTAGCTTTTAAATTAAAGAAAAATATTTTTAACTTGTCTTGGCGTTACAGGAAAGTTAATGGATTTATTAGTGGCGTGCAAAGGGTTAACAGGGTCATGAGGACAGTAAGCGGCACTCTTGACAACTATTCCTCTTCCTAGCCTTCCAGTATTTAGTAACATCGCATCCCCTGCTATATACCGCAATGAGGATTTACTAAGAGAGATGGGAAGATTTTGTTGAACCCTGAATTGCCTATCCTACACGACCTTCCACACGACAAGAGATCGGCTGAAGTCCATACATCCACCCCTACAAACTGCCAGCCACCAAAAAATAAATGAATTTTCAACCAAAAAGTCTGGGTAATGTGTTGGGATGCATATGATGGCACGTTTATGTTCCTGATTCTTAATTCAACAGAAATAGTAGCTAAAGTAGGTGATGTACAACTCTCTCTGAGAGTGGATTTTGTTGAATAGATTTCGCACTGATAAGGGTCAAGATCCTATTAAATCCTGCGACTGTGGAGATGAAACCTGGACTATGCATTATATAGTTGAAGACTGCATGTTTTTCCAGGGGAGCTAAGCTATCTTTATATGGCAGATGAAGCAGCGTTTGAATGGAAATACAGATTGGATTTGGATGTAAGCAAATAGGAATGTTTCCTAGTTTGTTATTTATTTTATGCTTTTTACTTGAGTGGGAACAAGTAATACCGCAAGACAAAAGCAGTGACTGATAGAAGTGCAGCACAACTGACCATTAGCTCCTATTATCAGTACAATAGATAGCTCAGTGGTATAGCTGTGTACTTCTAATCTCAAGTGTCCAGGATCAAATCCAACACAGGGCATAACTTTTTGCTTTCTTGACTATTCATAAATTAAAAGAAACGGGCGATTGTTGTGTGAAATTGGTTGTTTATTGTTTAATTTAAATTATTTTTTGCTTTTTGCTTTTCCCTCCCCCTCCCTCACCCCTCTCTCTCTCTCTCCCTCCCTCCCTCTCACTCTCCCCTTACTTGATTAAAAATTACTGACATTCAAAATTATTATGTATTTAGTTTTTTACAAACTAACAAGAAACAGTGTTTGTTCAAGAAAAAAGTACACTTAAGAAATACGTATACAGGGTGATTCATGAAGTTCTCCCCCCACTTCTACAGCACATTGTACTAGTAAAAATAATGAAAAAATGTTATATAAACATAGGTCCGAAAACGCTTCGTTAGCGAGTTACAGCTAGAGAAAGATTTCGCCTGAATTCCTGGGTAAAGAGTAAAATAAAGCCATACTGAACTTTTGGAAAGGTTAATTAAGTAAGAAATATCGTGAATTCTTATGTATTTTTACCTGATAAAGCTAATAAAATAGGTTTCAGAACTGTACCTGTAGTAGTTTTTGAGGGATTCAGGGTTAAATGCAAAAAATTGGGGTACGAAACAATGTTTTTTTAAGTTTGATGTACAATAACTTTGTTAAATTGGTAATAAATACATAAAATCAACAAACATTAATTGTAGAGAATTTAATTCTTAGAAAATTGATATAATCAAAGTCTAAAATAAAACAGAAATAAGTACAAAAAATCTATTTTATTCAGTATAATACATTACTAGTTTTAAGCAAAATTAATCAGGTTGGGCCAACCGTACGCACCTTTTTATAATAGATGTTCGAAAATGAGGCCATCATTATCAATACATTTTGCAGCACGTTTGTGTATTGCTTTTGTTGCGTTTCTTAATTTTTCAGGACTTCCCTGTATCTGCACAGCCGAATCCATAATACGGGCAATTAATTCATCACGAGAATTCACTTTTGTCTTGTATACAATGTCTTTCATCCATCCCCAGATGCAATAATCCAATGGAGATAGATCTGGTGATCTTGGTGGCCAAGGGTGAGGCCCTCCACGACCAATCCAGTGTCCAGGAAATTGATGATTTAAGTAAGCAGAAACGGCACGTGAAAAGTGGGGAGGTGCTCCGTCATGCTGGAAGTACAAATTTGGTCTGAGATGTAAAGGAACATTCTCTAACAGCTGCGGCAACTCTTCTTGAAGGAAATGCAAATAGAACTCAGCATTTAGGTGTCCAGGTAATATGAAAGGTCCAATCAGCCGATTGTGCAAAAGGCCACACCAGACATTGACGCTAAATCGGTGTTGAAAGTTCTGTTCCACTACCTCATGTGGATTTTCTTCTGCCCATGAGTGTTCATTGTGCAAGTTATTGACACCATCCCGAGTGAATTGTGCCTCATCCGTAAACAAAATACGCTTGTAGAGTTGATTATTAATATTCAAAAAGTTGCAAAACTCCAAGCGAAGCGGACCATCCCCTAGCTGTAGATGTTGAACCTTTTGTTTATGAAACGGATAAAATTTGTTTTGATTAAGTGACCTCCACACCGTTGACTGCGAAACTCCTATCCGCCTAGAAATACGTTGTGTACTTACACCTGGACTGCGATGAACAGCATTAATAACAATATCATCATCAAGTTGGACAGCTCGTTCATAATTGGTTCTAGTACTTGGTAGTGATCCTGTTTCCCGAAGAGTACGAAAAGTTCCTGAAATTGTTTTGGTATCTGGAATCCTCCTATTAGGGTAACGTAGTTCATATTCTTCTACAGCAGCTCTAGCATTACCATTACAGTAACCCAAAATAAAAACCATATCAGCGTATTCCTCTGATGTAAATAAGTAAGGCATTTTTTCGCTGAATAAACAACCGAATTATAACTCACAGAAAAATTGCATTTAATAACACGATTCACAGAACCCGATCTCCTGCTGTAGCTTGCAAAACACCACTAATACACAGTTCTAACGTAACAGTACAGAATACCATTGTTGATCAGCTGTTATTCGTGCGTTACCAACTTAGAAATTAATAAAACAAAAAACTGCATTTCGATGATTAGTAAACAATAATGGGAAAATGTTTGCTTCATTTATTTTCGAACATTTGATGTAAAATTTTATTGAAAAAAAAAAAAATACAACGTAAAAAACATGATATTTTTATTTACAAACAAATTTATTTAACAGTTAATCTTGTTTTCTCAATTTATCTCATCATTAAGGAACAAACATTTTGTTTTTGTTTTATTTTAACTAAATACCGTACGGTATTTCTTTACAGCTAGTAATGTATTATACTGAATAAAATCGATTTTTTTGTACTTATTTCTGTTTTATTAAAGACTTTGATTATATAAATTTTCTCAGAATTAAATTCTCTACAATTAATGTTTGTTGATTTTATGTATTTATTACCAATTTAACAAAGTTATTGTACATCAAACTTAAAAAAACATTGTTTCGTGCCCCAATTTTTTCCATTTAACCCTGAATCCCTCAAAAACTACTACAGGTACAGTTCTGAAACCTATTTTATTAGCTTTATCAGGTAAAAATACATAAGAATTCACGATATTTCTTACTTAATTAACCTTTCCAAAAGTTCAGTATGGCTTTATTTTACTCTTTACCCAGGAATTCAGGCGAAATCTTTCGCTAGCTGTAACTCGCTAACGAAGCGTTTTCGGACCTATGTTTATATAACATTTTTTCATTATTTTTACTAGTACAATGTGCTGTAGAAGTGGGGGGAGATCTTCATGAATCACCCTGTATATAAACAACTCTACATTAAAATAAAATGCCTATGATTATGACCAAAACAAATAAAAAAAATTATAATTATAATAAATAAATAAAAAATACCTGATAAATTGAGAATTTCTAGGAAGTTACTTATCACTAAAAATGGACACTGAAAAAAAATGACAGTAAAATACCTAAAGGCTGAAGAGAAGAGATAGTCAGGAAAAAAGGTGTAAATAAAGGCAAAATAGATGTGTACATAAAATCCCCAAGGGGCAAAATATTTAGATCAAAGAAAGAGCTGGCTACATTGAAGCTGGCTATTGAAGATAATAAACTACCTTACAAAATTGAAATCTTTAACTTTTCTACAAGAAAGTGTAATGTGACCTTAGAGGACACCTTCGACAAAACCACTGTTAATACAAATACCTCAGAATCAGCACAAAATGAGAATGATGATAGTCTGAATTATAAAACTCATATTTCACCTCCTCAGTACTCCTCCACATCGGCACAAACAGATGAGAGTTACAACTCCATTATGACATCAAATGAACTACTTGGTAAAAACTGGGTATCAGACTCAACTCTTTATCAATATTTTGATATCATTAATAATACATTTCTAGAATCCAAGTCAGGACTAATACTGAATCCTGCTATAAGTCATGACTTGAAATGTGTGGATGATTTTGACCATTTAATAAACATTTAACATACAAGTATCTGTTCATCCCAGTAAATGATGCAATAACTCTATATGAAGAGGGAGGTTCACATTGGAGCTTCCTACTCTTCAGTAGAGAGGACAGTAATTTCTTTTACTATGACTCTTTTAAGGGGAAAAATTATCCCTCTGCTGAACTTATTGCAAATAAGCTATGTGCACATCTGAGCGGTAACCATAAATCTGTGATAAAGATGACCAATGGACCCCAACAAACACACTGTTATGATTGTGGTATTTTTACCTGCTATGTGATAGACTGGATTGTATACAATATTATTAATGAAGGAACCCCAAGTCTTAACAAAATCAAAGAAAAATATTAAGCGAGGCTGATCTTGTACAAAAACGCTCTATCATGGCTTATATAATAAAAAACAATGTCATAATTGAAAACAGGACACTTTGGTCAATTATTTTTAAAGTTTATGAACATGTGAAACCATCAGTACCTCCCACTGGTTCACACAGTTCACGAAACCATCAGTACCTCCTACTGGTTCACACAGTTCACACAAAGCATTACCACATTCAACACAGGAGAAACTGAATCAACAGACTGAAGGTAGTGTTCTAAATAACAACAAGTAGACTCAAGTTAAACATAGTAAAACCACACCTAGAAGTAAACATATCTATGATAAATACACTATTCAGAGAGAGGTTGGCACGTCAAACAAATATCATATTCTGGGTCAAAGTATTAACATTCCAAAATATTTTAAGGATGAAAATAAAAATGCAAGCAAGATCAATAATGGAAAAGATAACAAATCAAACAACAAAACATCAAGAAATAGGAATATTTATATTAAAGTGAATATACTCAAGAATAGAATAAATGCAGAATTCTATTCAGATAGTCAAGAAAAAGGTATAATCGAAATAATTGATATTTCTAGTAAAGGAAAAATAAACTTGAATGGATTAGTTACTCCAGGAGCCACTATCAAAACTGTTCTGAATAATGCTGCAAAATCTCATTGTAAGCCACTTATAATAATAGCAGGAACTAATGACATGTTGCAGAAATCTACTACAACATTCTACAACAAACTAGAAAATGAACTACGCATTCTTAGTAAGATGAGAGCCGTATGCGTCACAACGATCCTTCAGCGCTACGATTGATTTGGACGTGTTGAGACGATGTCATTTCACAACGCATGGACTGCATTAAAATTATCGAGGGAAGAAAAAGCCGTCCTATATGATTATTGATGCACTCGAGAATATTAATGAGAGCACTTGTCACTTGGAATCCGCTGATACAACTACTCAACCTATTTCAAAACCTGCTGATCACCTTCCCAACTACACTTCAGTTCATTCTAAAACAGTTAACTCTTTAGAGGGAAATATACAAATTATTGAAGACAATTTTAAAAATGTGATACCACAGTTCTTGTATAATGAGCAGGCTGCTTTTGCTCACTGCATTTCAACGGATCTTGACAGTAAGAAGAATATGAGTACAGGTGTGGCA
Source organism: Homalodisca vitripennis (assembly GCF_021130785.1). Classification (NCBI taxonomy): domain Eukaryota; kingdom Metazoa; phylum Arthropoda; class Insecta; order Hemiptera; family Cicadellidae; genus Homalodisca; species Homalodisca vitripennis. Next base: position 110,937,869 of record NC_060209.1, read on the forward strand.
ACAATTTTTAAGGAACAGTTTGGAAAACCTTTGTGCTACCTTTCCCATCACTTATCACGTCAAAAGTTACAAAATGGTGCTACAGTACACGGACTAATCACTAAACCTAAGTATTAGAATAAACCTGTTATAGAAGACTATAGTTTAGCATTTCAACATCTGACAGAAGACTTCATCAGAAGAGGATTGAAATACCTTATATGCCCACCTATGGGTTGTACTAGAGACAAAAGTTCATCAAGTGTTTTTGCTGCAAACATAATAAAATTTCAACAACTTATGGAGCTTCTATTCGAATAATCACATACAATGAACATTCTAAACAAGAACTAAGTAACGGACTTCCATACCTTGAATTTGTGAAGACTCTGAACGATTTCATTCCTCACAACTTACAGAGTAAGATACCTGCCAGCATTGTTGACCAGCCAGCCAACTTCTCATCCATGATGGAGTTTCCACCCTTACTCCCCTTGAAGGAAATGTCTACCAGCTACAACCAGAGTGTGGAATCAAGTTTCAGTGAGAGTGTCAATGTGAGTGAGGTGGTTAATCAGAGCCAGAGTGAAGTTGTGCCTCATTTTTTATTCCAAACCCCTCCACAAAGGAATCATGTATAGACTTAACAACAACCTAAGAAATGTTTCCAGAGAGCATTTTGCACAATGCTACATGTTGTAATAACCTAAACAATGTTACTGTTACTGAGATCGGTGTTAAGAGTACTCCTATTGCTTTAAAATTATTCCACCAAAATAAAAATTGTTTATCCGCAAAAATTGACCCGTTGGAAGTTACTCTAGATGATATAAAACCAGACATACTAATCATTTCAGAACATAAAATAAAAAAATATGAAATTACCAGGCTTAATATTCTAAATTATAGCACTCACTCCTACTATGCTAGGTGCTGTATGAATGGTGGAGGTGTAATTATTTTGGCAAAAAAGCCATTAAAATTAAAGAAATAATGTTGCCTGCAATAAAAAAATTTTTATGTGATCAAATTTTTTAGCTATGTTTGGTTGAGGTTTATTGGGATAATTTAAAAATATTATTAGGCGGTATTTACAGGTCTCCAATCAATGTAAATGTGAATAAATTCCTGGAAAATCTAAATTCAGTTTTTAGCATTCTAACCATTAGGTACAGGTATATAGTGATATGTGGAGATATTAACATCAACACCTTGACAAATTTATTCTTATGTAAAAAATCTAAAGCACCTATTAAAACAATACAATATGAAATACTTAATAGACTTCCCCACTAGGTCAACCAGCATTACTCAGCAATAGACAATATTATAACCAATCTCAAACAATCACAGATTCAAGTTGAATGTGGAATGCAATGTTATCAGATCACGATGGCCAGTTAGTTACAATACTCGATTATGTATCTAACTCAGAGCAACAACAAAATTATTTATTCAAGTATTCCAGGGTATTTTCTGATGAAAATATGAGAGATTTTAATCTAAGTTAAACCCTAATTAATTAAGTTTAGAAACATGGACACAGCTTTATAAAGCGATCATTTAAAATATGACACCTTTCTCCGTATCTTTTTATATTACTTTAATACTTATTTTCCAATTGTAAAGGTCAGAAATTACTTAGATAAAAAAACCTTGGGTTAGCGAAGATCTAAAACTAGAAAAAAAGAAACTAATTACTGAAAGTAATGCTGCCCGAAGAACAAAATCGCAAAGAGGCATTGAAAACGTAAAACTTAAATATAATACTTTTAAAAATAAAATTATTCAAGAAAAACAAAATTACTATAATAATAAAATTAAAAGATCTAAAAATTGTGAATGAGACACTTGGAAAATCATTAACTATGAAACAGGTATTAATAAACTAAATACAAAAAATATATACATCAGGCACAATAATAAAATAGTATCAGATCCTAGTAAAGTTGTTGGCATTTTTAATAATTATTATATAATTTCAATTAAGGACAAAGCAAAATTTAACACATCTCAAAAAAATCTTAGTTTTAATGCTTTTCAAAATTTTTCAGATATTAATTTTCAATGCAAACTAATTGATAGAGATGATATTATTAGAATCATCAGAAGTCTAAAAAGTAGTTATAGCACTGGATATGATGACATACCAGTGCCAATATTAAAATATGCTATGGAATTTCTAACTGACCCACTGCTTCATATAGTTAATTCATCTTTCCTCTTTGGGCTATTTTCTGAAAAAGTAAAAATTACAAAAATAAAACCTCTATTTAAAAAGGGCGATCAGTTCAATACAGCAAATTATCGGCCACTTGCATTGCTCCCAGTTATATCCAAAATATATGAACATGCAATGTCTAACCAGCTGGTTGACTATTTTGATAGAAACAAATTACTTGATAGCATACAACATGGGTTTAGAAAAAGTAAATCTGTAGTTACAGCTGCCACTAATTTCATTGAGTCAGCGATTGATTCTGTGGATAGAGGGGAAAAGGTAATAGGAGTATTTATGGATCACCATAAAGCATTTGACAGTGTTAGTCATTCTAAGTTACTAACTATCACAGTTTGGTATCCATGGGAAGGAGTACAACTGGCTAAAATCATATATACAAAACAGACAGCAGTTTGTGGAAATACATAATCTGAATAACAAGAGTAATTTAACTAGTAAATATAATTCTATTTTAAAACAATCTTCTTATGGGGTTCCTCAAGGATCCATTTTGGGGCCACTTATATTCCTCTGCTATCTAAAAGGAATTCCAGAGCTAGATAAATTATGCTTATACGCTGATGATGCCACTCTAAGAATTACTGCTTCATCTAAAGAGGAAATAGAGGAGTTTGCTTTTCTCAGTGTATAAAAAATAAATAAGTTTTTCAAAGAAAACAACTTAATTTTAAATCCAACAAAAACAAGCTCTATGGAATTTTGTACTAACCAATGCAGAAATAATTAATCCTCATATAGAAATAGATGAAGTGGCTATAGTTAAGGAAGAAGAAATAAAGTTTTTGGGTTTAACATTAGACAGTTCACTAACATGGTATAAACATTCAGAAAAAATAGTTTCAAAAGTTAACTCTGGTTTATATGCTCTTCGCAGAATGTCAAAATTATGCTCACAAGAAACTCTAAAAATGATTTATTTTTCACATATCCATTCACATAAAGTTATATTTGGTATCTCATTATATGGATCCAAATCAATAAAAAATTTAAATTCAATTTTAGTGATAAAAAAAAGCAATTCGTATCATTTTAAAAATTAAATGGAATGAAAGTGTGAAGGATCACTATACTCAACTGGGTATCATGACAGTTTACAGTGTATATGTATATATATATATATATATATATATATATATATATATATATATGAAACTATAATGTCAGTGATGAATCGTGCTTATAGCTTAGGCAAAAGTGGTGAGAACCATAGTTATAATACAAGAAATAGAAATAATATGGCGTTAGCTCAACATAACTTACATTTTTTCTGTAAAAAACCAATATACATAGGAGCTAAATTTTTAATTTGCTGCCAAGCAATATAAAATTAATAGAAAATTATAAATTATTTAAAAAAAAACTTAAAAGCTACCTGACTGACCTGCCGTTGTACTCCTTTTCTGAATTTTATACAATTCACAATAGTTTTTACAATCATTAAAATGACATTGTATTATATTTTGTTAGATGCTAATGTAAAGCATATTTAGTAAACTTAACCCCTCAACGCATTTTTTTTAAGTCCAGTCCAACCCAGTCTGCACCACTTTTTTACCCGTTTTCCTTTATTTTGACTCTTTTTACTATAAGGACAATAAAAATTATAAAATACTCTTATAGGGATATTTTATATAATTTTTTACATTAACTATGAACAGAAAAAATTTATTTAGTGATAAAATAAATAAATTAAATTATTTATCCTGACCGAGATATAACAAAACATGGTTACTTTACACTAAAAGTTAGTGGTAGTGTGGTAAACCTTGAAGCATTCTTCAAGGCATAGGCCTGCCTCACAATTTGGACACCAATACACTGTGTCTCTCCTCCTTCTATGTTTATTACACACCACACATCTTCTTTGAGGATTGGATTTTTTCCCAGTAGCAGGAATTTTCTCAATGAAATGCCTTTCTGTAAGACGAGACGGAGGTGGCACGGTTGATGGCCTACCATGTACAGTTGGAGGAATTTAGCTGTGCTCATAGGGCCGTAATACTACCCGTTCAACAAATAAACGCATCTGTGTGGCGGGTTGCGTTTACGTGGTAGCCGCTGAGATGAAGGCGCAACAATCTCTTTAACGACTTTAAACTCACGACTGAGATTTGCAGATTAGTATTGACAAATTCGTTATTTTCAAAAACACGTTATACAACACTATAGCAACTGGAAAACTAGGATAAATCCTATTGTTGCTATTATTTGGTATTCTCTTATTATTTAATTAAACCACAATCAGCACTGTCACAAAACAGGCTGATTTTAGCAAATGTGATGAGTTATTTGGGTCATTACGATGCCTGAAAGGAGAGTTTTACCCATGAGTCACAGGAAATGTTTACGGGACGCAACGCACAATGCTACCCCGCCACCCCTCCCGCCTATAACCACACACTCAAGGTCACGCGCACAGCTAAAGTCCTCGAACTGTACTTGTTTAGGAACACCAGGTTGATATTTTTCGATAATTTCTTTGATCAAACCTAATATAAAAGAGAGATGGTCTGTGTTTGGATGTTTGGCCTTCTAGATTACATAGGAATTTAGAATTGTTATATTTAGTAATCGTTTGAACACTTTCAGATACCATTTTGTGCCCCGTTTCCTTTCCATCAAATAACTTTCCAGCATTTGGTCCCTCAAGTCCACTCCCCCCATATTTTTGTTGTATTCAACAACAACTGCAGGTTTCAATACAACAATAGAAAACAACAATACATGATGTAAACAAACCACACGGGACGACTATTTTAGCCGGCGGCACTCAAACTGCGCAGTGACTGTTTGTCATCAGCTGATCCACTATCGATTGTTTTGCTAAACGGAATCAATAACAATAAATCGATATATAACTTAACCATTTGGTATTTCAACTCAGTAGCTTTAAAACGAGTATGCGTTTAGAATATATTAGTCTAAAGATAACTGGTAATTTGCTGAACGAACGATCGAATGTCACAAAACGTACTGTGTACGTCGTGGTGCGAGCTCATCGGAATAACGTAAACGTACCACGTACGTCGCAATTCATTGAAGGGTTAAACATTTACTTTCTTAATCATGTGACATTCATGTACACCATGTGTAACAATCGAATAAAAATTTTTCTGATTCTGATTTTCTTTGATTATGAATAGTAGATTTTTAGATATAACTGAAACAATACGATATATAAATGGACAATTGAAGAAAGAATTGTAAACACCAATTTGGTGAGTGATAAATATTTTTATTATAAACTTATAAATTAATTGTCTAAAGTTATGTACAATTCAAAAGTAATACTGCTCAGAGGAACCGCAGATTCGGACATTTATTTGGTTTATGCACTCGGTCGAGCGGCCAGTGGTGCGAGCTAGCATCCGTTGGATTATGCCTGAATGCATCTAAGGCTGAATCCTGTCTAGTGGGCGCCGACATCCAATTGGAGTCTCATGAGTGAATGCTCAAAACAATACGAATTTGCTAGGCGGTGCCGTCCTCATGGCATCTCGTCACACGAGCCGGTGGCCACGTACCACAAGTGGACAGATTGATCGATTATGATTGTGTCCGTATTGGTACGCGCCTTAACTCGGGTCGACTCTTTAAGGAGTTTGATGTCGGGATTCAGAATCATCTATAGACAACTTTGGAAAATGAAAAAATAAAAATAAAAAACTACATGATAGTAAACTTGTTTATAAAGATTGATATACACATAAATTAATGCGTTGATAGAGAATACAATTTTCAAAACAATTCATTTAAAGGGACATTCAGGCCAAGAGTAGCCACGGCCAGATGATACAGCTTGTACATTTTTATTTTAATTAAGGATGGGTCAATTCTGATACTCGATACTTTGATTCTTAGTCATATTGAGGTAGCAATGACTCTTGATACCATGGCTATGTAACTCTATTACAAAACAAACATAATTTCACAATATCATGACTAGCGATGTGTCAAAGCTGAATGTCGAATCGACCAAAACCTTCAAAATGTATATTCACAGATAATAGGTAATAGACAGCATGTAAATAACTGATCACTAAATACATGTTATTGTTATTATGGAAAATGTAGTCATGTAAAATAATTCTAGTAATTTAATCAAATAATATTTTCTATTCCATTTATTCATGATCATGTAACATCACGAACCTGCTACGTCAACAGCTGATCAGCAGTACACAGATTACTGCAACTACCAGTTTGTGCAGTTCCAATCCTTCAACACGACCAGATCCTCTGTCATTATACCCCTGATTGACATTATTCAGACAATACATACCATCTTCAGATTGGTAACTGTACCTCAGGGGAGTATAGTACCAGACTTTCAACATATTTATTCCTCCCTTATCTCTCCCCACCAATCCATTAATTATATACTATTCCAGGTTTCCTAATTATAAAATGTAGTTGCTCTTAATAAGATATTATTCAGAAAGTAAAAGATTTTTATATAATATTTCTAAAACAAAAATTTAAAGTGACATATGGAAATAACCTTACCTAAATAGTTTCTTGGGGGCATCAGGCTTGAAATCACAATCATAATGACAAGCCTGGGTCGTCTTCTTTAGGGTAAGTAATAGATGATTAACTTCAATTTCTATAACTCTCCCTCGTGTTCCAACCATGTTATTTTTGTCCGCCAACTTTGTTCTTTCAGGTATAGGCCAGAGTCCTTTTGACCCATTTCCTGATGAGGACACCTTCAATGCAGCCACACCACTAGTGACCTGACCTGAATCCAACAAAATTATTTGTTTATAGATATTGTTATCATTGCATAAACTAGGTTAATCTTAGGAACAATATGTCTCTAAAATTCTGATTAATTTAAGGTTCATTCCATTTCAAATCATAAAATAAAATATAAAATGTCACCCATGACCTCAGATTTGGTTGAACATTTTTGTATTTGTTTATTTGACCATACTAATAAGCTATGCCAAGTTTAAACAAATTATCTTTATTAGTTTTTAAGTTGAGTTTTGGAAAATTAGCAAATTACAGTTAAAATGGCGTTTCCGAGCCTATCACTTTCAGTGGCGTTATTATATTGAAATAACTTAGGAGATTATAGGTTAGGTTATAACTTTATATTTCTTTGTAATGCTTTGGTAAACTTAAATGTTAAGACATTTTTTAATCGTCAAAAAAACAATCTTTAAAAAAGTGATTATTAACCAAAGGCATAGCAGTAACCAAAGTAGTTTTATCTAATTTACCTAAATATGTAAACCAATATAATATGGAATAAAATTAATGGTTTTTTACCTGCTAATACTTTTAAGATTACTCTTAAGTTAAAATCCAGGTTATGTTGCATAAATCATACAAAATCGATTAATTTACGCTTCTTATCCAGTTCTTCTAATTTCAATATAATATCTTACATTTATAATATTGTTCTATAAACATTAAAATATATTATGACCACAAAATATAATATGTTTAACACGTTCGCTGCGGCAAGAGCGGCCAATGATGTACCCGATATGCGGCAAAATTTGAACTTGCGATTTTCGTTGAATTGGCATTATTTTGGTTTGATACGCTATAAAATAATAATATTCGATTATATTACGTTCTTATGCGTTCGTAATCATCGGGACTGTCCGGACAGTGGCCCGCATTTTTGGCATGGCATCATTTATGTTAACATATGACGGGCTATATAACATTTAACTATAACTTACTAAATGTGTTGTGTGATGTCCAAAAGTAGCAAGAATACATCAATCGACTTTGATATGCATCAGGTTCCGTTGCTAGACAACGCTACTGTCCGGACAGTAGTCCCGCACATAGCGTAAAACACCCACAGAGCTCGCGGTGCAGATCGCCGCCGCGTACTGTCCGCACAGTAAAACAAATAAAAGTATCGTTTGAATGAATTTACTAAGGAGACAATACATACTGTATACAAAAAAGCAAAATATGTGTATACTGTGTACAATCAAAATATTGACACCACACATATAGATAAAATCGCAATACCGGTAAAAGATTACCTTACTTTTAATTTAGTAGTAATAACCTATCCAATTTGTAAACAAGCCTAGCTGCTAATATGTCTACTCTCGAAAACAATAACACAAGGGAAAAGAAATTAGGAACACGTATTTTATTGTTTTCCTACTGGTTCGTAATAGCAATAAACATGTGACATTTAAGCTGTTTCGCTGCCACTGTCGGAACAGTAGGCCCGCATTTCCAGGACGAACTGACGTATCAGAAAGTAAGTATACTTCATCTAGAACAAGCTTGAAAAGTTTCAGTCAATTCCTGCAAGATCGCAGCAAGTGACAAGCGAAACGATTAAGCAATGCATTGTGCGTATCGGTACTGTCCGGACAGTGCCTCGCAGTTTTGGCGAGGGTCACGGGACTGTCCGGACAGTGGCCCGCAGCGAACGTGTTAAATATACAGGGTATTAAAAGGTCCCATACGATTACATGCAAAGCAATAAAATTTGGTACATCATTACTGCAGTTTTTAAGTGTAATGTAAGATGTACATCAAGTAAAATCCAAAGCTCAACCTAAACATAAGAACTTTTATTGTAATAACTGATACCACGGTTTTCCTTTTATCATTCATCTCTGCTAAACAACCTCCAACAAATTATGTACATCTTAAGCTATGCTTATGTTACATTTTTTGTCGACATCCTTTTAGACCAATCACTGGATGTGAAGCGTCACTAACTACATAAAAACTATTTCTCAAGTCCAGTATTCATTAAATAAGTTTAACTTTCACAACTTGAGCCAATACAAGAATATAAAACCATCTACAACAGGACCTACTTTTTAAATGTTTCATTAATTTAATAAGTTTAATTTTCACAACTTAAGCCAATACAATAATATAAAACCATCTAGAACAGGACCTACACTGCAAATGTTTCAAACTTTAAACCAGTATAATGTTTTAAAGAGTGCACTTTTGAGGTCAGATTTACAGCATTCTACTTTACTAATGAAGACCTTTGATTTTATGTACCACTCAACCTATGCTGTCATTTAAGATTTAAGATTCCCTTCCGACTCCTTATGGGCCATCCCCCTGATATGATAAAATGGTAGTTACTTCAAAAATTAGATCTATAGATGCAGTAATGTTGCACCAAGTTTTATTGCTATTTTAAGTGATGATTTAATTGCTATTTTATTTCTGTAATCGTTCAGGAATTGTTAGTCTGTGCAGGACTTTTTTAACGTCCTGTATATTTTTGTAGTATTTGGTTATTTATGGAATAACACAATACCAACAAATGTTTTAATGACTGGTTTTTCTTAATGTGTACTTAAAATCACTGCTTAAATAAATCAAATGGTTAGAAATTAGTTGATAAGACTCTATCTATCTCTCTCTAGCTCACTACATTTCTGTAGAGAGAATTTTATCAGATACAGGAATCAACACGATGAACTCGATGCCAAGAATAGTTACTATCTCGAAAAACAAACACATGCAAAAGCGGTTGTTACTAGCAAATTTAAATAAATTATACAGAGCATTTATTTTTAAGCACCCTTACATTAAGATTTTATTTACAAAATCTTGTATGCTCCGGCCAAAATGGTGTAATAATGGGTACTTCTGGTACACACTCTGATTGTGCATTTCCATTCACCAAAACGTTATTCTGCTGCTTCATGCATGCTCAATCGAAAAACACTACCATGATCTGATTGATAAACTAGTATATTCAAGAACTAACAGAGATCGTATGGCACTGCACAAAATGTCCTTCTAGTGAAAATCTCAGAATTTTTATTATGAAAAAATTTGAAGTGTGGGATTCTGATGATGAAGTTACATGTTCTGCTTGGATATCAACAGAACAAACCCAACAGATACCATATACTGTTACATGTGAAGAATATTTGAAATTTTAGATTATAAATCCTTGAATCATTGATACCAGATTCTTTCATAACAAAAGCTCAGGTAAAATATTTCAAAGAATATAAAGAAAATCTTAAATCCAATTAAACAATGTTCTGTTAGATTTCAGTGGAAACTTTTCCTATTTTATACTGAATGAATCCTAAAGCTACAACTGGACACGTAAAAGCTGATTCTGTTCATCCGGCCATTGATTACCTGGAGGGTAATCAACTCTGAACGAAAACCTAAAGAAAAAATAAACCTCCTGACTGAACTTGACATACAAGGTACACTCTCATCTGACCCAATAAAGATGGCAGACTATATGAACAACTTTTTTGTCAACATAGCTGATGACACAATCCATAACAATGGACAAACTACTGGCCAAGCAATGTTACTACCAGTTGACAATCCAGATATTCCTGTATTAGGCCTCTACCAAACAACCAGACAGGAGGTGTCTCGAGTTATGGATAGTCTGAAACCAAAAACTTCATCAGGCTATGATGGAATCTCAGCAAAGCTTTTAAAAACTTGTAAAGAAGAGCTGATCGACCCCATAGTAGATATAATACAAAAATCTTTTTTGTCTGGAAACTTCCCATCTGCTTTAAAAATGGCCAAAGTCTACCCATTGTTTAAACAGGGATCCCCAACCCAAGCCTCAAATTATCGACCGATTTCTGTAGTTCCAACATTCTCTAAAATAATTGAAAAACTGACACTAACCAGACTCATAGACCATGTAACGACAAATGAAATCCTTACAACCCAGCAACATGGATTTCTGAAAGGCAAGTCAACAACCACCGCCCTAATCTGTCTGGTAGAATTCCTTATTGATCAACTTGAAGATGGCAACACTACCACTGCTATACTACTAGATTATAGCAAGGCTTTCGATTGCCTCAACCACGAACACCTCATGGCTAAGCTTAGTGCGATAGGTGTAACAGGGACTGCAGAACATCACAGGACTAAATAAACCAACCAATCCAAAAAACCTGTCAGCCTTAAAATTAGCCAAGGTGTATCTTAAGTTAAAAAATGGAAGTCCAACACAAGCAAGCAACTTCAGGCCTATCTCGCTACTTTCAACTTTTTAAAAAGTGATTGAACGAGTTGTGCTAAAAAGACTGATGGAGTACTGTGAACAACATAAGCTATTAACAGCGAGTCAACATGGTATCTTACAAGGGAGATCTACTATTACTGCAATCATTGAGCTAACAGAGTTTATAATTGACCATCTGGAGACAGGAAAGCTAGTTACAGGCATTATGCTCGATTTCAGTAAGGCATTTGATTGCCTTGGCCACTCTCTCATTTTAAACAAACTTGAAAATCTGGGCATTAGAGGTACTGCCCTTAACTGGCTCAAGAGCTACCTAGAACAACGCAGCCAACTGGTCGAAAATAGACACACGGAAAGAGGACAGATCCATACTGTAAGATCAAAACCACTCCCTATAAATAGAGGTGTACCACAAGGATCTGTCCTTGGCCCTGTATTGTTTATCCTTTTTACAAACAACATGTCTCACTATTTGGACAGTCTCTGTCATACGCTCATGTATGCAGACGATACAACCCTTCTCTCTTCAGAAAACTCTACTGAACAGCTGGCGGTACGCTCATACACCTCATTGAACATGGCATACCAGTACCGCCACTACAACGACTTGGTAGTTAATATGTCTAAGACTAACCAGCTAGCATTTGGTAGAAAGCGAAACCAGGTACCAGCCCTACCAGATGTTAATGTAAAGCCACACACCAAATTTCTGGGAGTGATAATCGATGAAAAAATGTCATGGACACAACACATTGACAAGCTATGTAAGAAATTAAATACCAGTCTTTATACCTTGAAGTGAATAAAAACAATCAGTAACACCCCAACAGCAAAGACTACTTACTTTGCAATATTTGAAACCCACATTCGATATAGGATAGCTGCCTGGGGAGGAACAACTCAAGAGAACCTACAACGACTACTGCGACTTCAGAAAAAAGTTATAAGGATTCTTAACTGCCTGGGCCCCAGAGACACCTGTAAAGAAGTCTTTAAGAACCTAAAAATCATGACAGTGATTGCCCTCTATATTCAGGAGGTTATACTGTATGTTGATGGGAAGAACCTACCTCGAGCTGCTGACCACCACGACTACTACACCCGACATCCTGCAAACTACCCACTACCAGCCCACCATCTTACACTGTATGAAAGAAAACCGTCATATGCTGTCAAGAAGCTGTACAACACATTACCACAAGAACTAAAAACTCTTAAAGGAATGAAGCTGAAGGCATCGCTGAATGACTGGCTGACATCAAGACCCTTCTATACCCTAGATGAATATGTGCACTGGAAAGACATTCAAGAGTAAGATTATTTTTGTATACAATTTGAATTGTATCCACTGTAAACTGACACTATACATTTCTCTAAGAAATTTTGTAATAAAGAGTTTCTGATTTCTTAAGTAACTAAAATTTACTTCCTAGATCTATTTTCTATATAGTCCAGTTAAGACTCTTTAGTGTTCCTGTAATTTTTGCACGGTTTATTTGATTATTGCTAATAGTGATAGGCTACACTTATTTGAAAAACTATTAGTTGCATTATGTATATATATATATATATATATATATATATATATATATGTATATATATATATATATATATATATATATATATATATATATAGAATTAACTCTATACAGAAAATGCTTTTCAATGAAGACTTATATAATCTACACATTAACCCTTTATATTGCCTCATAAAGACAATCATGTATCTCAAGCATAATAAATCGAAAAGACTAAGTATGCATTATGGCAGGTATTTGAAGTGTAGTAGCTGCTAGCGTTTATGAACACTATAAGACACTTTATAGAAGAAATGAATCAATTATAATACTTGATTCCGAAAACAGGTAGTATTCAGGAGATATAATGAAATAGCCACTATTATAATGAATCCTAACATCTTCATATAATGGACCATTTTAAAAACAATTATTATAAAAACAGACTTGTAACACGTGATTGACAGTGAAGTATATTGGTCTACTTAGAACATCTACAAAATATTGTGAAAGTTTTGTTGGATACTATATCCCTCATATTTTAATCTACTTTCTGACGAAACTGAAAATATAAGAAATTACTCAAAAAGGGAACTGTGGAAATGGCTGATAATAAGACATTTTCATAATGCTCCCCATATGTCATGTCATTCAAACTTAGTGTACGCAATGTTATCATTTTGATAGATTAATCATATACAGCACATTTACATCACATCCTCAGACTCATCAGCTAGTCAACAGCATGTTGCTTACACTAAACATGCACATAGTCATGCAACCACGTGCATACTTATTTATACTCATAAAAGCCACACAATTCTTTTACAAGAGGTGAGGATATTGTGATTGCAAATCCAACAATGAAATTGTTATAATCAGGTAATTAAAGCAGCTAAATTTAAAACAGTTGATTTTTATAGCTCACAAGAAGTGATGTTACGAATGAAACATTCGGCCCTAATTTATGAACTGATTTCCATCAACTTGGTAACAGATTTAAAATAAAATTCTCCAACGAAAATATAATTACAACCAATTTTTTTATCACGTATTGTATATTATTTAAACAGAATGTACATTTGAAAACATCCCACCCTTTTTACTTAAATACTTAACACTTAGCAAATTTCTATTTGTGGAAGTTTTTATTACTTGTTGGGAGAAACAAAAAGAAAATATTTTTCAAAGGAGGAAGCAAACTTTCCCTCCAACCTTACTACAAATTAAAATGTTCAAATTGAAAACTATACCTCATGGTACCTTTAATGAAAGCCCATTAAAAATGCAGATTTTTGTGAAAAAAACTTTTTAATTGTCTCACCCGCTCAGTCACTTTATTTAAACACCAAATTTTCAAGTAATCTCTAAACAAAATTTTAAACACGTGTTAGTGTAAACTCGCAAAACCTTGCCCAATTTATTTAAACCTTCCCTATTATATTACAAAAACTAAAAAACTGCATTCCCTATTTTGGGGGACCTTTTTAGTTATTAGGTAACTGAAAACCCTTGCTAATTGTGCAGTATAACGCTAATATGAATAGGGTCAATAGAAACTACAAACTCCTGTGTATTACCCCAAGGAACACACATCTTTGAGATGGTCCCAGACGACCATGATCAATGCATATGATCTGGATAATTTTGTTGTCAACTGAGTTTAAAAAATGACCATTTAAGATTTCCACCTATAAGTAATAGTGGCCTTCCTTTCTACGAAAGAACAAACCAGTTCCTATTCACTCTCCAAAACATCATACGCATGTGTTGTCAAAGACATGCAAAAGAAATAAAACTGTTTATATTTGTGTCCATTGCCTTGATGAACAAGCCTTGTGTCCACTCTAGTGGTATAAAAAGTACTGCTGAAATCAATCGTACCGGGACACTTGCTTGTGGGTGCTTCCAGCGGATGGACCAGGAGCTATCTGCCACTCAGCTTGAATGGACCACTGTCTGTCCCACTACTTTACTGTACTTAACTAGACCGGAATAGTCACTGTCAGGTCAGAATAAATGTAGCTTCCTATGTCATTTTATCACATGAACTCGTACTGTGCGTACTTTATTTTGCGCATGATAAACATAAGGGGATTCACTAAGGACTTTTTTATCTTTTAATAATCAGAACTTTCAGTAAAAAAGAGAATCACAATTAAACTTAGAACAATTATTATTATATGTTTTCAAATTATAACATTTTAAATTGTAATTATATGTTAATGACATTTTAATACTTCAGACAAACAAATTGAACTAATTGAACATTATCCAATAAAGTAAGGTACGAAACAGTTTATGCAACTAGAAATTAAATAATTAACTATGTACAAATGTAAAATATACATCTTAGAACACCTTTTTCATACGTTCTTTCGTATTACCTCTGGAACACACATCTTTGAAATGGCCGAAGAAAGTTTTCACTTCCTCCAGATGACCATGCATATAACCTGAATAATTTTGCTAACTGGGGTATTAAGAACCACATAAGTTGGCATTTAAATAAAAATAGTAAAAGAACTTATATTAGGTACTTAATAGTATAATTAAAAGTTAGTTTATAATAAGAGGCTGGAGTTAAATTACTTTTGAAATACAAGAAATTTATTTTAACGAATAAATGCGTCATAGCAACCGTCTTTGCATTTTCAGACAATTCACTATCTTCACAGTCACTATTTAGCATTTCCTGGATTAAGTTAGATTGTAAATCAACATCACGATCTATGATTACGCTTTTCTATAACTCAATTAATGATTTATAACCAATAAAATATAGCACATGTTATTAAACTGGGTCTTGCACCATTCAGAAATGTAACGATTTCAGCCAATAAAATAATAACTCAACTGACAAAACACATTGAGGTAATTAATAATGTCCCAAACGATAGCAGTACCGAACAAGTGAATACAGACAGAACAACACTGGTTCAATGTTACGATCCATTACAAGCTTTATCAACGTTAACCGGATGGTCCACTCAAGCTGTAGAGCTGGGACAGGGGAAAGCACCACAATAAAAAATCTGAGCTAAATGGGAAACACTTGATAGACCTCTTCAAAACATAAAGAAATAGACTTCAAAATTTTCAAATCCTAGCTTACAAAAATGAGCATTTTGTGTTCACTTTTCATAATTAGAATAAAAATACACTATTTGTAATTCATTATTATTGACTAAATTATGTATTTATACAATAATGTACAAAAATGTTTTAATTTTTTATACATCCTCAATTAGTTTTTATTTTCCACACAGTAGTCACCACTGAACAGATTTAATGATCTAACTTTGTTTCTTATGAAATGAATGCCATCTTATATGGATTTGTTACAATCTAAACCTTATCTTTTAGGGAAACTGAGAAATCTATTTAAAATTGAATGGGAACCATGTAGATTCAGTTGTTCTGACTAGTTGACAAGAAACCCTGTCAAATTCTCAAGCCTATGAAACCTTCCTACTCTCCTCTCACACATGTTATTCTATGACCTAGACTATTTTGATTACAAATACAAATTATGTTAAGAGAATAAATACATTTTAAAAACATGCTTGTTTGTTTTCATCAACACTATTATAATGTTAACAAAACTCTTCAAATATACAACCATGCTTATTTTAAAAACAAAACCGATGAAAAATACCAATAGACGACGAATCTGAAGAAACATCAGACCCATCTAAATAAAGACATAAATATTATCAATATCACACAAGTAAAACACTTTTACTTAACCCATTGTAGACCGATTTGATTGGCCTTGAGTGTCCTAGCAGATGCAAATTAGTAATTATTAATTAAGTTTCGACAGCAGAACATAATGCCACACCACATCCTAGTTATTTATGCTTAACTTACTCATACATTGAGTTGAACTGGATTCTCGTAAATATACAAGTTTTATTTTCGTCTATATATATATATAAAAGCACATAATATACGCAATCAATACCACAAGGTAACAGTAAATTAACCCTTTCAGTGCCAGACAATTTTTAGTTCTGCTACCAAGAAATACCTGGTCTTTTACTGGTGGCCGCACATGAAATGCCAGGGCAATTTTGTCAAAAATGTACTATTCAAAAAAAAATGTATATCTCTGTTATTTTTACCTAATTTTTGTGTACCTTTTTTGTATTGTTCATAAAAACCTATATTTTGACATTCAAAAATTAAAACAACAAAATGCAATAAAAAACTATTTTAACACGCTTTTTTATAAGCAAACACGCTCTCATGAAGTAAGAGTTCAAGTAATAAATACAGGCATTTCTGATCATACTGGACAGCTGTGTTTCTTGGAAGTTCCATCTCGCCTTAAAAAGTCTTCAACCTCAATTAGAAGGCACTTAAATGAAGACAATCTTTCACATCTGAAAAGCCTGCTTGTACTGCAATAATGGGAAAGAGTCTATCAAGAAAACAGTGCAGAACGTGCCTACTCTAACTTTATAGCCACTTTTTCAGCTGCTCTGGACATTGCCTGTCCTCTTAAGACGTCTCGAAGAAAAACCAACCGGAACCAAGCCTCAAGTAACCTACCATCCAGATGCTGTAGAGCTCAGGAAAAGTTTAATTGAGGCTCAGGAAAGCTTTATGTGAAGCGGAAGAGAAGAGGACAAAGTAATTGCCTTTCAAAGGAAGAAGGATTACGACCCGAAACTGAGGACTTTAAGACAAGAGGCAAATGAGACCTTCATCACTAGATCCGACAACAAATCAAAAGCCATTTGGAGCATCATTAACAACGAGAGATCATCCTCTACGGAAACCCCAGTGACCACTTGGCGGCTGGAAATTTCAGAAGAGGTGGACAGTGATCTTGACAAAGTAACTGAACACTTCAATACATTTTTTGTCACTGCAGCTGAGAATTTGTTACACAATACTAACACTCGAAGATCACATGTTGCTCAGTTGAATAACTCTTTTCAAGGAGAAACACTTGCCAACTGGCCGCTTGCGTCACATGAGGAGGTCTTAAATATTGTTTCTTCGCTGAAATCAACATCGTCTGCGGGGGTTGATGGTATCAACTCTAAGATCATAAAGTTTTGTATTAATGAGATTAGCAAGCCTCCCACCAACAACATCATTAATAAGTCTCTGTCTCAGGGTGAATTTCCTACAAAATTAAAAACATCTAAAGTGTATCCTCTCCACAAAAATGGAAGCAAACAGGAGGTTAAAAATTACAGACCCATATCTCTTGTTCCAACTATTTCTAAAATTATTGAAAAAATAGTATTGGTAAGGCTCTTGGATCACTTAAATATCAACAACCTTCTAGCTGAAAGACAACACGGTTTCATATCCAGAAAATCAACCACAAGTGCACTAATTGACCTAGTAGAACAAATTATAGACAACCTTGAGAAAGGAATCACTGTTACAGTGTTTTCCTTGACCTCAGCAAAGCGTTTGACTCCCTAGACCACAGATTAATAATTCAAAGGATCGAATCTCTGGGCTTTGAGGGAAGCACACTGAGGTGGTTTCAAAGTTATCTCAGCGAGAGATGCCAGATAGTCGAGATAAAACAAGTGCAGTGTGGATTTGAGAGAACTGTAAGGTCCAAACCACAAATGGTCAAACGAGGTGTCCCTCAAAGTTCGGTTTTGGGCCCAGTCTTGTTTGTACTTTTCACTTCAGATTTGCCAAAGTACCTCGAAAATCAATGTTATCCAATCATTTTTGCTGATGACACTGTCCTGTTGACTGGCAGTAACTCTTCTGAGCTCTTAGATATTAACACCTATATTGCAGTGAGCATGGCACAACAGTATTGTGATAGCAATGATCTTGTTTTTAACTCCTCTAAGACAAAACTCCTAGCACTGGGAAGGCTGAAAGATGAGTTGACTGAGCCTCCAGACTTACAAAGGGGGGACAACCAAACATTTGAGTGTTATACTGGACGAATGTCTTTCCTGGAAAGATCATGTAGATCAGTTATGCTCTAGACTCAATTCTGCAGTTTTTGCATTGAAGAGAATCAAGGCAGTAGCCACATCAACTGCAACAAAAACTGCATATCATGCCATCTTTGAATCTTACCTTCGTTATGGGATAATCCTCTGGGGAGGTTTTACAATGGATAACCTTGAACGAGTCCTTATTGCGCAGAAGCGTGCTGTTCGGGTCATGGCTGGTCTTCAACCTCGAGATAACTGTAGAGAAGCCTTCAAGTCTCTTGGAATTCTCACAGTGGTGTCCATCTACATCATAGAGGTCATCAACCACGCAGCCTCACGTGGGAACTTGCCCAGAATGAGTGCTGTCCATGATCATCACACGCGACATGGTAATGACTTCTCCCTACCGATACACAGGACAGCACTTTTCTCGAAGGAACCTTGCTACGCTGGGGCAAAGCTGTTCAACTTACTTCCTCACGACTTCAAAAATTGTGACTCTAAAACCTTAAAAAGAAGACGCTAAATTGGCTCAAAGACAGATCCATCTACACCCTTGACGAGTTCAAGACTTCAATAAACAATTTTCATTAAAACATGATGACATGTAATATAATTATTTCATATTGTAATACCTTGACACCTATTCTTTTCTTGATGAAATTGAATAGTTTTCTGATTTATATACAAAAATATATATATACTTGCATATATTTTTTTAGTTTTTAAGTTCTACAGCACATATCCACAGTGAAAAAATCTCTTGCCCAATTATGACCACAGTCTCTTGAAGCCACTATTGGTTTTATACAATAGAAAACTGTCCCAGGATTTAAAGAAAAACTTAACTAAACTGGTTTTTTTTCAGTTAAATAAAAGTAGCAAATCACTTTTCAATAAATAACAAATATTGGAACCAGCAAAAATATTTACATAATATACACAATCTGTGTTGTGGCATATACCTAGCAGGTATCTTTAGAAAAGCAGTTGTATGAACTGCTTTCTTACATTTTCTGCAGACGTAAGATCTTTTCCTTTTACCACCAGTCTGTGTGCCCACTTCAATGCATATACAGCAGCTTCTCTCTGTCTGCTTTCCATTTTTCAGAGGCAGTTTTTCAATATATTTGTTAGAAGCCCTGCTTTTATCGACATCATCTTGGTGTACTGACCCATTTGTTGGTGATCTGTATAGCACAGGTCTATTCTCATGTATTTACAACCATTCTTTACTAAGTTCTTCTACTAATAAAACAGTATAAATAAGTCTGTTCACTGGCTTGTCGGTATTTAGTTTGTAAAGAAGGAAAGAATTAAGAGACCTGCAAAGGCAACACAACACTCAACAAAAAAACATGTACTTGAAACATGTTGTTTTGGTCTGTTCTGGTACATCCAAAAATATTGAACGTTACCTTCTTCCAATATTTTAGAGCCTTTTGGTCATCAAGGTATTATTACAACATTTGATCAGAGCCATCCACATCTCCCATAAAGTCATTGTAGGCTCTGATCACTTTAGGTTTATTTGTTATACAAATTCCAATGCCTCTCTTCTTTGTTCTACGTTCACTGCCAGCTTCAGCATTGGTTGAAAGCAGAAGGACTTTGTTTTACCGAAACTGTTTTTCTCTGAATCCAAGAGGAAGCATTTCTTCTTTCTTAAGATATTTTTGTTCTCCAACACTAAACTTCCCTTTTAAATGATAGGGTATTCTTTCCTCATTTTTCTAATGGTGCCTGTCAAAAAGTACACTGAGAATATAAATATTTTATGAGTTTCAGAGAAGTGAAAAAGTTGTCAACAAATATGTGATAACCTTTATTATGAAGGTTGCCCATATCCATCAGCTTGACAACTACAGTGTAGCCCAAACCCTTTTCTTTTATTTCATTTCTATCTGATCCTCTGGCTCCTCTGGCACCTCTGTACACACAAAAATTTTGGCAATAGGCTAAGTCGTACAACATCCACAATTTCACACCCCGCCTGTGGTGTTTCTTTGGAAAATACTGGAAAATCTGTTCCTTGTAAACATTCTAGAGAACCAAGGGATGTACTGGCTTGAATATGTACACCAATAACTGGACATAATAAATGGTAGGCTGAGGTTTTATATCCATATTTATAAGAATGGTTACAAATGCTTGGATTTCAAGAAGTGTCACTGGTTTCCATTTCTTGGCTCGAGTGTTAGGCTTCAAATGGTTTTGATTTTTGTTTATGTTGTCTTCAGCATACTTGTTTGTATAAGTAACAAACATTTCTAGCAGTGTTTTAGTAAAAAAAAAAAAAAAACAACCTAAAATAGTCTACAGGGCTTGAATTTTTTGGAGGGCAGTGTTTTGAGTCTGGTAACTCATGAAAACTAAACTCATGAGCAAAACCAGGATCTTGGTCATCAATTATTTCATTCCAGCAAGACTCATTCTCATTATCACTGCTACTAGAATTATTCAACCAATTTGCAGTAGGGTTTAGCCTAGGATGACCTCTAGGCCTAGGCCTAGTGCCAAGTGTGATAGTGTTAGCCTAAGCCAACATCATCATTACTGGTGTCATCGGTGGAAACATCTATGTTTGAGGCTATGTTTGGACGGTTGGAAAGTAAGCTAAAAATATTACCTGAGGTAGATGGACCATCGTGATTAGGCAAATAATCCGGGTCTGAGTGAGTGTCTTCAACTATACTACTAGAATCAATGCCCGAAGTAACTAAAATTGTCCAGATCAGAAACAAAACTGTCACTTAAAAGTTCATCTTCCAAAACCCTCTGAATGGTATTTTCACTCAAAAGTGAAGCTGCTCTTTTCATCTCATTAGATAATAACAGCAGTGAAAAGTTACATAACCAAAATACATGACAACAACAAAGAAAGGAAACTACACAGTTACCAAGCGCCGACAACTGATGGTCAGCTGGGTTCACGGCAGACAGACGAACTACAAACTACCCTGTTGAAACAATCATATAAATGTTATACGTTATTTTATACATCATAACAAATATTGATATTGAAGATTATTAAATTTTGAAGATTATCTTATGAGTCAAAATGTTGATTATTATAATTTTAATAACAAAATAAAACAAACATTACAGATGGCCGGTTTATCCGCAGTTGGCACTTAATGCAAGAAATGTCGGCGGCCAGTATATCCGCCGTTGGCATTTCTAGTGTAAATAAGAGATAGCGGATTTACCCGCTGTTGGCACTTAAAGGGTTAATTGCTGTTGTAAAAATAACAGAGGAAAATATTAGATCAGTAGTGCTACATAGTGGAGAAGTTCAGCTGATTCTTCAACTTCTACATAAAACTGCAATCTTTAGAATAATACAAAAATTCTGCTTCACAAAAATAAAGACTGTTGTAAAAAATGTTCAGTGTTAAAAATATAATTATGTACACTCATTCTACAAGACATTGTTAGAACTTTTAACAGGCAAGATTTAAAGCAGATCACTTTTGTGATCTATGCTGCTAAGCCTTGCTACTGCATGACAAAATATTTCATCAGTGACTTGCAATGGGTCAAGTTGTGATTACTAAAGCTAATACAACCCCAAACATCCTCACAAAATGCTACACTCCCTCCTCCTCTTCCTCTGTAATAATCCACTACAAAAATGCAATATCAACAAGGATAGTTAACAATTTTTTAAAGACAAATGTAACTATTTATTGAAAGACGTTTCACTTTGTGAATGATCGTAGATTATTATTGTTTTCTTGAAATTTTCATTCAATGTCTGAATTGAGGTTTTACGTAAAAATAAGAAACAAATACCTACAAGAACAAATAAGTGGATTATTCAGGGTATTATAATACGAACCCAGATGAAGAAATAAGTGCAGTCATGCCCAAAGTAAAGATTCTCTTTTAAAAATAGATACAGGGTCTGTTCCGTAAGTATCGGGACTGGTTCACTGTATCATCAACAGTGTTTTTCCAATGTTTTGAGAAATCTAAGCTCATGTAATATTCTCCATTTTATACTTAGCAATCAACACTTTTATATTTCCAATAAACTAAAATAATTGTATGAAATAAAGTCAGTTTTTAGGATTCTAAAACAGACAGACATTAATAATTACAGAACCACATATTGTATCTAAATCACCCAAAGAAAGGATAATTTGCATGACAAAAACCAATGAAAGTAAAGAAACCAATAAACAGTATAATTTATTTAAAAAAGAATTGAAACACAAAGTCAGTACTTATTTTTGTGTGAAAAGCATGAGAGAGACGTTATTGGTCACACTATACTATTAGTACTTTTTGTGACCTGTACTGAGCCTTTGATCGTGTTGATCATAAACTACTGACAACTGTAAAATTTAGAAATTAAGCTCTTCAATTAATGACTACAGTCAAACCTCAATGTAACAAATTCCTTGATATAACGAATTTTTTTAAATCCCCTAGAATTCTCCATAAGAATCTAAGCATACCTCACCTCTACATAACGAATAAAGCATACTTACAACCTTGATATAACGAATTTTTAGTAATCCTGGAAAAAATAAATCACCCACGGTATAGTGCATTTTTCTTTGTTAGAACCTCTTGTAGCAAAATTCACCTCTATATAACGAATTTTCCACGACTGCACCTTGTTACAAAGAAAGTAAACGAACACCGCAATTGTAACAAAGGGCAAAAAACGAAAAATCGTGTCTCGACATGAAATCTTAGTCACAGCCACTCCGGTCTGAACTGCTAGACGAGTTTATTCAGTTTTCATGGAAAGTTAGGATTGTGCGGTGTTTCGGAATTAAATTACAATAGTTTAGTGATGCCAATAACAAAAGAAGCGGCATGCTAAAAGCGTAGAGTGTAAATGAAAAATTATCAAATGCATTGAAGACATTCCGACGAAAAAAAAATTGGAAATCGCGGAAGAATTTGGCATTCCGCCCAGCACTTTAGCTACAATTTTAAAAAAGAAAGAGAAGTTCGATGACGGAAGTGTACTGTGTTCTCAAATCAGAAAGATAAGGTTGTGTGTGCTGAAGGACGTAGAGGAGTATGTGCTTAAATGGTTGAAGCAGTGCCGAGACAAAAATATTGCAATAAATGGACCTATACTTCAAGAAAAAGCCCAACAGTTTGCTTTTGAACTGGGACATGAAAACTTCCAAGCTAGCAATGGATGGTTGCAAAACTTAAAAAAACTAAATGAACCTATTTTTTGAAAAGTGTGCGGTGAAAGTGGAAAAGTCGATAAAGGTGTTTGTACTGAGTGGAAAGATAATCTTACCGAGCTAACCGAGGGATATGAACCAGAAAACATCTATAACGCAGAAGAAACTGGATTGTTTTTCAAATGTTTACCTGATAAAACATTGTCATTTAAGGGTGATAAATGCCATGGTGGAAAAAATAGTAAACATCGTTTAACAGTTATGCTGGGAGCAAACTGCACAGGGACTCATAAATTAAAGCCTTTAGTAATTGGAAAAACCACGTTGTTTTAACCCATTGGCCTAGACTCACGTATATACCACGTGCAGTGATGCACGGACCGAACCTGGACTCACGCGCGCAGCACGATCTGGTGGCGGTGCGATGTACTATTTAAAGTATTTATATTTTTTCCCGTTAGATGGTATGCCAATACGCTTTCTGCAGACCTTTTGAGTTGTTGGTGAGTTCAGGTGTGCCAACTATGGCAGAAAAATATTATTTTTTTCAATAATTGTAATCTATTACCAGTGCTTATTTTGTGTTGATACTAGGATTATGTTACGTCTAAAATTACGGCTAGCACTTCTGACAATATTATTGAAAGTTTATTACAGTAGTTTTATAAAATCCATTTAAATATTTATTTGTGATATTCGGTAAAATTTTGTTTTGTTGCAATGCTAGCTTGCAAAATAGAAACAACGTTGTTTGTTTGTGAAGTCACATGTGCGTGTTTCGTAAATAGTATTACAAAGTTTCGTCCTCGCATACGTAGTTCTGAAATCGATAGATGGTTAGACTCTAGTGATAGTGATTTTGAAGAACAAACTATTGTAAGTCCACACGATGCATTAGTACACGATCCTAGTGATGACGACCTAGGAGCCATGTATGAAGATGTGAATGAGGGACATGATTCCATGGAAGATGTGCCGGTCGACGAGGATAGTAGTACGGTTGATGTCGCTATACCGTCTACTAGCTCTGAAATACTGAGAATTTACAATCGTAAAAGGCATAGTAATTCACATACAAATGCAAATTCGGACAATCCTCTGCCTAAAAAGAAGAAAAAAAAAACAAATTTTGTGATAGTGATTGGTCCTGGCTTGACAAGGACAACGAGCCTAAAATAATAAAACTTTAGTGGTAGTCCGGGTGTAAATGCTTTATACCTGCGAAGATTGGGAAACAACCCAACAGAACTGGATACGTTTTATCAGTTTTTCGGAGATGAACTGTGGAATATGATATGTATTGAAACTAATGACTATGCAAGAAAAAAAAATGCAAGATGTCAATGTTGACTAACTCAAGGCATATTTCGGATTGTATGTCCTAATGGGCCAAGTCAAAAAACCTAGCTTACAACAATATTGGTTACACCGAAAAATTCTAGAAACTGCAATTTTCAACCAAGTGATGAGTTTTGAGCGATTCACAGCCATATCTAGATTTTTGCACTTTTATGACGAAGAAGGAACATGACAATGCAGACAAGCTAAAAAAAGGTGAGGCCTATATAGAGGTACCTAGAGACAAAATTTTTATAAATTTATGAACCGGAACAAAACATTGCTCTCGATGAAACCCTTCTAAAAATGAGATCAAGGTTAGGCATTATTCAGTTCAACACAAAGAAAAGAGCATGTTTGGTGTAAAAATTTATAAAGTGTGTGAATCTTCTTCAGGGTACTGTTGTACCTTCAAAGTGTATATCGGCAGTGACAAAACTGAACAACTGCTTGCAAGTGAGTCTGTAGTTATGGACCTTATAGAACCTTTTTTTCGGAAATGGACATGTTGTGTTTCTGGATAATTGGTATTCTTCACCATTGCTGTACACCAAATTATTGGACAACAATGTTTATGCTGTAGGAACTGCACTTGTGTCAAGAAAATGCATGCCTCAAGTCTTTCAACATACTAAGTTGGAAAAAGGTGATGCTATTCGAAGATCGGAAAAAAATCTTTTAGCCATCAAGTGGAAAGACGTGCACATGCTTTCAACTCTCCACAAAGGGATCAAAATGGAAATTGATATGGAGATTACAAGAGGAAACACTCGAGAGATTGAGAGAAGGCCGAGAAGTGTTATTGAATATAACAGAGGTATGTATGCTCGGTGTTGACCGACAGGACCAAGTGTTGGCTAGCTTTCCCATTATGCGTAGGAGTGTGAAAGCGTACAAAAAGATTTTTTTCTATTTTGTTGATGTGGCTATGTTCAATGCGTTCTGCATTTTTAGAAAAGTAACTGGCAAAGGAAAAATGCATTTCACTGGCTTTTGACTAAATTTGGTTGAAGGACTGCTTCATGATGTTGTACTGCCAAGCCGCCAGACACTGGGTCGCGCTTCGCTGACTGACACGCCTCTTCGGCTCCAAGCTAAATGCTGGGCTCATTTCCCAGTGAAAATTCCCCCTACATCTTGCAAGCAAAATCCACAAAGGGCTTGTAAAGTGTGCAAAGCTCACAACAAAAGATCAGAAACAGTCTGGATGTGCGAACAGTGCAAAGTGCCACTCCACATTGAACACTGCTTCAAGATTAACCACACTGTGGTAAATTATTAAGTGTGTAGAACCAAGCTGTAAATATTTGTATATCACATGTAAATTTATTTTATTTTTACAGTGTATTTTTTTAGTATAGTTCAGTGCTTTTACATGCAAATTGTGTGTGAATGCTACAAAATTTGCGACCCGTGCAAACTGATGGAAAAACTGCACTTGGTGAGTACTCAAATATAAATTTTTTAAATAATAAATGTTCAAATAAAAATTTGAATATAATTTATTTTTTATGACAAAGAGTTACTGAACAATAATATATATTCAGTTTTTAGATAATAAATAATTTTAATAGTGAAAACAAAATTAAAACTAAAGGTTTTTACATAAAAATCCCAACATTTTTCTTATAATTAACATTATTAGTAAATTTAAAACTAAATAAAAATTAATTTTAAAGTTGTAAAATGTAGCCTAGTTTCTTAGAAATATGATGGTAAAATAACCATGGTAATAACTTAATTAGTTAGGTTTCTATAAAAATTATATGAAACCTTTACACTTTCAGCAAAATTAACCCTTTGCGTGCCACGGCGACGATACATCGTCGCCAAAAACCCTTGCGAAAAGTGCCGCGGCGACGATCGATCGTCGCCGACTTACTGTGCGAAAAGTGCCAGGCGACGATCCGTCGTCGCCGTCTGTTATCGTAATTTTTAACGCTTTATTTTTCATGAATTCTTTTCACAACCAATATTGTTTTATTTGTTAACTATCCTGCAATAGATAAATAATAGTTCACATAGTACTTTATATTAGTAAAGATAAAAAAAAAAACACAGAATAATAGAAGCAACAACAGCTGGCGGTGATCAACCGGACGCGTAACATCGTTGGCGCGTAAACAACTCGCTACGTATAGTATGCGTAATATCTAAAATAATACGTTCGGTCATATGGTTGTGTTTATATCGTTTTGAGGTTAGGAGTTAGGATCTCTAAAATGATTTTGTTTAATTGATATCTCCCGTGCGTGCGTGCGTGTGCGCGCACGCGCGTGTGTGTGTGTGTGTACATATTTTTGGGGAAAATATGAAGACTATATATTAGATATACCTTAGAACCAAAGGATAAATGTAAGTAATGCATTAATTATTTTTGTTTTAGTGTTGTGTTACCGGTACTGAAAAATGATTTTTTCTTTATGTACATAATTTCAAGCATTGTTATGTAACTATAGTAATTATATAAAAAAGTTAACCATTATTTTTTTTCACATTAACAATGTTATAAAGAATATTAAAAAAATTCTTCTCATAGTAAAATTGTTTCTTATTAATTTGTAAAAATAATAAAAACTAAAAAATAAAAATTGCTTTATACATTTTTTGGTTTTGACATGCCAAAACTAATATTATTTTATGTTGTTTCATTTGTTTTGTAACATTTTATTGTAATACAATTTTTTACAAACATTTTTGATACCTGTTTCATAAAAATAGTATGAAAAATAAAAAAAATATATTCTTTTTCCGGAAGCCCGGTAATACTTCTTATTATTCCCTGGCATTTTTTCGCATATGACTTGCAATATAGTTGCTAGTGCATTTCTTTTGTACAAAATTTTTTGCCTTGTGGCATTCAAAGGGTTAATTGCTAGTTCAGGTCCATGCACCACCAGAAAAACTACTAGGCCAATGGGTTAAAAACGTGAATGAACTTCCTACAGACTACATGGGGAATAAAAAGGCTTGGATGAATTGTGACACTTTCAGGGCATTGCTTCAAAGTTTTAACAAAGATATGAATAACAAAAAGAAGAACATTCTCATCTTCATTGATAACTGCACGGCTCATGGAGACATTCCTAGGCTGAGTAACATTATGGTCGAGTATCTTCCTCCAAACACAACCTCCAAACTGCAACCGCTTGACCAGGGCATTATCCGAAGTTTTAAAGTAAATTATAGAAAAGAGGTTGTACAACAGTTTCTTAGAGACATGGAAACCCGTTTACCTACAAATGTCAATGTCTTGGACGCCATGTGGATGATCACAAAAGCGTGGAGTTAAGTTACAGAAACTACAATTTGTAATAGTTTCAAGAAGAGTGGATTCTCTGTTACAACTCAGGAGGACAATTCAGACCAGCCTCCTACACAAGAAATAGATACTGCGGAGGGTTGGGAAACAGTCAAAGAAGCATTAGAGCTAGAGAAGGATGCAGAGTTTGAAGACTTTGTTAGTTTTGATGAAGACGTGGCTGTGTGTGGGGAGTTGACGGACGCTGACATTATTTCTTCTGTGACCTCTGTTCCAGACGAAAATGTGGCTGCCGAAGATGACGATGAACCAGATTGTGTAATGCCCGACCCTAATTTAAAAGAGGCTCATGAAGCCATTGATGTTCTAAAGTGTTTTTTTCTTAAAAAGGGTGGTTTGAGTGAAAGTGTAGAAAAATCTATAACAATTGGATTGCTCATTGGATATTATCACGTAAGCAGATTACTATTACTGACTTTTTTCTCTAACAGGGCAAAAATAGCAACAATAATGATGCCATTGAAACACAAAATGTAGATTAGGCCATTTAAACTTTAACAATTTGTAATTTTCAGTTTAGTAATACTGTACAGTAAGAGTACTGTATTTTTTACTATCTGTAGCGTAAGATTTTTAAGTAAGTTTTGTTGAGGTCATGTTTGATTTTCAATTTTCTTTTAATATGTTTTCAAAGTACATAGCTACTGTATTACAGTTTTTCTGTTTACATACTGTATTCTTAATTGAAACAAAAAAATAAAAATAAAGTTTCATTGTTCAAAATTAAATGCATTTTTATTTTGTTTTACACACTATTTAAATACAGTACAGCATACGATTTCACGACCGAGCCGATGGTCTGTGAACCTCGATGTAGCGAAATTCTACCTAACCTAAGATCAATATAACGAACCTCATTATAACAAAATACTCGATATAACGAATTTTCTGTCTGGTCCCTTGAGGTTCATTATCGAGGTTTGGCTGTATTTACCTCCGGAGGAGGAGGAGGTAAATACAATTTATTTTCATTGGTTTTAAATTAACATAAGAAATAAAAACAAATCTGCTGTCTCATATTTATTTTATTATTTGTAAATCAAGTGAAATAAATTTAATATATTCAATAATTGTGTAAAATTATAAAATAATACTGAATTACTGACTATTTAATTTTTTCATTGCTTTTATACTTATTGAATACAAAACATATTAAAAGACAGAAGTGATGTCATGTCTGGAATTTTATAATTAAACCAACATGTAGTAAAAATGAGGCAGAATAAGGGAATATATAAAATATAGATTTTCACATTATTTACCCAATTCCTGAACAGGAGGTCTGGCAGGTTGTTGTTCTTCTGATGGAGGAGGTCTGGCAGGTTGTTGCTGGACTGATGGAGGAGGTCCGGAAAATTGTTGCTGGACTGACGGAGGAGGTCCGGAAAATTGTTGTTGTGGAGGTTGACTGAGTAGACCGGGGCCTCCTGAAAAATTGAGAATGGAATAAGCCTATTGGTATTAGAAAATGAAAATACAAAACTTTGATGTTATTGTACATTGGTTGGTAACATTTTTCTTAACATTTTTATGAGGATATTTAAATTGAGCCATAATTTATTGTCAGAGTTATGAACATCAAGTTTTAACCTAGTTTCAAATACTAGAAATATCAACTTTAAATAGAAACCCTATCAAAGTAAAAAATAACTTATTTTCGACTGTCAGACCCGCTCTAGGAAAATAAGCTATTACAACTATTGGTTATTTGTTGATACAAACAAAGAATAAGTCCCCTTTCTGGTCAATTTGGGTGAATTTAGAGAGAGTTAGTTTATCTGAGCCCGCTGGAAGGGAAAGATAGACAGTATGTGAAAATTTCCGATTCACTGATACATATTGAAATTAAATATGAACAACTGTAATAATACATTTAACCCTTGATCCAAGTTCAAAACATATTTAAACATTTCTGTTGGTATCGGAATCAAGTGAAAAGAGTTACAGTATGGAATATTGGATTCGACCAATCCCCAGTTACAAACTCAGGAACACTATACAAATTCACACATAATCCGCACTTTTCCAGGATTTAATTGTCAGTGGCAGCACACGCTAAAGTCCCGTGAAAGTATCGATGTCCCAAATATCACACTCCTGACCAATATATGAAGTATGCATCAGAAAACTATCTGGTATGTAAATTACTAAAGTGTGATAAATTTGTGATCTGTAGAATAAGTAGACTGGTACCAAACAGTGCCTACCATAGATGCCCACAGAATGAGAGTATAATTAATATAAACAATTATTAGCTCTTAGATATTTTGTATTTGTCTTAAGATTATATCTTCCACACACAAGCATAAAATTGTGCCAGCACAAGATAACTACAACGTAAATGAATAATATATAAATAGGCTCAAGTCACAAGTTTGTCAGAAAGTAGTCACGGACTACAATACGACACGACGTGAGACATCAAGTAACAATTTGGTTTGAACAGTTTCAATTATCTGACCAATCATCACATGTGAGGTAGTCGTTCAAACAAACAAATAGTTTATCGGAGAACTAATAAAATTTCCACTTTCCACCACACATTCAAATCAAATCAAATCAAATTCTTTATTGCCAGAACATCTTTACAATGTATAGCAGTGTCAGAAACAAATTCAGTATGAACTATCATCTATTATATGCATTGCCTAGGCCTAGTAACAAGTGTCTATCCAATTACAGCATAATAATCACTGATGTCATATCAATCAATCAATTTATTTGTTGTTTTAAGACATTTTACAATTAGTATTAACAACGTCAGTATTGCAGCACAACGCCAAGTCTAGATATACTTATAAATATAGATATATACAAATTACAGATAAACTATTACATTTTAAATTCAAATTTTTTTATAGTTTGATAATTTTTGTATGTTAAGGTGTGAAAATAGTTGTTAAAATAACGCCATCAATTAGTTAATATAAATTACTTCAATTAAATGACAATTAAAACATGTAAAACAATGGAATTAATCAACAAAACTAAAATTCAACAATTAATAAAATATTTATAAATAAACTAACAAAACAACAAATAAATAACAAGCGGTTATAGACTCATTTAAAACAACAAGAAAAAAGCAACATCAAATCAACACACAACAAACAGAAACAAATTCAGCATGAACTATCATCTATTATATGCATTGCCTAGGCCTAGTAACAAGTATCTATCCAATTACAGCATAATAATCACTGATGTCATATGGGCTGATATTAATCAATAGCTTCTTTACAATTTTCTTGAAACAATTAATTTCAAGAAATTTAAGATGAGAAGGAAGAGAGTTGTAGAGTTTAATGCCTGTTTCAGCAAAACAATTTAAAGTGGTTTTAAGACTACATTGAGATATTCTAAGAGAATTTGAGTTTCTAGTCATATGGTTATGTACAGATCTATTTGTAGGTATGGCATGTAAATTTCTTTTTATATACAATAGGTAATCTAAAATATAAAGTGCAGGTACTGTAAGAATACCATACTTTTTAAATAAAGGTTTACAGTGAGTCCTTATGTTTACATTAGCTATAATCTTAATAGCACGTTTTTGTAAAATTAATAATTTTTTTGTGTTACAATCATTGCCCCAAACAATAATTCCATAAGACAAGAAACTATGAAAGTATGCATAGTAAACAGTAATGAGGATGTTTGTAGTTACAATATATCTTAGCCTAATTAATATAAAAATACCCTTAGACACTTTATTGCATAACATTTCAATGTGCCTATCCCATTTGATGTTACTTTGAAGAATAACTCCTAAGAATTTCACATAGTCACCGTTCTGTTGTCTAGACGGTTTAAAAAAAAATTCTAGAGTCTGGGTATTTCCTGTATTAAGACAGAGTGAATTGGCAGCTGACCAGTCTTCGATAGTGTCACTAATATTAGAAAGAACATCTTTAGCAAATAAAATATTATTACATTTAACTTGTACAGCCAGGTCATCAGCAAACATATAAGAGCTCACATGGTTAGTAGTAATACAACCAGGTAAATCATTTATGTAAGTGATGAAAAATACTGGGCCCAGGATTGAGCCCTGTGGGACACCAGTTCTTACATTTAAGTATTGTGAAAAATGGCCTAAATAATAAACTGCTTGTAACCTTTCAGACAAGTAAGACCCTACAAACTTAACTGCCAAACTATCAAAACCATAAAATTTAAGTTTATATAGCAGTTTGTCATGTGAGATTGTGTCAAATGCTTTTGACATGCCATGAAGGAACCCTTTTTCACCAGTATTCTAGATAATTATTGGTCTAGAAGCTGTAGCATGAATTTAGCCTATATATTACCATTACTGTTTTTCTTCCCATATTTTTATCATAGTATACCTTTAGTAATTGTTGATTCTTTCATAGTTTATTTAATTTATTATTGTTTATTGCATCTGGATCTCTATTGTGTGTTGTTATAGTTAATTTTTATTGATATTTACATCTCTTTAGTTTATTGTTCCCTTTATTGGAGGCAGTCAATTTAGCTTGTTGCCTCTCTACCTATTGCTAATAATGTTTAGATTTTGTGTTATCTGGTCTGTTGCCTTATGTACAGTAGTTTTGCAAAGTCTGGTTAATTGTAAACTCATGCACATAGATGATAGCGATTGAGACACTTGAAACACGTCACCTGTAAGCCACCTGTTTTTTCTTCATCCGGCATACAAAGTACATTATTTGATGTAATTTTGTCTTATTTATATTTGTACAGTTTTTGTATTATAAAAGTTTATTTCTTTCAAATTACCCCAGAATTCCCTGAGTTGACTAAAAATCCTGTGAGCAATTCTCACGAGATCAAACATATTCTGGACCAATCCTGGGTATAGAATGTATATTATCCCCTATCTTATTCATTCTGTTTATAGACAAGATGATCTCAAAATACAGTTTCAATGGTTTGAGCTTCTTCTGTTACAAAGGGAAAAGTGACAGGAAAACAGGAATAAATCAAGCAATTTGGTCTTTCGTACTATGTAGCAAAAAACTTCTTGACTGCTTAACCCTTTGCACGCCAACGTACCTATATTACGGCCGTCGGCTATTCAACTGAAAATCGCCAACGGCCGTAATATAGGTACGTCACGTTTTTCGCCTGTAAATTTCTTATAGTTCATCTGATTGCCGCGAAATTTTGACTAATCGATAGTCGATTAGTTGCTTTGAAACCACAAAGTAGTTTATTCCTCTATGGACTGTTTGTTTGGTCGTATTTGAGCTTCGCAGCTGTTGGATTGTTTGGTCGAGAGTGAGGTTACGTTCGTGTTGCTGTGCGTTGTTTACGTTTGTATTTCTCTCATTACTTTTGTTGTTGGGGCATTTTTATTATGCCCCTTTTATTAGATTTATTGGTACTTTGGGATTATACCGACCAAACCCAGACATGAATCGTTATTTGACATTTAGCTTCTACTGATTACTAGATTAGCGTAGAACAATATTCAGTCAATATAAAACAGGAATTGTCTTATCGCAAACCCCTCCCCATCCTCAAGACAGTTGACATTTAACTTCTACTGATTACTAGATTAGCGTATAACAATATTTAGTCAATATAAAACAGGAATTGTCTGATCGCAAACCCCTCCCCATCCTTAGACAGAGGTCAAAGTCAAGCGGTTTAGTAGATAACGTGATTGCAGTCTCGCCGCCCGTTCAGCTGTTGCGTCGCTTTGTTGTACTTCCGTGTTTTACCCCTACATTTCTCCAAACACAAAAATTGAACAAAAACAAACATTACCAAACAAAAACTAAACTCTTAATTGAAAAAAACACACAAAACTTGTTTTTATTCTTGATCACACTCCGCCACCCAAAATGCGAGTGCCTCCGGCCGAAGGTGCTGCCGAAGCCCGCGCTGATGTCAACGAAAGAAAAACATCCCTCAAGATAATACCTATCAGTAAAATATCAAATTCTAGAGGGGCTGTTCAGAAATATAAATTGAATTGTAATGGAAAGGGAATTATGTACCATGCAAAAAACTTAAATAATCATGTGATGCCACGTGGCCTGCCGTAATCGGGATCCTCGAGCAAGATAAGATAACAGCGACAACAATACCGATCACAATACCTGGAAATGCTTGTTGATTGATGGAATGTTAGTTCTGTTACTCAACTAAATCGTTTTATAACGTTCCAAGTTCATTGAAAAAAGTCATATAACGGAATCTGACTCCATTAACAATTGATAATCGTTGTAAGTTTGTAATTATGTAATTAAAGAGTTGATTTTTCGTTTTATCATGTTTGATTCTATAAATTTATATTTTTGTGTTCTTCATACTGGTGTGGTCGGTATAATCCCAAAGTACCGATTTATTTTAGTATAGTGTCAAATATTGATTTGTGAATATAGTGTAACATTACATACAACGTCCATGCAACTTACAAAAATTGCGCCCGTGTCACATTTTAGTGAAAAAAATCATAACTGTACCTCTAACTGCCTGTGTAATTCTATATAAGGTAGGCTTTTGAAATTTTGTAATTAGGTTAAGAGGTAGATATAGTTTACTAGGATATAACAGGAAATCAGCATACATTTTTTTTTGAAACCATTTATTTGTGCTAAATATATTTTTTTTTTAATTGTTATTTATTTTTCTAAATTTTTATTTTTGTTATAAGTTTAAATTACATTTATGCAACTACAATTTACCAACTGAACAAGGGCATTTCATAAGCAAAATAATGGTAAATAAATCATCAATATCTGTTAAAAAATGAAAAAGTTATGATACATTTTGTGAAAGCTTGCAAAACTGCTGAAAATGTCCTTGGTGTTTCTGGGTAGTACTTTTGGAAAATAGGCTGGCGTGCAAAGGTTTAAATAAATATTTCTGGTAAAAGTACTTTTAAACAAATAAAACTTTTCATACTGGCACAATTTGGAAAAAAAGGGCTTCCCGATGCAGTCAAGTTCAGTTACAGGTCAGATAAAAAGGTTGCTGTAAGCAAATTAAAATTTTAACGTTAGTGTACAGTCAATAGAAGTTGGAAAAAACCCGTCTTTCTTGTTTCTTCACACTCTGGACCAAAGATAGTACAACACTAAAAAAAAAGTATAATCAGGTAAATACAGAAAAAAACTTGCACTGGTCTTAATTAATAACAAATAAATGGGTGGAATAGATTCATCAGATATGATGCTTTATGCATATCTCAACAAAAGGAGAACATTAAAATACTGGAAGTTCAGTCTTTAACATATTTTCACAAATGGTATTGATTTTGTGCTTTATTTATAAAGGGGGAAAATTCAAAATAGACAAAAAGCAATTTCACGTTACTTATTGTAGCTTACCCACTAATTTCTTCTCCAGAAGGTATTCTCCAAACCGGGTTGCACCTCTTATAAAATCGCCAAACACATTATATTATTCAATAAACCGAACAATTAACCTTGTTTATATGGTGAATACTGTACATTTTGGGCCTACGCTATCTATTTAAGCTCACATCATGACTACTCCACTAGATATCGAGACCTTATTGATCTAGAATTTGCTAGGCTTACTAAAACCCAGCACTCCTACTCTATGTTGGTATTAAATTATTCAATAAGCTGCTTGTAAATGCCAAAGATGTCTCTTGTAAAAAATTTAAAATTGTTCTGCTTAAATGGTTGAAACAAAAACTTGATGTGTTAAAGGAAAACATATACCAAATAACAGATAAAGCGTTCCAATGTGATGATATGCGTTCCTTATGATTAATAGAAAATTATCATTTATTCATTTTAATTAAGGTGTCCGATTAAAGTATTAAACTGTAAATTTACTAATAAATTTATATTCCCTTTTTATAGTCTTATATTTTAACCCTTTGGACCCCAAGCGGTTGATTTTTGGATATTTGATAAGTGTGCTCAAAAGACCAAACGGTTGATTTCTGGATGCCGGAATTTTGGTATTTTTGATAAATAATATAATAATTTTAGCATTTAAAATATTATTTTATTACATACTTTAAACCATATACACTTTGATAAAAGTATTAAGGCTATTACAAATATTGTTCTCAATGAACTACAAAATATTACACAGCAGCAATACAATAGCGCTGTCAGCTGTCACTGCGTACTGCATAGTGGCTCACCTCGCTGCCGGGCACCAGCTGTCTAGTTGTTTACGTTCTGTCCGTTTCGGTTGTTGTTCTGTGTTTTTGGGGTAGTAATGTTTGCTTTCTTACTCATAATTTTTGAGTAAATTGTGATTATAATGGCATTTGAGAACTTGAGAACAAGTGAACTTGTTAGGGAAATAGATAGGGAGCTAGATTCGTCTGATTTTTCAATTCCATTTGATGACGACTCGGACGCAGATCCCACTTATAACCCTATTCCACAACCTTCAACATCTGGTACATTTGTTTTGAATACAGGTAGATCTAATACTAATAATTTACTTGAATCATTAGACAGTGATTGACTATTTGCTAAGGCCACCAAAACAAGCAAGTTGTATAAAAACTTGTTGGGTCTGCACTGTAAAAGGTAAAAACTACAAGCAATAAAGAAACTAATCTAGATTGGTTTGCAGTTGATGCAAAGAGGGCTGCCATTCTCTTTACTTTGGCAAATGTGTGTAAATAGTGCTCTGCGTGGAAAGTGTTTGTACATAGTGTATATATTTATTTGCTTTATGCCATTGTAAACAGTACATTTTATTGACTTATTCATATTTTGTTCGGCACTAGATTGTAAAATAAGTTAAGAATTTTTATAACTCCAATTATTTTTAGATATACGATGCTGTACTAATATTTCCGAATAGCAACTTTTTTTATTGCTTTTGTAGCAACATGATAAAGTTTGTATAATTTTATTATTTGTATTCCAAATGAGTTAAAATTTGGTACACATATAGAACACAATATACTCTGTACAATAAACTGGTTTTCCACAGTTAAAAACTCTTGTTTTTTCAGTAAAACACAATAAACTAAAAAACAAATTAAATTATTTTTTTATAAATGTAAAAAAGGAGGGTCACATAAGACAATTTGGAGTTTTACCTAGTTAGGCTGATTTAAAATGTACATTTTAACACCAAATACATAATCATAGGCCAACAATAACATTTTTTATGATTTTTCTCTTGAACCACTTCAAAACAGCATGACTGACAACTGAGCAGTTTTGGGAGCAAGTTCACACAGCAGGTATTACAGTATTGGGCAACATCCATTTTATTGTCCGGTTCTTAAAGGGTTAATAAAAACATTAAATTGCAAATTAAAAATTAAGAATAATTTAAGACAACCTTAATGAATTTTTAATTTTGAAGGTTAATAGTTTAAATTAACTTAAAAGATTAGTTAATAGATTAGATTAATAATTTTAATATAATTTCTATGGGTTTTAAAACAAAATATAAAATACAAACATAAAAGTGTTATTTTAATTAAATTAATGTTAATTAAAATTTGTTTCATTGCAATATTAAGCATTTAAATATTAATGACAAGTATACTATACGAATATAATAAAATGTAATTGATAGTAATGTTAAAATTTTAATTGTTAAAAGTAAAATTTCACCTTTTAATATTAACATTTTAACTATAAATTTACCCATAAATCCAAGTAGAGTAGACATCTTCCCATTGATAAAATTAAAACTCATATTAAAAGTTTGAATTTTAAGTTTGAATTCATTAACGATAATTTGTTTGATACAATTAATACTTCATTTATTAATACAAAATAACAAATTAAATAAAATTAACGAATAAATCGAGATGTAGATAGTTCGTATTGATATATTTAGGCAAGAAATAGATATAAACAGAAAAAATATAATAATTAATAATGATCCATCAATTAATGATAAAATTAAAGGTAATTTTATGTTAATATTAATTCAGCTCATTAAAACTTAAGTGGTACATTTTAATCATGATTAATAATGTAAAATAAATCAATATCTTAACCCCTCCACAATTACTAACACCCAATTATGAAATGCTGTTATACCTAATTTAATTAACACAGTAATTAAAATCAAGTTATTTCTATAATTCAAATATCAGGGTTTTAAAACATGGTTATAAATATTTCAAAATACACAAATTGTTTCAAACTTCATTGTGAATAATAAAAATGTCACTTCAAAGCCTTTTGAACAAAAACTACACACACAAAATATAAAAACTAAAAAATGTTCTGCACACCAAAATTTGCACAATGGACACATTCAAAGTAAACGCTTCTCAAACAATATTGGTTTGGATGTACATATAACCTCACAAAAGCTAAGTTTCTGTTATAATAATTATGAATAGTAAAAAAAATCCTATTATGGGCCTTTTGTTTATATACATATGTATATATACATATTTACATTTGACTAAAGAAACTTAAGAGTCAGATTCTGATTGCTGCACTACCCTCTTTCTTCTGCCTCCCCCTACGGGCCTCCTGAAGTGCTCTAAAGCACTGTATGAACTCATAATAAAATAGAAAATACACACACACAAGAAGCAAGAATCTATCGCACAATGAATGATAACACACATCAAAACAATATGTCGCGGCAAAACGATAACTAACCTAGACGAAAACTACAACAAAGTACTGCGCAGCAACAGCTCACAAAATTAGCTGACTGTTATTTTTCATTCTACTCAAAGGCTTACGAAGTAGAGCCAGTGTGTAGAGAAATCTCTCCTACGTTATACTATGAAAATCACGGAATAATTAAATAAACCGTTTTACGGCAATTTAAAAAAAACGAACATATGGCACAGTGCGATAGTAGCACTTAGTGGTTCGAACATATCGCGCAGTGCGATAGTAGCACTTGGAGGGTTAATCTCGAAACATCGTATTTTACGCAATGTGGATAGCGAAATTGTGAATGAACATCGATATATGGACGTGAGCTTCGTCTGAGGGTTGCCTCCAGAAGTGTAGTGGAGTATGTTTTGGTTAGCGGCAAGCCACACAACCCCTCCCCTACAAACACGTAGCAATGCATTGGATAATTTAAAATCGGCCGACCGATCGTTC
This sequence comes from Homalodisca vitripennis, assembly GCF_021130785.1. Classification (NCBI taxonomy): domain Eukaryota; kingdom Metazoa; phylum Arthropoda; class Insecta; order Hemiptera; family Cicadellidae; genus Homalodisca; species Homalodisca vitripennis. The sequence continues at coordinate 110,977,360 of NC_060209.1, forward strand.
CGAACTTCAGCATTAAACAAGCGGTACGCAATAAATGGTAAAGCGGTATTGACAGCAATACAAATGGGTGTTTTTTATATAAATATTATTTAGTCGTCTTAGTACCGTCTCAGGACGATGTTGTCCAACTCTTATTCTTGAGTAAAAAAGTATTTTGATAAGAGGTGTATTAAATAGAATCAAGAATATATATAAATTTTGCCTAATTTTTAGGTTTGACACTGAAATAAGTGACCAAAAGATTCCCACACTCAATAAGGTCAAGCATACTAAGAGAACACTTTATTTTAAACATATCCATAATATTCTCTCAAACTATCACAAAAAAATATAAGTAAAAATCTTTTTTTTCAATTTTTTTTTAAGTTGCTCACTATTTTATGAAAAACTAAAATGCATATCTTGATTAGCAAATGTCCATTTCTTTTACTGTCTTTATTACTTTTCTTATGAGTGATAGCTGTAATAAGTACATATGTATTTAAAACACTAATCTGGTACGTGGCATAGCGTTTTGGGGATTCTGTCAGCTGTCTAGTAGGGAGTGTCAACAATTACTTCATCAATGTGGCTGAAGACACCTTTGAAGGAGAAAAATCCCCCAAAAACTTATGCACCCACAAATAATACTTTTACTGTTGAAGATCATCTCAGAATATTTGCTCCAACCACAAAATATGAAGTTTGGGCGATCATCAGAGCAACCAAATCATCCTCTTCAGCTGGTGTAGACGACATCTCTTCAAGGATCATGAAACTATGCAAGGAAGAACTACTGGTTCCTTTGACCGACGTGATCAATAAGTCTCTGGCACAAGGAGTGTTTCCATCTAAAATGAAGACCTCAAAAATATACCTCCTCTATAAGAAAGGCAAAAAAGATGAGATCAGGAATTACAGACCGATCTCGTTGCTTCCTACATTCTCTAAAGTCTTGAAGAGAGTTGTCTTAAGTAGACTTAGAGCGCATCTCCAGCAAAATGATATTATTCTTGAAGGACAGCAAGAATAATATCATATAATATGTCGAGCGGCCTGGCTTTATGCCAGGCCGCTCGACAATAACAGCTCTTGGAGTCCCTGCAACTTTTTCTTGGTCTTCAGCCAAGAAAAAGCTGCAGGGACACTTTACAAAACCTTGGAATTCTAACTGCAGTCTCATTATACATCTTGGAGACAATTGGTTTCGCTCTAAGATCTTCCTTTTCAAGACACAACAGTATCCATAGCTACAACACAAGGCACAACATCGACTTTAATCTTCCTACCCAGAGAACTTTAATCTTCTCAAAAAAAAAACCCTCATATGCTGGACCAAAGCTATAATATGCTAGATGCTGGGAAAACAATCATCAGCACATCCCTTGACCTAAGCAAGGCATTCGACTGTCTCGATCACAACTTGATTTTAGACAAACTCGAACAGCTTGGAGTTGTCGGAATAGCTCACTCTTGGTTTAAAAGCTATCTAAGCAGTCGAATGCAGCTTGCGGAGCTGAAAGGAACCACCAATGGTATTACAACACTGACCAGATCGAAGCCACTAAATGTCAAGAGAGGAGTCCCTCAGGGCGCGGTCTTAGGACCAGTGCTATTAGCTTTGTTTACAGCTGATATCCCCAACTACGTTAGCCAATATAGCAGAGCTATCATGTTTGCCGATGATACCATGCTCCTGTCTAGCAATACGACAGCAGAAGCACTGGAGGTGAACAACTTCGTTGCAGTGAGTTTAGCACAAGACTACTGTATCAGTAATGATCTGGTCATCAATAAAGACAAAACTACACAGCTAATTATAGGAAAGCTTAAAAATGAAGGTCACTGGTCCTCCTAACATTCAAACCCATGATTCAACAAAACACTTAGGTATAATCCTTGATGACAAACTGTCCTGGAAGTATCATGTTGACTCACTTTGCATGAAACTGAGCTCTGCAATTTTCGCCTTGAAGCGTATTTGAGCCATCAGCACGGCTGGAGCAACAAGAACAAGCTACCACGTGCTTTTCGAGTCCCACCTCAGATATGGTATAATATTCTGGGGAGGGCAAAGCAGGAGAACTTGAAACGAGTGATGGTGCTCCAGAAACACGCTCTTCGATCCATGGCAGGTCTTCAGCCAAGAAAAAGCTGCAGGGACACTTTACAAAACCTTGGAATTCTAACTGCAGTCTCATTATACATCTTGGAGACAATTGGTTTCGCTCTAAGATCTTCCTTTTCAAGACACAACAGTATCCATAGCTACAACACAAGGCACAACATCGACTTTAATCTTCCTACCCAGAGAACTTCAATCTTCTCAAAAAAAAAACCCCTCATATGCTGGAGCAAAGCTATAATATGCTTCCACAGTCAATAAAGGAAAGTCCACCCTCCGCATTGAAGAAGAAGCTCCGGCAGTGGCTTGCAGACACTCCATTGTACAGTCTGAACGAATTCACTACTCGTGCAAGACCTCATCTCGACAACGCCACTCCATTTTAAGTTGCATACAAATTAATTGTAATTATCAATTGTTTGACACCATTCTATGCTTGAGGCTCATGAATAGAGTGATCTGTATCTGTATCTGTTGAAGAATTTATCGGGTGTATTTTTGGTTCAGGGCGGTGGGATTATTTTACAAATATTTTCAAACAGCACTGCGCTACCTCTCTGTATTTATACAGTATCATCGATAATCTACAATAAACTACCCTAATAAACAATGAAACAAAATTAGAAACGATACATTCACAATTATTGTACTCCATACATTAGAACAAATAAAATTAAAATGGACTGTATTATTTAGGTACCTGGATGTGATGTACAATTGTTTACCAGAGTAATTAAAAAGCAGTTAACCTATTATTTAGTGAAAGAATACTACTTACAGCATGACATTGATTTATATGATTTTTCTGCTCCTATTTTAAAGAAATCACATTAAATGATATTAAATAAGCATTTAAGTTGTATTTTGTTACATAAATCCAAATGTCTTATTACTTTAAGTTTTATAAACTGACTTAAGTTTATGATTAAAGACAGAATGTTACCTTGCGGTGGTGGTTGTGTATATTGACTTGGTTGTTGTCTATCAGGCCCTCTTGGGCCTCCTCCTCTTCCCCTACCGCCTCTATCACCACGTCCTCTTCCTCTCCAACCACCACTTTGCCCATCATCAGAGTATATTGATCCTGGAGGGCTTGGACCCATTGCTCCTGCAAAAATACACAATTTAATTATCTTTACTAATGATTACAATAATCAAAACATGTTGTGAAGACTATAATGGTGCAGTTCTCTTAAAATTCATATAATTGGGATATTATTCATAAACTTTGGTTTGCCTATATATGAGGGATATTCACAACAATTCCACATATAGTCAAACGCTTTGCTTAGGTTCATAAAAACCCCATCAGCACGGCTGGAGCAACAAGAACAAGCTACCACGTGCTTTTCGAGTCCCACCTCAGATATGGTATAATATTCTGGGGAGGGGCAAAGCAGGAGAACTTGAAACGAGTGATGGTGCTCCAGAAACACGCTCTTCGATCCATGGCAGGTCTTCAGCCAAGAAAAAGCTGCAGGGACACTTTACAAAACCTTGGAATTCTAACTGCAGTCTCATTATACATCTTGGAGACAATTGGTTTCGCTCTAAGATCTTCCTTTTCAAGACACAACAGTATCCATAGCTACAACACAAGGCACAACATCGACTTTAATCTTCCTACCCAGAAAACTTCAATCTTCTCAAAAAAAAAAAAAACCCTCATATGCTGGAGCAAAGCTATAATATGCTTCCACAGTCAATAAAGGAAAGTCCACCCTCCGCATTGAAGAAGAAGCTCCAGCAGTGGCTTGCATACACTCCATTGTACAGTCTGAACGAATTCACTACTCGTGCAAGACCTCATCTCGACAACGCCACTGCATTTTAAGTTGCATACAAATGAACTGTAAATATCAATTGTTTGACACCATTCTGTGTTTGAGGCTCATGAATAGAGTGATCTGTATCTGTTGAAGAATTTATCGGGTGTATTTTTGGTTCAGGGCGGTGGGATTATTTTACAAATATTTTCAAACAGCACTGCGCTACCTCTCTGTATTTATATAGTATCATCGATAATCTATAATAAACTACCCTAACAAACAATGAAACAAAATTAGAAACGATACATTCACAATTATTGTACTCCATACATTAGAACAAATAAAATTAAAATGGACTGTATTATTTAGGTACCTGGATGTGATGTACAATTGTTTACCAGAGTAATTAAAAAGCAGTTAACCTATTATTTAGTGAAAGAATACTACTTACAGCATGACATTGATTTATATGATTTTTCTGCTCCTATTTTAAAGAAATCACATTAAATGATATTAAATAAGCATTTAAGTTGTATTTTGTTACATAAATCCAAATGTCTTATTACTTTAAGTTTTATAAACTGACTTAAGTTTATGATTAAAGACAGAATGTTACCTTGCGGTGGTGGTTGTGTATATTGACTTGGTTGTTGTCTATCAGGCCCTCTTGGGCCTCCTCCTCTTCCCCTACCGCCTCTATCACCACGTCCTCTTCCTCTCCAACCACCACTTTGCCCATCATCAGAGTATATTGATCCTGGAGGGCTTGGACCCATTGCTCCTGCAAAAATACACAATTTAATTATCTTTACTAATGATTACAATAATCAAAACATGTTGTGAAGACTATAATGGTGCAGTTCTCTTAAAATTCATATAATTGGGATATTATTCATAAACTTTGGTTTGCCTATATATGAGGGATATTCACAACAATTCCACATATAGTCAAACGCTTTGCTTAGGTTCATAAAAACCCCATCAGCACGGCTGGAGCAACAAGAACAAGCTACCACGTGCTTTTCGAGTCCCACCTCAGATATGGTATAATATTCTGGGGAGGGGCAAAGCAGGAGAACTTGAAACGAGTGATGGTGCTCCAGAAACACGCTCTTCGATCCATGGCAGGTCTTCAGCCAAGAAAAAGCTGCAGGGACACTTTACAAAACCTTGGAATTCTAACTGCAGTCTCATTATACATCTTGGAGACAATTGGTTTCGCTCTAAGATCTTCCTTTTCAAGACACAACAGTATCCATAGCTACAACACAAGGCACAACATCGACTTTAATCTTCCTACCCAGAAAACTTCAATCTTCTCAAAAAAAAAAAAAACCCTCATATGCTGGAGCAAAGCTATAATATGCTTCCACAGTCAATAAAGGAAAGTCCACCCTCCGCATTGAAGAAGAAGCTCCAGCAGTGGCTTGCATACACTCCATTGTACAGTCTGAACGAATTCACTACTCGTGCAAGACCTCATCTCGACAACGCCACTGCATTTTAAGTTGCATACAAATGAACTGTAAATATCAATTGTTTGACACCATTCTGTGTTTGAGGCTCATGAATAGAGTGATCTGTATCTGTTGAAGAATTTATCGGGTGTATTTTTGGTTCAGGGCGGTGGGATTATTTTACAAATATTTTCAAACAGCACTGCGCTACCTCTCTGTATTTATATAGTATCATCGATAATCTATAATAAACTACCCTAACAAACAATGAAACAAAATTAGAAACGATACATTCACAATTATTGTACTCCATACATTAGAACAAATAAAATTAAAATGGACTGTATTATTTAGGTACCTGGATGTGATGTACAATTGTTTACCAGAGTAATTAAAAAGCAGTTAACCTATTATTTAGTGAAAGAATACTACTTACAGCATGACATTGATTTATATGATTTTTCTGCTCCTATTTTAAAGAAATCACATTAAATGATATTAAATAAGCATTTAAGTTGTATTTTGTTACATAAATCCAAATGTCTTATTACTTTAAGTTTTATAAACTGACTTAAGTTTATGATTAAAGACAGAATGTTACCTTGCGGTGGTGGTTGTGTATATTGACTTGGTTGTTGTCTATCAGGCCCTCTTGGGCCTCCTCCTCTTCCCCTACCGCCTCTATCACCACGTCCTCTTCCTCTCCAACCACCACTTTGCCCATCATCAGAGTATATTGATCCTGGAGGGCTTGGACCCATTGCTCCTGCAAAAATACACAATTTAATTATCTTTACTAATGATTACAATAATCAAAACATGTTGTGAAGACTATAATGGTGCAGTTCTCTTAAAATTCATATAATTGGGATATTATTCATAAACTTTGGTTTGCCTATATATGAGGGATATTCACAACAATTCCACATATAGTCAAACGCTTTGCTTAGGTTCATAAAAACCCCATCAGCACGGCTGGAGCAACAAGAACAAGCTACCACGTGCTTTTCGAGTCCCACCTCAGATATGGTATAATATTCTGGGGAGGGGCAAAGCAGGAGAACTTGAAACGAGTGATGGTGCTCCAGAAACACGCTCTTCGATCCATGGCAGGTCTTCAGCCAAGAAAAAGCTGCAGGGACACTTTACAAAACCTTGGAATTCTAACTGCAGTCTCATTATACATCTTGGAGACAATTGGTTTCGCTCTAAGATCTTCCTTTTCAAGACACAACAGTATCCATAGCTACAACACAAGGCACAACATCGACTTTAATCTTCCTACCCAGAAAACTTCAATCTTCTCAAAAAAAAAAAAAACCCTCATATGCTGGAGCAAAGCTATAATATGCTTCCACAGTCAATAAAGGAAAGTCCACCCTCCGCATTGAAGAAGAAGCTCCAGCAGTGGCTTGCATACACTCCATTGTACAGTCTGAACGAATTCACTACTCGTGCAAGACCTCATCTCGACAACGCCACTGCATTTTAAGTTGCATACAAATGAACTGTAAATATCAATTGTTTGACACCATTCTGTGTTTGAGGCTCATGAATAGAGTGATCTGTATCTGTTGAAGAATTTATCGGGTGTATTTTTGGTTCAGGGCGGTGGGATTATTTTACAAATATTTTCAAACAGCACTGCGCTACCTCTCTGTATTTATATAGTATCATCGATAATCTATAATAAACTACCCTAACAAACAATGAAACAAAATTAGAAACGATACATTCACAATTATTGTACTCCATACATTAGAACAAATAAAATTAAAATGGACTGTATTATTTAGGTACCTGGATGTGATGTACAATTGTTTACCAGAGTAATTAAAAAGCAGTTAACCTATTATTTAGTGAAAGAATACTACTTACAGCATGACATTGATTTATATGATTTTTCTGCTCCTATTTTAAAGAAATCACATTAAATGATATTTAGTTTATATTTTGTTACATAAATCCAAATGTCTTATTACTTTAAGTTTTATAAACTGACTTAAGTTTATGATTAAAGGCAGAATGTTACCTTGCGGTGGTGGTTGTGTATATTGACTTGGTTGTCAATATACACAATTTAATTATCTTTACTAATGATTACAATAATCAAAACATGTTGTGAAGACTATAACGGTGCAGTTCTCTTAAAATTCATATAATTGGGATATTATTCATAAACTTTGGTTTGCCCATTTATGAGGGATATTCACAACAATTCCACATATAGTCAAACGCTTTGCTTAGGTTCATAAAAACCCCCATTACTTTCTTTTTTCTTCCAATAAATTGATTACTGACTCAATAAATTTTGTTGCTGAAGTGGTTACTGATTTTCCTTTTTCGGAAAACATGCTGGCAATCTTGTATTAAATCGTTTGTTTCTAAGAATTCAACTAATTGGTTGAAAATACTCCTGTTATGAAGGATGAGTTTATTAAATGTGTTATACGTTTTACTAACTGAAATTTTAAGTTTTTATTAAATTTATTGGTATTCCCCCCAATAACTCTTGTCTGATCTTGTTTTGTTCATTAGACTGCTGATTATTTTCAAAGTTTACTTCTTATCAATAGGGTTACATCTACAGATTTTACAACTCATGGTAGATAAGTTATCATTTAAATAATTATTGCCATTTGTCCTACTATCATCTGCATAAGGTAAAATATTGCCCTCCAAAAAATTTATAAATTAATTATTAAAACGTTCACATATAGTAACAGGATCATGAACAAGTTTATAGTGCAGCTTAATAATTATACTATTCTCTTTTAAGGTGTTCTTCCCAGCCTCATTATTTATTATTTTCCATGTTGTTTTATTAATATTGGAAGATAAATTAAGGGTTGTTTTTGTTCTAGTAAACATTTTTCCTATATGAATAATGTATTCTTCAACTTTCAGAAACATAGAACTGTCTTGTGTATCTCTGGCTTCTTTACTGAGTTCTATTTCTTATTTATCTAGATTAAGATCCTCAGAAATCCAAAGCTTTTTATTTTTATAATATCTATTAATTTTTTTGGAAAGAATAAATTAAAGTAAAACATTAATATATTATAGAATATATCATATTTACAATATTGGTCTGCCATGTATATAAATATATCAAGCCACGATTCGGATTTTAATGGCAAGGAATATTTGCATCAGAAAATGTTCTTGGAATCTTTAACGTTAGAAATATTATGCACTTTATTTTCTCATATGTTACTTTCAACAAAAATCCTCAAGACCGTGTAGTCCGTCAAATGTGTGCCGTACGGCATTTGGATTGATATAAGCTGACAAGTAATACTACGAACATAAACTGCTATATAAAATGAATTGATAACTATGAGCAGAAGATTCGACTGGTGTAAGTTATGTCTTTATAACTTAACTTAACGATTTGGGTGTGGAAGTGGCGGGGTCTTCATAACCCAACACATGTGCCAAGCCAGAGCGTCCATGAAGCACACGCACAACCATTTTCTCTCTTCTTAACTGCTGTATTTTCGTGCTCGCGCACCTGTGAACTGCCTGATCCAATTCTTGACTTCTTTGATTATTCCGATTAGGCTGAGCTGATCTGGCGGACTTCTTTCTGACTATCCTTACCATACTCATTTTTCATTTCATACTACCCTCACCTATCGGGAAAACTTCCCAAAACTCTGACTCCAACTATACTCTACTATACTAAACCTAAATTTCTGTCTTTATTCAAGCCAAGGTGGAACAGCATAATTATGCTGAGTAAAGAAATACAGTAGAACGTCGATAATTCGGACGTCAAAAATCCGGACCGTCAATAATCCAGATTTGAATCTAGCAAAAATTAAAACATCCTACCATTTGCCCTTGCACTATGTTCCATGGCGTCAAGTGTGCGATAGCGAAAAGACCCGTAGGGAGGAGACCGGGAGTCTGTTATAAACTGTAACAGTACACTGTACTGTACAGTACTTATGGTTTTTTTGCCTACATTCTGTTTGATAATCTTTTGTATGTAATATATACAGTACTGTGTAAAGGCATGAAAAGAAAGCATTTATTTTTGGTTATTTATTTAAGCAATGGAATCTGAAATTGACAATCCATAAAATGAATTGAAAGAAACAGAACCCAGTTTAGAACCCTATTTAGGATCACGCCTAGGTACTTGACCTCAGACTACCAAATCTGGAGACCGCATTTATAATCGCCTGAGTGGCCATATTGTCAAAGGCTCCTTCGATATTCAAAAAGACACCTATGGCTACCTCTTGTGTTGCCAGCTTCTTCTCAATCCTGCATACCAATAATTGATGCGGGGCTGAGTCGCATGACCTTCCTGGAGTGTAGGCATGCTTGGCCCGGCATTTTATGCATACCACATAGCAAAACGGCCGTGGCACTCAAAGGGTTAATCATAAAGACATTGGAACGCTTTATCTATTATTTGGTATGTGTTTTTCTTTAACATATCAAATTTTTATACCTTAACACGTACAGTGCAAAACATTTTTTTGGAATGTTAATCAATAATGCCAAAGGTATTTTTACAGGTGTTATCCAAAAGTGCCATGCAATTTTTAGCCATTTTCACACAATTATTATAAATGTCATAAATTGTTATTTATTACCAAATTTTTATAATTAATATTTTTTTTACAAAAATGACTACATTAACAAACTCTATAATTTATCCAACAGGAAAAACAAAAAGTGACTACAATAACATCTACATTTTTCTTAATTTTTAAGTTTGGCAGTTTAGATTCTGTTCAAAAATTCCAAATGTTTTATCACTTTCAGTTTTGTAAATGCCTTAACCCTTTCCACTCGTATGTCGGACGCCATCCGACATTGCAATGACGTCAGCTTTACTTTATTTTTAGGCAGCCTACGATGCTTCCAATTGGTGCTGCGATCGCACAGCATTCTCAGGAACTAATAAATGACAGCTGAACTACGATGTACAATGAATAGAGTCACATCATAGTTAATAAAAAAATTATCTAACATCAACTTATAAAATATTAACTAACATAGACATTAGTACTATAATTTTAATATACTTATAATTTTTAAGTGTATTTCATGTACAGTTGCTGGAATAAACATTCATTCATTATAAGTTATGGTAATAAATCGTTATCTTATACATATAAACAAACACATACATACATAAATACATATAAACAAACACATACATACGTAAATACATATAGACATGTTGAGCGAAACCAGTCAATTAGCCCTTTCAAAAAATTCTTGGAATGAATATATAGGTTTATTTAGTAGATATTCTTTAAGTTTAGTTTTGAAATTATTTGTGTTGTAGTTAGTGTTCAACTCAATTGGTAAATGATTTAGAAACTTTTTCCCCATGTATGAGGTTTTCTTTTTATAAAATTCCAAGTGATGAGAATCATTAGATATATTGAACCGTGTATTGTATTGATGTTTTCTTTCTGTTAGGGCAAGATTGCAGAAATGTACAACGTAATTTATAGTTTCAAATATGTATAGATTGTAGACAGTAAATATTTGGAGTTCCCTAAAAATATACTTAACTGAATCTCTCCTCTTTAATCTGTTTATAATTCTAATAGCGTGCTTTAGTTTAACTAGAATTTTGTATAAATTATGTGATGTGTTAGCTCCATAAATAGCTATACCGTAAGCAATGTGGGAATTTATGAGAGCATAATAAACTGATTTTAGAGATTCTACACTGCAAACCTTAGCCAATCGTCTCAGTGCATATAGACCACTGGAAATTTTATTTAAAACATAGTCCACATGTTCATTCCAACTTAAGTTTTTATCTATAATCAATCCTAAAAATTTTGTGCTGTAAGCATTTAGCAATTGTTCTTCCTCAATGAAAATGTTGGGTTGAACCCTGTTTAGAGCGTGTTTTGTGGAAAAAGAGATAAAATTTGATTTGTTTGAGTTTAATAAAAGGGTTTTACTTATCAAGAAGTCTTTTATCATTGAGAGACCTATAAAAGCGGACATCTCAACACTTTCAACATTTTTTCCTGAGATAACCACATTTGTGTCATCAGCATATAAACAGACAGCAGAGCTTTCTCCAACCAATAAAGGCAACTGATTTATATAACAAAGAAAAAGAAGTGGACCTAATATTGATCTATGTGGGACTCCATGCTTTACTGTTCTTAGTTTTGAATTGAATTTGTTTTTAAAACAATATCGAGTACTGTTTGAAACATGCTCTATTTCAACGTATTGCATCCTATTTTGAAGGTAAGAACTAAACCACGCAAGTTCCTTTCCCATAACACCCAACATTTTAAGAGTACTTATTAATTTACAATGTGACACACTGTCAAATGCTCTGGTCAAGTCCAGAAATACTCCAATCACGTGTTCTCCCTTATCCACTGAATTGATTATTGAATCAATAAACTCGGTACCGGCGGTAATTGTAGATCGTCCAGATCGAAAACCGTGCTGAAAGAAAGAAAGAAAGAAAGAAAGAAAAGAAAGAAAGAAACAAACACTTCTTTATTGAGGTGAAATTAGGACCACATGGTCCTTTCTTACATTTACCCTCTTAAAAAATAATCTTAATAATGCAAATTAAGGCTAATTAACTATAACTTACACTTACGATATTCCATTCACTCTTCCATTCACACAGTCACGATTCAAAGAGTAGCCCCGCCGCCCGCCTTGATCATCCGGTCCAGGTATTTTCGTCTCAGCTCCGCCACAAACCGTTTTCGACTCTCAATTTGTTTGACAGGATCTGGTAAGGAGTTCCATAATCTACAGGCGGTAACGGTGAAGGATCGGTTATAGGTTTTGGTTCTGTGTATTGGAATTCTGAGACTTAGTGCACCAGACTGAGTTTCTCTTGCGCCACTCCCCGCCAAAAACTAAGTTTTCAGATAAATATTTTGGTGAATCTGTATTAATAATAGAGTGCAACAATGACAAAATTCGAATCGATCTTGAATCAGCTAATTTTAGAATTGATGATTGAATAAAATATGGTGTAACATGATCAGCAGAAGTTTAATGTGAAATGGTAGAAGTCCTTGCATTCGTTTCAGTGTGTGCACAGCAGTAAACACCCTGTTACAGGTGTACACCACTGCATCGGTCCATCCAAGTGTGTTGCTTATGATTAGTCCTAGACTTTTTACCCTTTCAACGTATGGTAAAAGTTTTCCGTCTACAGTTATTGTCGGTGTATTTTGTAGGTCAATGGAGTTGGCAAGTCGTTAATGACAGACAATCATGGGTTGGGTTTTATCTGGGTTAAGTTTAAGTCCATTTTTTAAAGCCCATTGAACAAGTCGTTGTATGTCTTCATTCATCCACTTCACAGTCTGGTTTATGTCGATAATGTTAAAGTGTGAGTAGATTTGTAAGTCATCAGCATAACAGTGAAATTTGCAATGTCGCAATACAGTGTTAATGTCATTTATGTACAAAATAAAAAGTAGTGGGCCAAGTATTGATCCTTGCGGAACTCCGCAGGTCACAGTTCTGAAATCAGACATTGAGTTGTCATTGCACACACACTGCTTTCTGTCCCTCAGATATGATTTTATCCATGCTAAAGCATTTTCAGAGAAACCTAAATTTTTAAGCTTTTTAAATAGAATATTATGAATGATTGTATTGAAGGCCTTGCTGAAATCGAATAGAACTAGTAAGGTATAAAGACCTCGATCCATGGCTAATCGAATGTCATCAGTTATTTTCAGAAGTGCAGTTTCTGTACTTTGGCTTTGGCGAAAGCCAGACTGAAAAACATTAATAATATTATTTTTAGACAAGAAATCTGATATTTGGGAATGAACTATTCGCTCAAGGCCTTTCGAGAGAGCTGGTAAGATACTAATTGGTCGGTAGTCTTGGGGTTCAGATGGAGATTTAATTTTATTTAGTGGACAAACTAAGGCGGACTTCCATTGTGTGGGGAAAACACCTGTTGTGAGAGATTTATTATAAATTGCTGTAATGACAGGGAGAATAGCAAAAAGAATTTTCTTAACTAATAAGATTGATATGTTGTCTGAACCCATAGCATTCGTTTGTATACGCCTGATTGCTTTAAGGACATCTACCTCTAATACTGGATTTAAACGAAACTGGCTGTCTGAGGGAATATTATGGGTTTGTTGACTCAATTCATCTAAATGGGTTGGAACAACTGCGGTGATAGATTTTTGGGAAAATGATGAAAAATACTCGTTTAGATCATTAAGTGAAATATTAATAGAGGCAGGAGAGGGTTGCTTACCAAAACCAAGCTTCTTGACATTACTCCATAACGCAGTTGTCGATTGATTTCTGTCTGAAAACATTCCATCGAAGACAGGAATTTCTAATTTGTTGTTTGACTTGGTTACGAAGATGGCGGTACCGTATCATTAAGTTGACATCTCTAGAGCACCGAGCCCTCCGAAACAAGGCATCTCTTTCGGCCATTAGACTGAGAATATTCTCGGTAATCCAGGGAACGGGTCGTTTCTTATTAATTTGCTTGGTAACAAAGAGGGGCATGTTCGTCATACAGCTTTAATATAAGAGAATTTAAAGAGTCAACCATCTCATCAACAGTCTCCTTATTCTGCACGGAATGCTATGGGTATAAATAAACATCCGCAAAAAATGCAATTTCTTTCATATTTCTGTATGATCTGTAAGTTATATATTTTTCTTTAGGTTTGGGAACTTTTAATGAAAGGGCACAGAAAATTAAATCATGATGGGAAATTGCCGGAATTGGAAGCTGCCCATGGTATAATGATTCCTCAGGGTCCGAGACTACCATAAGATCTAGCCAGGTGGCGGTTTCGGCAGTGTGGTGCGTTCAGTTGGCGTTCAGTGGTAGTATAGTCAGGTTGCAGGATTGAAACATCCTAGTGAGCTGTATAGTATTGTGATTGATAGGTTTCAGAAGATCCGTATTAAAGTCACCCATAATCAAGACACGACCATAGCCCGGGAGAAGGCGCAAGAGAGTATCCTCAAAGTCATCCATATGCCCCACCTTAGGCGGACGGTAACATAATCCTAAGAGAAGTACCTCTGAAACAGACACATTAATTTCTAAAAACATAAATTCCGGTTTAGCCAAATATTCCTGCGGTGTAGAGTACAAGTGCTTAACCCCAAAATTTTCTTTTATAAATACACACACACCCCCACCAACTTTGGACAATCTATCATTTCTGAAAATTAAATAACCCGGAAGTGCTACCTCACCGTCAGGAATACTCGGCTTTAACCAAGACTCAGATATAGTAATGCCATCAAACATATCTGATTCATAAAAATAGTTCTAACTTCATCTATATGACATCTAAGCGATTGAGAGTTCAGATGAGCTGCTTTAAATTGTTTGCGATAGGGAGACATACTATTGATAAGGAGTTGGGCCGTGGTGATGGGTTGTGTGATAAGGAGGTTAGGAGGGGGCGGGGGGAGCAATGGGAGGGGGAGGACAAACCGGTCGCGGAGTGTGAGCGGAGTCGTGCGGGCCTGCTATCCTAGACCCACGGCCGCCCAGACACGGCGTCGGCACGGGGACGCGGATACTCTCATTACCGGGGCTACACACAGACACACATACACACACAACAAGCACATACTATTCATACAATTTACAAACATTCTATAATATATGTGACCATATGCAGGGCACAACTTCATTGCCAACCTTGGCCACTAGCCGGGCTCCAGAATAAAATAAAAACAAGTACCATAATTTTTAACCGGACAAATAATTTAAATAAAAATAACAACTTATAGCTTAAAATTACCCGCTAAATTATAACGATATAAATATTAAACAAAACCATTCTATGTTAAATAAGCAAAACCTGATATACTAATATATACATAAACATACATACACACATACATACGTACATACATACATACACACATCCATACACACATACATACACATATATACATATACATAAAATATTAACCGCTTATTATAACAACCTATAATAGAATATTGAAAATAAAAAATAACAATAACTTAACTAATCTGACTTTCATTATTAAAACATTATCTCAATTAACAATTATTGAAATATGTAGTAATCAACTATGTTATACAAAATCAAGTTTATTATTGGCTAGCATTATCATAATCTATATTTAAAAAAAAGTATACTCTCTTACAAAAAGCTCGGAATAAAAACATAAAGTCAATATAATTATTTAAAAATTTTAAAACAAGCGCAGGCACTTTACCAAATAAAGCATTTTACTGTAAATTAATTAGTTAGTTTTAAGATGGTGCCACAATAGAAATAAAAATCTACAAAAATTTCTCTTACTACTGTTCAGTGTCATGTGTCTCGCTACTCCAGGTCTGCCATGCGTGTTGCCGCACCCTTTCTTCCATCCTCGGTTATCCACAGGATCCTTCCATCAGACGTCCAGGTGCGCTTCTCCCCGTGTCATTCCACAGCTTGGCGGTACAGCTGGTGTCGGCGCCTGGTGAGGTCCTCGCAGATCGTCACCCCGGTGTTCTTTAATTGTTTTTTGACGTTGAATACCCGCTGCCGGTCTCGGTAACTGGTAAAGCGGACAATTATGGGGCGGGCCCGTTTCTTCCCGTCGACCGCCGTCACCTTCTTCCCGACTCGGTGAGACCTGCTGATGGCTTCCAGCGGCAAGCTGACGTCCAGGTGTTCGCGCCACAGCTTCATCACCTTTTCATCGGTGTTCTCGCCGACAGTTTCTTCTACACCGAAGATACGCAGGTTGGTTCTTCTTCCGTACTGCTCGAGCTCGTCCATTCGGTCTTCCATCTCTTTCATATTGTTGACTCTCTCCCTGAGCGATGCCACCTCCTTGCGCAGATCCGTGAGCTCGGCATTGACGGGCGCGATCGCTGCCCGGACGGCCTCTGCAATCATGGGCTTCATGGCCTCACACAATCTGTCAACTAACGTCTTAATAAACGCTTCTCCTGATAGATAGGCGTCTATACAGGCCTCCACTTCAGTTGGTATCTTAGTTGTTATGACAGGAGCAGACGACTTGGGGCTAGCAGACGACTCCGGTGTAGACAGGGAACGGGCGGTCTTGCACTTATCCCCAGCTGATAGAGGGACTGGCTGACCTTTACTCCCACACCTTAGCTTCTGAGGCGATCGAAACATGAACCGTTGAGGTTATTTTCACGACTGTAGCGATAATTAGGTTAGTTATTTTACTTTAAACTTTAAAAATATGTCATCCAGCGGATCACTATTCACTTATCTACGAAAAATAGTATGCAATTTCGAAAAATACTGGTTAAAATTACTTAAATATACGGAGCCGAAATGCAGTGTGACTACACTTTTTGGTTCATTCCACCGATCCCAGTGCTGTTGACTGTTTAAGAAATTGTTAGATTCCAGATAATTTAAAAATTGGTTATAAACAACTTTTTCATTAGTAAATGAATCTGAGCACACTATCCACGGTGTTTCTATTTTCCTTCTAGGTTTAGTTTTGATCCGCCATCCCGTTCGTTAGGGTGCTTACTTCCTAATTGTCTACTTTGGGTGTGCGAACGGAGATTTGCAGTTTAAATGGTAGCAGAGCGTGGTTAGCTGCTCTCTCAGCTGTCTCTCGGGAGTGGTTTTGTTGTTGGTGTAGGTTTAGTTTTAGGTAAAGGGAGTTGGAATACACAATATATTTTCTTTGTTCATTCGGAGCTCACCCTAACACAGGATACCGAGTGGAATTGGTTTAGTGTCTTGCTTTCTGCAGTTATCCTTTGCAGGAAGCAAGGGAGTCTAAATTGCTTAACAGCAAAACTTATTTAACTGTGCTTTACTCCCCTATCAATAAGTTGTTTGTGTTCTCTAGTGTATCAGTGTACGTAGGTTGTGTTCAGTGGTGAATTTCTAATCAGTAAATGAATCTGAACACGTTATCCATGATATTTCTTTTTTCCTTCTAGGTTTAGTTTTGATCCCGTTCACCACCATGGGTGCTCGCTTCCTAATTGTCTACTTTGGGTGTGAAAACAGAGATTTGCGGTTTCAATGCTTGTTGAGAATTTGAATTCGAAGACTCTGTAGAAATTTTGTTTAGTTTTTCTTCAGGTATTCTCTTTTCTTTTAATAATGTGTCATACTTTTCTTAAGTACAACTATTCTAAGTGATAACACTTGCAATCAGAAGCATAAAAATACCACAGTCAACATTATTTTGTTGTTTGGGCGTCACAACATTAAAAAAAAATAAACATTTATCTAACTTGTGAAAAAAAAAAAAATATATGGGCTCCAAATGTGAGCCAGATCCTCCGATGTTTTGTACATTTGAGGAGTTGCTAACAGGTATAAAAACATATTTTTAATGTCCATAGGTTGGTACTTTAGAATGTGTTCAATATCTATCAAAGTCCTAATTGCCAGTGTAACAACTGGATTCAGAAAATGGATACTACGTTCACTGGTATTGTCATTTAAGATATCAAATATCACTCTGTGTCATCTGTGACCCGCTAATTTTCCAGCAAACACAGTGAAATATTCTCTTTCATTTTCCCTAAGCTTTTACTATTACTAGAATTATAATCATCAACTTGAGGCAATGTCATCACAGGGCTTCTTATAGCAGAAGTCAATTCTGCAGGGCTCAGACACATCAGATTGATTAGTGGCATTTATTTCCTGGACTGACATATTACTATATGAGATAACGTTGTTGCTGCAATAAAAAATCTTATATTTGTTTAAGTTTGTTTCAATTTCTTTCACTGCATTTGTAAATTTAATATTTTTTTTATTTTTTAAATCCCAAGTATAGATTTGTTTTCCAGACATCCTTATACATTTATTTCTTTAACCCAGGCAACATCGCCTGTACCATAGAATTTTACATAATACTTAGGTATTTTAATTTTTGTTCAATGTCACTAACAGCTGGCCATGTGGTGAATGAACTTTAACTATGGCAAAAACTCTATTTTATATTTATTGAAATCATTGTTCTTTGTAACCATTGACATTTTTAATATCAATATATTTAATATTCAATGTCAACTACAGATATAATCAATAACACTTATGCAGTTAAAATGTATTTTAAAATATAATTATGTATGTAACTAATATTCTGAAAGTATGTAATTTCTTTTCCTTTAGTAGCACAGAAGTGACAGATAAGAATGCAATCAAAGCTGAACTGAGTCAAACAAGTATATCTATCAAGTTCAAGGTCAACTCTTATCAGTGATCTGGTCTTCTCTCAGTTGAAACTGAGTCTATTATTTGCATAAGCCAGGCAGCTAGTTTGGATAAAACCTGTTAGTTTTAATAGACTCCAGAAATCAAGATAAAAACTTTCCTCTTCTTGCTTTTATAAAATGTGGTTTATATTAAGACAAGATTATTTATATTGTTAAGTACTTGATAATGTGTAATGGTGTTCAAAATCAAATATACATGTTGCAAATCAGTAGAAAGTAATGAAAAGTGTAATAAATACCTAAACTATTCACAGAAAACCATGTGATTTCAGCACCAGCAAAAGTGAGTTACTAGTTTACCAAACTTATCTTTTTAAACTGTAAAAACAATGCAAATTTCAATAAATGTAAATATTATGGTACTAATCAAAAACTTTATCCTAAACTTAAAATACTATTATAGTTCTTGAAACTTGCACGAAATAAAAATTGTGGTTGCACTTGCTGACACTACCATTGACCCTGTACAACGAGGGTAATTTGGAAAGTAAGGTCCGATTCGCGTTAACCAAACAAACAGTAAGCGAAATGCGCCCTGATTCCCGGCATGCATTGCACGCAGAACGACGCCATTCGCAGTGAAATCGTTGGTCTGCTGTTGTCAGTGCCTTTTTAAAATGTTTAAAACTATTGAACGTCTCGCCGACTGTGAAATACGGTTTTTGACAGCAAGGAACGTTTCAGCAGCGGATATTCATCAACAGATAAGTGAAGTGTACGGTCCAAATGCAATGAGTGACAGCAAAGTGCGGAAGTGGGTGAGAGCTTTTAAAGATGGACGGGAAAATATCCATGATGAACCACGATCTGGTCGGCCGTCAGTGATCACCAAAGATTTAGTGAAAGCCGTTGATGAAAAAATTTGTGAAGATCGGCAATTCACTGTTTCTTCATTAGCAATAGAATTTCTAAACGTGAGTAGAACCACATTGTTTAAAACTGTTTCTGAAATTTTGGATTTTCGCAAATTGTGCTCACGTTGGGTTCCCAGGTTGCTTACTGAGGAACAAAAAAAAAGAAGAATGGGTACTGCTCTTGAATTTTTGATCCAATATAATCAGGAAGGTGATGATAACCTTTTAGACCACACTGTGACGGGTGACGAGACATGGGTTTCCCACATAACCCCAGAAACGAAACACCAGTCGATGGAGTGGCGTCACTCGACGTCACCGGTTAAAGTAAAAGCAAAACAAACATTGCCCACACGCAAGGTTATGGCAACAGTGTTTTTGGGATAGACGTGGGATATTGCTAGTCGAGTTCATGAAGCGAGGAACAACAATAAATGTGGCCACTTATTGCAACACTCTGACTAACCTTAGATGAGCAATACAGAACAAGCGACGTGGCCTATTGACAGCTGGAGTTTCGTTGCTGCATGACAATGCCAGACCCCACTCTGCCTACCAAACCCACAATCTCATCAAATCATTTGGTTGGAAACAGCTAACGCCATACAGCCCAGACTTGGCGCCGAGCGACTTCCACTTGTTTCGCTACCTAAAAGAGTTCCTAGGCGGGAAGCGCTTCGACACTGATGACGAGGTGAAACAAGCAGTACAAGACTGGTTATCGTCGCAGGCGGCCGACTTCTATGACACCGGCATTCAAAAACTTGTAGATCGTTATGACAAGTGTTTAGACAAAAGTGGAAATTATGTAGAAAAATAGTGATTGATGTCAGGAATCAAATAAAACAAGTTTTTTGAAAAAAATCTGTTGTTTTTTTTTTTAATAAAAAAATGGACCCTACTTTCCGAATTACCCTTGTATATATACATTCAATTTTGAACCTATTACTAGTTCAAATGTACTAAATAATAACCATTTTATGATCTAATATTACAAACATTTGCCAGAGGAAAGCCTCAGACACCCTACTAATGTAGGGGTATTTCCATAATTCACGACTCCACAGTGTTCAGGACACCCGCAGAGAAGATTTCTGGGTGCTTCATAGAAAGTCATCATCATCATCATCAGACGTTCCCGTTATCACGGGTCGTCGTACACAGCCTCCTCCACTTTTGTCTATCATTCCAGGTCTCCTCTTCCTCCACCTGTATTTTCTGTAGTCCCCTTCTCTCTATGTCTTTCCACACTTGGTCCTCCCATCTTCCTCTCGGTCTTCCTCTTGGTCTTCTTCCTCCTTCCTCCTTCTCCAGTGCTATTCTAGGCATTCTATTATCTCCCATCCTCTTCACATGCCCCATCCACTGTATTCTTCTTCCTTCCATTGTCTCTTGCAGTGAAACTACCTTCAATCTTTCTCTGGTTATTTCGTTCCTTATTCTATCTCTTCTTGTAGTCTTCTCTATCCCTCTTAAAAATCTCATTTCTGCAGCTTGCAATCTGCTTAAATCATTTTTAGTCCACGTCCACGTCTCTGCTCCATATAATAAAATTGGTTGGAAATAAGATTTATACATCAATACTTTTGATTCTTTCCCAATGTTCCAACTCCACACAATCTTCTTCACCATATTGAAAAACTTTCCACTCTTCCATATTCTGTTTCCTATCTCTTCTCTTATTGTGCCCCTATCTGTTATGATATTTCCTAAATAACAGAATTCCTTCACCTTTTCAAGTCTTTTTCCTTCAACTAACACGTCTTTGTTATTTCCTTCCCTTCTCTCTACTTTCATTACTTTACATTTTTGTATGTTCATCTCTAAACCATATTTCTTCGCCACTTTTGCCCATTTGTTCAACTCTCGTTCTAACTCTTCTTCCCTATTTTCCCATATCATTATGTCATCCGCATATGCTATTGTCTTAAGTTCTTCAGCTCCTCTGTTTCCTTGTACTTCTAGAATAATTTCATCCATTATAATATTGAAAAAGAAAGGTGACAATATGCTTCCCTGCCTTACTCCTCCTCTCTCTGTTTTAAAAGTTTCCGTATATTTTTCTTCAATTCTTACCCTGTTTTTACATATGCCGTACAGGTTCTTTATTCTTTCTACTATTCCCTCACGCAATCCTCTCTTTCTCATACTCTCCCATATCCTTTCTCTCAGTACCTTATCATATGCCTTCTGTAGGTCTATAAAAGCTACCATTGTATCTTTTCCGTATTCCCACCTCTTTTCTAACACTTGTCTCATCACAAAAATAGCATCCACCGTTGACCTACCTTTCCTAAAACCACATTGCTCCTCTCTTCCTGTTTCTTCCAGTACTGGTCTAATTTTCTGCAACAGTATTTTTTCATAAATTTTTTGTGTATGGCACAACAAAGTTATTCCCCTGTAATTCTCGCATTTTTGCTTATTGCCTTTCTTAAAAATCGGCACTATTATTCCCATTTTCCAGTCTTCTGGTATCTTCTTTTCCTTCCAAATCACTCTCATCACTCTGTACAACCATTGCATTCCCAATGGACCCGCCGCCTTTATCATCTCAGCCGTCAGCTCGTCTATTCCCGCAGATTTCCCCTCTTTCATCTCTTTAACCGCTTTTTCCAATTCGCACATACTAAAATCCTCTTCATCTTCTGTCTCCTCTGTCATATCTCTTCTTTCCTCTTCATTTTCTGTTCCTTCCAGTAGTTCCTTAAAATACTCTTTCCACGTCTTCAAAACCTCTTTCTCCTCCCATTTGATTTCCCCTGAAACATCCACCACCTTAGTCAACATTTCTTTAGGTTTCGTCTTGTTCCTTATCACCCCATAAAAAATCTTCTTATTTCCTTTGAAGTTTGATTTCAGTTTTTCTTCAAAATCCTTCCATGTCCTCTCCTTTGCCTCCTTCATCATCTTTGCTGATGCCCTTGCAAGTCTCTTCCATTTATCCCTCTTTTCGTTTGCTCATACTAAAACTATAGTAAATAACTGATAATAAAGCAAATAACCAAAGGCCACCAAAAAAATCTGACAAAAAAATAATTTGGGCAGAAACGGGTTAAACCATTCTCGCCAAGCTCTATTTTTGTTTTTAACTGCTTCAGCAATTCTTTCATTCCACCAAGGGGTCTCTTTATCCCTTCTTTTACCTGAAGTTCGTCCACATGTTTCTTCTGCAGCTTTGACTATAGCATTCTTGAAATTTGTCCATTCCTCCTCTCCTGTTTTGACCTCCCCCTTGGGTATTGTTCCTCTAATGTTATTTACAAACTCCTCTCTAACTTTTGTATCTTTTAACTTCCATGTCTTGATTCTTGTTAGTCTTTTGCATGTATCCTTTCCAAACCTCATTCTTTGAAAATCAGCTACCACCAGCCTGTGATCTCCTCCCATACTTTCACTG
Source organism: Homalodisca vitripennis (assembly GCF_021130785.1). Classification (NCBI taxonomy): domain Eukaryota; kingdom Metazoa; phylum Arthropoda; class Insecta; order Hemiptera; family Cicadellidae; genus Homalodisca; species Homalodisca vitripennis. The sequence goes on from NC_060209.1 coordinate 111,000,172, forward strand.
GGTATAACTTTTACATCTGCCATGTATGGCTGCAGGCAATTTCCTCACTAATATATAATCTATTAAACTTGGCTGTTCACCATTCCAATTGTATCTTGTGTATTTGTGGCTCTCCCTTTTCTTGTTCCAGGTGTTCCCTATCACTATATCATTCCTTAAACAAAAGAAAAAACTTCACTTCACTTTACTTTCTATGAAGTGAAGTGAAGTTTTTTATTTACTTCATAGAAAGTAAATACAATAAATACATTTGTTTCAACCATTAAGAGATGAGAGATTTTAATATTAAGCTATGTTGTGTGGTTTAGTTTGTAAAATATTCAATAATTAAGGTTTTACTGTATTTAAAAATATAAAATATCCACTTTTTATCATTTATCTTAGAATTTGATAAAAGAATTTAAATATTTTGTATTGAAATAAAGTTATTAGATTATCTAATCAATACAATAAATGTTATTAAGAGCTTATTACCTGTGTGGCCCTGGTATCCTTGACCACCTTGAGGGCCCCATTGCCTGCCTTGGTCCTGATTGCTTCTACTAGACCCTCCTGGACCAGAAAAATCCCCTCCAGGGCCCACTGAATGTTCTTTGGTCTACAACAAACAGTGACATTCTTGTAATTTTGCTTAAAAGTATAATAATGTTAATACATAAAGAATATAAATCATATTACATGTCACAGAAAATTTCAAAATATATTATTTCTAAATCATTACTTATAAAATAATACCAGCTAACAAACATTAAGTTGTGTAAAATTAACTGTTTGTATCCAAGTATAAAAATTACACAAAAGTATTTACTATTTGAACTTATTCAAACAATAATTTATGAAGAAGGCATGATACTAAAAATGGGTTGATTTCCGATACTCTATACTTAACGGCATCAACTATCCTTGCTACCGCAGCTCTTCACTATATTCCAATAGCTATATTTTCAAATTAAGATATAGTAAATAATGAATAAAATCTACAGAAGTGCTTAAAATATATATATGGATAGAGGTGCTGTGTAACAGGATGTCAGATGAAAGATTACTTTTGACATTGTTGAGGAAAGTTGATATACACGATTTAATTTTTTCCTCTTGGTTTTTAAGTTTTATTAACACAAGATCATAATCTGCCTTCAAGGTCATAGGGTAGTTATTTTTGTCCTCCATTTCTCTTTTTAAATTTTCCTCAATGGAAAACAGATTTTCTATTTTAGATTTAAGGGAAGTAATGTCGTTTTCAGATATACTCTGAATATATTATATAGATATACCAAGATATACTCACTGAAAAACCAAGTTAAACTCATTACACTAGTGGAGATAACCTTAGATCAACCAGCCCCAGATGTAGCTTATAAACATATGTCAATCTTCATTCACAATTTCATAAGCCATGTCGCGTAAAATACAATGTTTCGCGATTGGTTAGTTTTTGATTCAAGAAGCTGTCAAATTATGTCTTCATTTTATAAGTTCTTGGAGACGGAAAACTTATTTTTGAAATTTTCCCGGTTCTTACAAAAATTCCCGGCCTATTCCCGATTTTTTTCCTGGTCCGTTAAATTTCCGGTTTTCCTGGTTGGGTGGCCACCTTGGAACATGCTATTGCCCGAGTCCAACCGATTTTGCTTCCGTTTATTTGTATATATTGGTCTATGTAAATAAAATCTTACAATTTCAGTACTGTTTATTTTGGCACATACTGTATCCTAAACACTGATTACTTTGTAGAAAAAGAACAACCAATAAAAGAAATATATATTCAATGGACAGTCACATTTCTTCTATGTATTACATACCTGCCAACAACATTGGCTATGCAGGGAAATACATTTTAGTATGAGTGTTAATGTTGTCTGGTTAATAGTGATAGACGCAAAAACTGGAGGTAGATGCTTCAAAGTTAATATAAGATAAATATAATAGATATAATATTGAACTTGAAATTCATATATTCTATATTTGTGCATCAGAAAAAGCACATTTGTGAAGGGCAGCTAATTGGCATTACGCACATTACCAACTGCTAAAATGTGTTTTCATGTATGGATAACTGTTGATAGCTAACAGATTGAATTAACAAATTATACTTAATATTTTGCTTACAATTGCTCCTGCATCTATTTACCTGTGGCTGCCCCTGTTGTTGAGGCCGTGGCTGCCACTGCTGTTGTGGTTGCGGCTGCCCCTGCTGTTGTGGCCACGGCTGCCCCTGTTGTTGAGGCCGTGGCTGCCACTGCTGTTGTGGCCGTGGCTGCTCCTGCTGTTGTGGTTGCGGCTGCCCCTGCTGTTGTGGCCGCGGCTGCCCTTGTTGTTGAGGCTGTGGCTGGCCCTGCTGTTGTGGTGTATCTGGAGGTGGTTTATCTTTATTTCCTCCTAAGGATCAATGGTTTTGTTAAAATACTACTTCAATGTGCAAAGTGTCCCACAAAGAGGTTTAAACGTTTAATTTTATATTACTTGGCCATTTATGTACCGTACATTTTCAAACTCTACACAACTTATTAAATAGGTTTTAAAAATATTCTGTGAAAATTTCAGCTCTATAACAATTGCTGAAGCAAAATTGTGGCATTTTTAAAAACTATACTTTACACAAGAAAACAGTATTTTTGGTTTTGTAAAATTATTTATTGTCATATTCTAAAGAAATAAAGCATTTCAATCAGAAAATTAGAACATAGCCTATTAAAAAACCCATAATTACAGTCCACAGTTATTCAAACTGTAATCCACCCACAGTGACACACTGATAACAGCGCTTAACAAATGAATCATAAGCTCTGACAAAGAAATTCTGCGGTATCCAGAGAAGTTCCTCTTTAATTCATTGTTTTAATTCCTCATCATTATTGAAGCTACGAGTATAAACTTGTTAGTTTAAGTAACCCTACAGAAGGAAATCACACACAGTTAAATCTGGGGATGGGGTGGCCAATCTAAAAAAGATCACTTGAAGGTTGTCATTTAGTAATCACTTGACAGGATTTGCGAAATGAGGAGGAGCGCCATTTTGTTAGAAGTTTGCTTGACCCATTTCTGGAACTGTAAAATGAGGCAAGACTTGTTCATTTAAAACCTGTTCATACCTATTCCCAGTCATTGTACTGTCTGAAATGTCATAAGATAGCACCATATTACAACTGACAACTGCCCAATGTCATAAGATAGCACCATATTACAACTGACAACTGCCCAAACATTAATTCCTTTTGATTTGAGTAGAGTGTGTTAAAGAATGTGTGGATTACCGGTGTTGTAATAATTAAAATTATGCCCATTTACAGCACCATTGCGGTAGAAAGTGGACTCGTCTTAAATAACAATTTGATAATGGCAATTAGGATCTAGCTCACAAAACTCAATGATCGAGAACAAAATTTCACTTTCCTGTCCGGATCATCTTCGAGAAGATTATGAACTAGGTGACTTTTGTAAAATCTAATTTTGTTTTTCTTAATTATTCTCTGTACTGAAGACTTTGGAACACCAGATTCAAGTTCAACCTTCCTTAGTGATTTCAGTTTACCTGGAGAGCATAGCATTGATGCATATATAGTACTACTTTTCCTCATTTGATCCTCTAGAGTACTTTTTTACAACACTTCCAGTTTCTAACAAAAGATTTTTCCACTTAGTTATTGTTGGATTGCTAGGTGGTTCAACTCCTGAGTAGCCAACATGATTTGTCTAATTGCTTCTGTAACGTTTCCAAAAGCAATAACCCACGCACAACCCTTCACTTTTTTTCAACATTAAAAGCCATTTCTCGATCTTGAATATCAGTAAAACTAATAATAGTAAGTTACACAGTTAGTAAAACTGTAATAGGGGAGATTAGGTTATGTTTTTATAGCACAAGCAATATTCTTCAATCAAACAGCTGTTTTCAACAATGAGCGTTATTACATAGCTGTAATCAATTCAGGTAATTCAAGAAATACATTTTTATAGGAAGCAAAATGGTAAAATTTTCTATGTCACCATTTTGTTTCTACAATTGTTAGGGAGCTTTATTTTCACAGAATATTTTTAAAACCTACTTTATTGATTGTGTAGAGTTTTAAAATCTTCGGTGCATAAATAGGCAAGTAATATAAAATCAAATGTTTAAACCTCTTCGTGGAATACCCGGTATATTGTAGACACATATTAACCATAAAGCATTCATTCATTTTTTTCATGACTGTAACATATCTCAAGATATTGCTAATAACGAATAGTCTATCATAATGAGCACACCAGTTTTTTAATTCTTTGTAAAATTTATCTAATAAACTATTCTTTATAGCCTTGACATATAAATACAATGTGAGGGTACACTAAACAATTGTCGAGTATCAGACTTCGATGAGTTTCAAAAGAAAATTTCAAGTCTATAGCTCATGATTTTATTTATAGATAGAATAATGACAAACCATCATACAGAAAATAAATTTTAACATCTTCAGACAAACAAGAGAAAAATTGTGTCAGCCTACTGAATGGTAGGCTACAACGATGCTCAGCCAAGTTTCATGATTGAACACACATCAAACAACTCATTTTGTCTACTTAGTAATGAAGTTTCTTGACAAATTCCAAGTCAACAGATAAAGTCCTTTTTAAGATATCTTGTAACATGATAAATTCACATTTTTTTTTCATTAAACTGGATTTCATACTAGTATTTAAACAACTGTTCTTTCAAACAAAGTCACTAAAAGATGATAATGTGTGTGTTAGGATAGTTAGCTTTGGAATTCTATTTAAGGTGTTGAAATATGACTAAAAATACACAATATATATTATTTGTTATGTTATGTTTATTATTTGTAGGTAGAACAGTACTTTTTTAATTAGGCTAATTAATTGTCATACTTTATTCACACATAATTTATTTTTTGTAATGTTTTTGTTGTATTCACCCTTTCCATCCCAATGTCCAGTTTTCCGAACGTTCGTAATATGTTTAAATAATCCCCTTGTCCTGTTTATCAGAAGTTCGAAAAATGTTCCAAAAATCCCAGCATCCAGTTTCTAGACATTTAGAAACATACAAAAAAAAATATTTATTAACTTGGAATATTTATATAAATGATATTGAAATGTTCGAAATAACGTTTTTTATTATAAAAACATTGATTTTTTACACAATAATGTTTTATTATGGTATAACAGCTTATTTATTTTGTTCATTTTGTGTTGCATCAATAACTGTGTTGACTTTTGTCAGCTATATTTGTTTGTGTTTTAATTCAGCTTATTGTTGAGAGGTTAATTCTTGTTTCGTGAGTTATTTGATTGTTTTTTTGTGGTGAAAGGAATTAATAAAACATTATAGGTCACCAATTAGTGATAATGCAATTGGTAATTGTATTTTTGATGAGACTGACAAATCAAATGACTTGTTTGAAGATTGTGGTAGTCCTTCTGATAGATGCTGATTCTCATTGGAATCCAGATCAGCCTAGCACTTCAGGTATAAATTTACTTTTTCCTAATGTACCTAAAAGGCATACTAGACCTCAATTGGTATAGCAGTGATAATGGATTGAACTCTACAACACCTAGACCTAGAGGATGCCCAAGAACGCAAGATATACCAGTCCCTAACTATAATTCTAGTGACTCAGATAGAGATGTACAATGGTCCAATGTAAATGAAGATCCAGGGTGTATCCCTAACTTTAGTTTTTAAGAAATATCTGGAGTCACACATTGCCCACCTCGCAACTCAAATTCAACTTCATCTTTTAAGCTCTTTTTTACCTTCTCATTGCTTCAAAGAATTGTCAAGTACACTAACCTATATGCTCAAAATGTTATATCTGCCAAAATCCAACACAACACAAGCAGTCCAAATTCAAAACACTGGATAAAAGTTAAAGTTGATGAAATTCAGGGCTTAATTAATGTTCTAGTCAAAATGGGTGTCACACGAAAACCAAATATTGCTAGCTACTCGTGAACAAATCCTAATCAAAGCACACCATGGTTTGGTAAACAAGAAATAGGTTTCAGGACATCTTAAGTTATTTTCACTTGGTTAACACTTTAAATTTTCCTAAACTTAGAGGCCTAATTATGACCCATGTTCAAGATTTCAACCCCTGATAGACCACATGAATACAGTTTCAAGACACTATTTTACACCTGGTTAATATTTGTCTACTGATGAGAGTATTGTTCCCACAAAATCACACAACCCTATGATGCAGTACATTCCGAGTAAGCGCTACAGATTTGGAGTGAAACAATGGATTATTTACATTGTACACACATTATTCAATAGTCAATAGTCAATAGTCAAAAATTCTTTTATTTACATCAGCATAAAGAAGTGTAATGGCGTCAAAATTTACAATGAATTAAAAATCCAGGTCTCTTGCTTTACAATGTACTGTTTACAGAGTCAAAAAATTCTGTCATGGTGTAAAAGGGTCTTTCCATGAGCCAGTCTTGAAGGCTTTTCTTCATCTCATTCCCTCCAAGATTTTTCAGGTTGAGAGGTAGGTGTTGAAGATTTTTCTTCCCATGTAGGATGGTTTCCTGCTGTAACCGTGTAGTATGGTGTCCAGGAAGGAGGTAGTCAGTTGCTCTCCGGGTGTTGTGGGAGTGAGTATCCTTAGCTCTTGGTAACTCCATTTCAACTGTCTGGACAACTACAGAGTAGATGTACAGTGCTATGACAGTCATGAGTTTTAAAGTCTTAAAAGCTTCTCTGCAGCTTTCAAGTGGTCCCAGATCTGCCAGTGTCCTTTATTGCCTTTTTTTTGGGAGGAGTAAGATCTTGCTAAGATTATGGGCAGATGTTCCTCCCCATACTGATATACCATACCTTATATGGATTCAAAAACAGCATGGTAAGTTGTCTTTGCCGCTTGCAGTCCTCCTATCCACTTAATTCTTCTTACTGCGTAGATTCCAGATCCAAGCTTTTTGGTCAAACTGTTAATATGATCAGTCCAGGTAAGATCACCATCAATCACTATGCCTAATAGTTTTGATTGTTTTTTCTATTGTGATGTTTTGGACGTTAGGCACTTGATCTTGTCTTCTGCTAAAATTAATTTGGGTGGTCTTTGTTGGGTTAATTGCCAGGTCCATTTTTCAGGCAGTACTGCAGAGTTTTTGTTTGTTGATGTGACAATGTCTGCATGCAGGCCCAGTGTGTGGAGTCATTTTTTATAAGAAGGGTTGTATCATCTGCATACATAATAGTTTTTTACATTGTCAGTGTTGATATAATGTGAAAAAATCATTAGTAAAAAGTACAAACAAAAATGGGACCCAATACTGAGCCCTGTGGGACTCCTCTATTCACTGGAGCTGTTTTGGATCTGTAAGTACAGCTTTGTCCATTTGCAGTTTTCTTTACTTCACAACAATATGCTTGCGTCCCTCGAGATAGCTAGCCACCACCCAGTCATTTGCTCTGCCTTGAATTCCTAGTGCAGACAGTTTCTTAAGAATCAGCTCATGCCCCAAGCAGTCAAAAGCCTTACTGTAGTCTAATAGGACTGCTGATACATAATTATTGTCTTCAAGTTGGTCGATGACGTATTCAGTAAGGCTTGTGATGGCACTGATTGTAGATTTTCCTCTGAGGAAGCCGTGCTGACTTTTTGTTATTAGGTCATAGTGTTCAAGGTGGACCAGCATTCTTGAAAGTGCAATCTTCTCTATGATCTTTGAAAAGGTGGAGATCAGTGAAATTGGGCGATAGTTTTCTGCTTTGGTTGTGGAGCCTTTTTTGTGTTTAGGGTAAATTTTGGAGAGTTTCAAACCAGATGGAAATTGGCCAAGATTAAATGATTTATTTATTATGCTTACAAGTGGGGCTGCTAAATGTGTTGCCACAGTGTTTTACTACTTCGATGGAATTTTCATCAACACCACAAGAGAGTTTGAATTTCAGTGACTGAATAACTCTTAGTACTTCACTGGATTCAGTAGGAGGTTTAGATTTAGTGGTTCACCTTGATATAAGGTGAAGGCATTTCCAGTTAGGGGGAGTATGTTATTGTTTTGAATCTCGTTACAGGATTTTTCAAGTGTTTTGTCTGCAATCTGTGAGAAGTAGAGGTTTAGATGTTCGGCTATAAGATATGGATTGTTTTTCTATCTTGCCATCTATTTCTAAACTCGATAAAGAACTGCATGCTAGTTTGTTTTGTTTTTCTGAATTGATAATCTCCCAAAGAGCTTTGGACTTGTTGTTTGATTGAGCTATATGTTTCAGCGGCACTGTTTGCGTTTAAGGGTTCTAAGTATTAATGTCATACGCTTTTCTTTTTTGAAATCATTGTTATCCTGTCGCTTTCATTCCCCGTCATTTCATACTTATAGTGTGCTCTAAGGAAGTCATCTTTCATCATCATAACTTCTTCATCATAGTAGATCTTAAGCTTAGATTTACGTTTTGTTCTAGTTCTTTTCTTTGGGCAAGCATGATCCAGTGTTCTAGCCATTATGGTTTTTGAAATGATTTGAAGGCTTCTTCTGCATCAAGGGCATTGTGAACGGAATCCCAGTTTTCTAATGCAAGTGTAGCTTTCAAGTTTTCAAGGTTTCTCCTACTGTAGATTCTTTTGAATGAGCTTCTATTTTCATGAGTACGTTTTTAATCCTTAGATGGAAGCTACATGATTGTCCTAAATGGTCAGATATTCCTGTTTCAGTAATTGAAAAGCTTACTTTATCCTCTGATAGGTTTGTACATATACAGTCAATGGATGATCTTGAGTTGTGAGTTAATTCGAGTTGCCGGCAGTAGAAGACGTCGGATTCCGTAAGTCAGTAAATCCTCTTCAAACAGTGTGTTGTCAGTATTTTCAGTAAGTCTGTCAAAGTTTAACATCACCCATTAAGACTAGGGATTTATTTTCAGCTTGAATGGATGAGAGAACAGAAGAGATGGTGTTCATTGCCAATCTTGCTTGCCCTCCTGGTGGTCGGTAGATTCCAAGCACATATATTGTGTGTGATTTTAATAATAAATTTTGCTAATGCAGCTTCACATACAAGTTCTAGACAGTGTTTCTGATATGTTAATCTCTTCTGCCTCAATGTTTGCTGTATCTTTGATGTAAATGGCCACTCCACTCCACCTAATTTGTGATCTTCCCGACAAAAACTTTGTAACCAATGAATAACCATCAAATTTTGTTAGTAACAGGTTGTTAGTATTTAATCCATGTTCAGTTATTATTAATATGGTTGGGTTATCAGTATTTAAAATGTGGTTAAGCCTATCTACTTTTCTTAGATAGTCCTCTTACATTTTGATGGTAAATTATGAAGTCGTTTTGTACTGTTTTTTTAGTAGGTTGGAGTTCAGAAAAATTCGGGGATTGTGCCTGGTCTGGTTTATTTTCTTCTTGGTGTGAGTGTTGTCTAAAAAAAGAGAGGGATGTTTGGTTTGATGGCTGTAGATATTTCTAACGAAAAAAACTGTTCATAAGTTTCATTTTCTCCTAGCTTTTGGGATGTCACTGGTGGGCACCTCTTCACTGTTTAAATAAGAACCAGTAATGGGGCTAGTTTTCTCTGGCGGTGTTTTCAATCAGTTTTTCTGTCGGGGTTTGGCTGATTCCCCCAGTTAATCCAATTGCCTGAGAAGTTGTCGGATGGCTGGAATCCTCTGTCAGTGTCGGATGGCTGGATTCCTCTGTCAGTGTCAGATGGCTGGATTCCTCTGTCAGCGTTTTGTTGTAGACAGTTTTTCTTTCGGGATTTCACTGATTCCCCCAGTCAATCCAGTTGTCAAGTGGTAGAGATCCTCTGTCAATGGTCTTGGTTTACTTTTTGCTACCTGTTGGGAAACATTAAACAAATTTTTCTTTTTTACCAAAATGTTTTTAGGTTTTTTAATGCTAGTATAAGATTGGCTCTTTGGTTTTTGCTTGTCTTTATTTGTTCTACTGCAGACAGTGCAAGGGACCATTTTTAATCTTATGCTGTTTCCGGGTTGGGATTGTTTTTGAGCTTATCAGCTAGTTCCCTTACTGTGTGCTCCATTTCTTCTTGCCTCTTTCTTAGCTGTGCTACTTCCAAGAGGAGTGGTGTGGTCAAAGTAGTAGTAAGATATCCATCGAATGTTTTGAGTTTCCGAAGTGTCATAGCATTTTGGTGTTGTTGGGGTCTCATTAGCTATTTCTTGTAGATGATGTTTTTTCATCGTTCAGTTTTAAAAGGGATTTCTCCAAAATGCTTATCTTTTCTGAGTACTGTAAAATAAGGTGGGCCTTGAGTTTGATCGTGTTCTTCAAAGATGTTTTGTAGTTCTACTTGTTGCAGTTTTACTTTTTTCCAGTTGTAGAAGAGTGTTCTGCAGTTTTACCTGGAGAGCCTCGATTTTATTGATATATTTTTTTCCTCATTAGCTAGCAGATCTTCCAATTTAGCTTCCATACTAGCCAGGTTTGCTTTTTAGGATAGAGTTATGGGATTGTATGTTCTGGTAGTCTTGCTTAAGTTGGTAATTTTCCAGCAACAGAGCATTTCCAGCCTCTGCAGCTAAAGTCCAAATGACGTTTCCAGGTCACGTTCTTGCGTTTCGTGTTCTTTTAATTTTGATTTCACCTCCTCAAGCTCTGGTATCTGACTGGTTTCACACGTTATTGCCAAACAAGCTAAAGACTCTGACAGGCAACAGATATGTGAAAATGGCCTAGGCTATATAGTTGTGATGAAGCTCAATAGAACTAGGAAACTACTTGAATAAGTGTTATCATATTTGTGTCAATAATTTCTTTACATCCATAACACTTGCTAAAGGATTGTATGCCAAGTGCACTTTTATTACTGGGACTATCCTATATAATAGAAAAGGTATTCCTGATGGACTAGAAACATTGTATGAAGTAGGAGAAAAAATACTACAGAATAATATGTCAATGCTAGGTTATAGACAAGAGACAAAATAAAAAAAACCTGCCCTTTTATTATATTAATGAAAGGAAACCATCAAATTTTGGAAGAAAATTACATTTAATACCATTTCTAGAATGGTCTTAAATTCATATACATTGAACAAAAACAACACAGTTGATAAATTGACAGTTGAATGGGCATATGTGAAAGAAGTAGGCCTAGGTATTCCTCAAAATCAAGCCAATAATGCAAACAACATGGTACCATAACATATGTTGAAAAAATAACCAGATAATAAAGAAAGAAACTACTGTTTGCAGTGCAGAAAGTACAAGAAGTGGAGGGAAAAGAAAAAAGGCTACTTTTATGTGTGTTGACTGCAAAAAAAGGCCTGCACACTAAATGTTATCTTTTTCACAGATTCTTGTAAACAAAAAGTTTGTATTTACTCAGATGGTAATTTTTAGTATTTATTTTGTTAGGATTAGGAGATTTTTAAGTTAAAAATATGAAATAGTTTATTCTTTGGATATTGACATTGAATATATATTGGTTAGAAGTATATGTTATGTGGAAGTGGAACATGATATGCCATATTGTTGTTTTAACTTGTAAAAAGACCCAAAACAAAATTTTGTTGTTTTAAAGCCAAAGTATTTTTATTTTTCAACATATCAATGTGAAGTATGAATTTTTCTAAAGATTGTTAAATGTTGTTTTATCAATTTTGGTCAAATAATTTTTTGTATGCCCATCCACAACAAAACAAAGTAAAAATATCCTCAAAATATTTTTTTTGGTAAGTACATATTATAAAAAAAGTTATTGTAAACATTTGCATGTATCTTTATACTTTATTTCATAGTATATATATATATATATAATCTATTTAGGAAGCTAATAACACACAAACTAATAAATTTGCTTCCTAAATAAATTTGTTAATGGTTTTCTAGTAAATCACGAAAGAATTGGCTAAAAGAGCCTGGGACTTTTGGGTATGTCATTAGTGAAAATACCTGGGATTTTTGCAATAAATTTTTTTTTAAGTCTGCGATGGAAAGGTTAATACCATATTTCACAGAGATTTCACTCTACCCTAACAATACCCAATCTAACGTAACTCTACCTACGTACTCTAACTGCCTTACAACTGGACTGGTCATAAATAACCTGTACTATTCTAAATACTCTAAATTACACTTAATATTAATATTCTATTCTGACTTACTCTACCTAAACTACCCTGTTTTATATGTTATCCGTTATTGAATGGAAGATATGGATCAAATTCAAAAGCTGCAAAACTGTGCAGTTCGATTCATTTCCAATGTGAGGCACTTCGATCATGTGTCTCCCTTCCGAAAAGCTATCAGTCTCGGAGCTGCAGTATCTGAGCAAGAGGCTCCGTTTCCAGGAGGAAGTCTCTCAATGCAGTATCCACCATGGTGACCTACTTCACTTTTCTAAAATCAAGAATGAGTTTGGGAGGAGAAGCTTCTCCTACTGTGGCCCTAAGTAAGTTGTACAATGACCTCCCACGAGATCTGAAACATTGTACTGTTAGTCCGGTCAATTTAGCCAAAAAATAAGGGTAACTTTGCATCAATTCCCAGAAGGCTGAAAATTTGCACAGATGTTAGGGACACCATTGTTATTAAATTGTAAAAAGTCCCCATCAATCCCATGTCTGCAAAATTTTTTATTCAAGGTCAAATTTCACAAAAATAGGTTTTTAAAATTTTTCAGCGAAACAGTTAGTTTTATGAAAACATGTTACAAACAAAAATTGTAGATAATGCAATTATGTACAAAAATGCTTTTTATACTTTTTTTCATAACACTAACAGTTTTTGAGAAAAAACAATTACAAAATTTCTTACGCTGTATTGTCCATAGTAAGCACGACTAAGCTGCCTATGATATCATTGGGCGTGTAATATAAGTAAAACTATAAGTCTGCATGACTTCGTAGTGAAAACACGTAGTTATTTCATATATTCTCTGCTAAAGTTTGAGCTGTATTCACTTTTTGTTGAAAATATGTCGCAATAGTGTTTTATTTGCACTAAACTTTAATCTTCAATTGAATGTGTTATTGTTGATCGCGGCATAAAGACGTTACTTAACGCGAGTATTCAAGGGGGGAATCAACTTACTGATTACTTGAAGAATGTAAATTCAGCGACAAATCATGTGCAGTGTCGCAAACAATACAATAGAAAGAGTACAATTGCAGCAGCAAAACGGCAACATGAAGAGGAATCAGCTAGTACCTCTCAAAAAGTCCTCCTCGTACTAGAGCACATGTAAGTGAGTCATATTTTTTTTTAATTGTTGTTTATTTTGCGGCGACGAGTTGATTGAGGAATACAAAAAGATACAAGCACAGAAATGTTGTCGTAAAATTTGTAACATTAGAACTCTTTCATTTAAAGACTCAGTAAATGAACGCAGCTCAGTCTCGTTCTGATGACACCGCAAAAACTATTGTTGCTCGCATCGGGTTTTAACACGATTTAGTTACCGCTGAAGCTAAGTACCATAATGATTACTTTGTACTGGAGGCTAAGTCGGCCGTCCTCAAGATGAAACATTGTATCTCGCCATGGGGGAAATATTTTAATATATTGAAAGTAGTGATGACTGCCAGTTTACGTTAGAAGAATTAGAAAATATTTGTAAAAGTGTAAGTGTTGATAACAGAAAAATGAAATTACGATTGAAGTTAAATTATAGTAATAGAGTCATTATTACTCAGAAACTAGGACAATTAACATTGTATGTTTTCTTGTTAATTATCATGATATTATCAATCAAGCTTAGAGTGAAAAAACCTAAAGGCAAAAAAGAGCAATTGAAGGTCCTATCAACTGCGGCAGCAATTATTCGGGAAGATGATACTGACTGTGATCCAACATATGCAATGTTTCGAAGGGGTAAAACAACAATTTTTTAATTGTTTGAAAAAGAAAATTTCATTACTTGTGCACAAGCTTTCCAAGATATCAACTCTTTACCAGAAACTCACTTTCTTCTCTCTGTATATGGAGCTCCAAAAAAATACTTCGATAGACAAATTACGTTATTGATCTTTTGCAAAACAAACACGTAATAAAAACTTGTGCAATTAGCTTGCCTTCCTCCAACCGCAGCTTCCGCTCACCAATAGTTTTATCGTGTATATTACTAGGTTCAGGTGTGGCTTGGTAATCAACTAGACCCAGAACAATGGGGTTGGAAGCATGTCAATAATGCATTGGAACTAACCCACGCGCTTCTTCCACCTGCACCAGAAAACCTCCATAATTCTGTTTTTGGCAACTGCAAAAAGGGGTATAACTTAAGATGCGGCTGCAAAAAGGTAGGCTTATTTTGTTCACTAGCGTGCACCACTTGTCAAGGCCAATCGTGTTTAAATGTTGAATCTCCAACAAAAGAAGGTTTTTACATGAACGACGAAACAACTTATGTATCGCTGTTAGTACAATTTACGTTTACTCAAGAAGATGAGGAAGAAGAAGATGGAGGGGAAGAAGAGGAAATAATTAGTGACGATGATGATGAATAAAATATGTTTACAATCAAGTATAACGGGACTTGTCACTCGAGCTGTACCTGATTGACAACGACCACACTAACAAAAGTGCAACGACTTAAAAGAAGAAAAATAACCAAACACTTATTTAATTTTACTGGAATAGGCCTACCGGGGAATCCACAGTAAAAAAATCGCGCTAGGTTCACTACCTCATAGGTGCCGTGGAAACGTGTCCATATTATAGACAATACAGCGTAAGAACATTTTGTAATTGGTTTTTCTCAAAAATGGTTAGTGTTATGAAAAAAAGCATAAAGAGCATTTTTGTAGATAATTGCATGATCTACAATTTATGTTTGAAATATTTTTTCACAAAACTAACCGTTTCGCTGAAAAACTAAAAAGACCTATTTTTGTGAAATTTGACCTTGAATAAAAAATTTTGCAGACATGGGATCGATGGGGACTTTTCACAATTTTATAAAAATGGTGTCCCTAACATCTATGCAAATTTTCAGCTTTCTGGGAATTTTTGCAAGGGTCAATGTCTAAATTGACTGGACTATGTACCTGTATTTAGGAATAAGTTGAAAATAATGACTGTACAGTAATTATTTGTTTTGTTTTATAATTATCTGTGATGTAAATAGTGTAAGATGACATGAGTTGTTCTGAAAACCAATTGTACTGAGAAACACTTGCACAATAAAGGGCATTTTAATTTCATCTATTTATTTCATTTTATTTATTTATATTTAAATACTGAAAATTATTCTTACAAAAACCCTGAGTGAGAGATGTTTTCCAAGTCAAGGTGTAAATTTATTTCTTCTCGATTATATTATATAAAAGTTTATACATATTCTTAAAACATATCTATATAGTTTATCGGGTTTTAGACCCCTTGAGAAACAGTGTTTTTTATTAAATGTATGGATGCATGTTTGTTCGTAAACAAGCTGTTGGACAGAATGAACTGATTTTATGAAACTTGGTATGTATATTCGGTATAGGCCTAGATTAAAACTTATACCCCATTTTTAAATAATAGCACCATTTAATATGTGCAGGTCTAGCCTACAAAAGGAAATTTGTATGCCAAATTATAAACAAAACAGTCAATGTAGCAATAAAACACAATGACGACCTTATTATTTATTTACCTTGCAGTATGGGTAAAAGTCCCAATTACCTAATGCTATTTATTTTGGAATTTGTTGTGTACATTATTCATTAAGATTAAGAATAATTATGTTATATATATATATATATTCTTTTCAGACGCATATCCCAAGTAAAATAAGCATGTTGGTCCTCCAGATCCTCCAAAGGATACATCGCAGATTCTGTAATATTAAGAGTAAGATTCACCAATCGATCATGGCAGCAATTCGTCATCTTCCGATTCAAGAATTATGTATGAAAATGACATTGCACTATACGAGGTCTGTCCAAAAAGTATCTGACCGCCGACCAGTAGGCGGCCGCAGCGTAACAGACCGGCTCGAACTGGTTATTGGAGGAGAGGGGTGAGCCTACTCCTTCCAATATTAGACATTGAATACGATCCGATCACTCAGTGAGTCACACACAGCGCTCTGTTCCGTATAGTAATGCCGTGTGTGTGTGCGTCGTATTTCAATATGACTGAACATGTTAGGCAGCGCATTTGCATTAAATTTTGCCAAAAACTTGGTCATTCAGCATCAGATATGATTACTATGATACAGAAAGTTTATGGTGACGTGTCTATGGGCGATACACAAATAAAAGAGTGGTTTAGGCGGTTTAAAAATGGCCGAATATCAGTGGAGAGTGATGACCGATCTGGCAGGCCAGAAACACTGAAAATGTTGAACGTGTTCGTACAGCAATTAACCCTCCCAGCATTAGAAGTCGATTATTCGATGTCGAAGTACACGCTGGAGCGTCAGTCGTCGAATAATCGACGGGTAGACAGTAGTTTACAAAGACGCCGCTAGATGCGTTTCTATCGCAACAAACGTCAAGTATCGTATATCTGTTGTAAAGAGCAGATTGCAAGCTTTCTGCCGTTTTGTACTGTGTCAAGACAGTTATAATGTTTGGTGAGCTGTACAGCTTGTAGAAAAACGACGTGTTTACTGACAGCTGTTCTTGCACAACAGGTTGCCGTTAGCGTTGTTTTGTCATGGTCAGTTCGTGTTTATAGTTGGTTATCTTTTGAAAATGAGTGACAATTTACGTTCTCAATCTAGTCCTATACGGAATATATTAGACGAAGTGATTTCTAGTGAAGATGAGAGCAATGGAAGCGACATTGATGTGGGAAATATTCCATCTGACCATTCACTAGCAGATTTTTCATCGGGCAGCGGTGAGGAATACGTTCCCGATTTTGAAGACTTGGAAACATCTGACAAAGAAACTCCAGGTAATCAAGATGATATTTCTGATAATGGTAGTGTTGTCGGTGATAGGCCTGCAGGCCGTTTGAATCCATGGCTCAGAATTTATCCCCCAGAGCCAGAAAAGAACATTAGGCCTCAGTTCCAAGTTAGAAATCCTGGTATAAAAAAATTGCCCTCCTCGTAATAGTAGGCCTATTGAGTATTTGAATTTGTTTCTAACTGCAGCTTTTTGGCAATTACTAACTAGAGAAAATAATGCATATGCTGACAGAGCAATAGCTAAAAAACGAAATGAGGGAACCCTATCGAGAAAGAAATTCAAGGTGGACAAAATGGTCACCAGTCACAGTAGCTGAGATGAAAAAATGTATGGCATTGACCATAAATATGGGGATTGTTATAAAAAAAAATGTGAAGCACTACTGGGATGTTAGGACCTCTCAGGGCACAACCATTTTTTTCCATGGTTATGAAATCAAGCAGATATTTTCTAATAAGTGGTTTTTGCATCTGTCATCAGCAGTGAACATTGAGATAGGTCAGCCCGGTTATGATCCCTGGCAAAAAGTAAGATACTTTCTTGACCATCTAAATTTAGCTTTTGCTAGGCACTTTGTACCTTTCCAAAGTGTTTGTATTGATGAAAGCCTAATTGGGATGAAGAATAGGTGCACCTTCATCCAGTATCTTCTAACAAAAAACATAAAAACAATATGGGATCAAAAAATTTGAGGCTTGCGATAGCTCAACAAACTATGTATTACGTGTTTGAACTTTATAGTGGAACTGACTATCTAGCAGTTCACCACAATGATATAAATGAACCAGTCTTGTTCACCGAAAGAGTTGTGATGAATATTATGGATAAATGTGGACTCTTGGACAAGGGCTACCATTTGTTTACAGACCAGTTCTATACGAAAATTCCACTAGCAAATAGTCTGTTGTACAGAAAAACCTTTTTAACAGGTACCATAAATAAAAACTCTAAATTTTTACCCAAAGCTGTCAAGAATGCAGACCTGGAGCCCAGAGAAAACCATATATTTCAGGAAAGGAGATTTGCTGCTTGTCAAGTTCAAGCAGAGAGCTGGTAAAAAGCCTTTGTTTGCTCTGACATCTGCATGTCATGCAGAGGATCAGCTGATAAAGAAGCAAAAAAGGTCTGGAAGGGATGAAACCTCTTCTCATTCATAAGTATAATCAGGATTTGGAAGGTGTGGATGTAAGCGATAAGTGTGTGTTTCACACTACTTGCAACCGCCAGACAAACTAAGTATTAGAAGAAAATGTTTTTCAATCTATTTGATTTGGCTCTTTTCAACGCTTATGTTCTATACTCCCTAAACACTGACAAGCCCATGGACAGGAGAAATTTTATTGTAAGCATCGTGGACACTCTTGCTGCCAGTGAAGAGCCTGTGGTTGTAGGACCTGCTGGTGACGCTGGACCTGATCCTCATCGACTGGAGCGTCTTCCTGGGGTCCAAATGAGGAAGTGTGTTGTTTGCAATAAAGGAAGATCCACCTTCTGGTGACCAGGATGCAAACTGTGGTGTGCATCCAAGTGCTACCACTTACAAAAAACACTTTTGGAGGCCCATGAGAGGTGGAAAAAAAGAGAAGGCGGCAGGGAGAACTGTAGCAGTTCCTCTGACTGAGCAATATCAGTCTTTTTCTGAGATTGTACATAGTTTCGTTTTTTAGTTGTAATTATTCTAAAACTATATATAATGATCTAAGTGTTTATATTTTCTAACAGAAGACTAAATTGTGGACAAATGGCTATTTTGGATTTTTTAACTTTTTGGTTGTGTGTTTTCTAGGGGGGGGCGCAAAGTTAAAAAAAAAAAAAAAAAAAAAAATTTTACATTTTAAAGGCAAAAAAGTTTATAAAATGCAAGGTAAGGACATTACATTTATTTTTTATATAATCTCTATTCATTTGTAAATAAAATGATATATAACAATGCATGGTTTTGTTAGTAAATATGACAGCTGTATATTTAAAAAAAAACCCTTACAAATGGTTAGAAAATGGCTGTGACACCAAGAGGTGTTAGAGTGGACGCTTGGAGGGTTAATGAAAACCATCGATTGACTGTCCGAGAGCTGGAAGAAGATTTAGGAATACCAAAATCATCAGTTTGTAACAATTTACACAAAGATTTTTAAATGAACCGTGTTTCGGCAAAATTTTTCCTCGACTGCTGACAGAAGACCAAAAGAACTGTCGATTTGAAATCGCACAGGACAATCTGGATTTGATAAAAAGCGACCCAGGGCTATTTAAAAAAGTTATTACTGGTGATGAGTCATAGGTTTATGGCTACGACCCTGAAACAAAGGCTCAATCTTCACAGTGGAAAACTCACAAAGAGCAACGGCCGAAAAAAGCAAGACAAAGTCGAAGCAATGTCAAGACAATGCTGACAATTCTTTTTGAGCAGGACGGCGTTGTTCATCACGAATATGCTCCAAGAGTGAATAAGGAATATTTTCTTCAGGTCCTAAGGCGGCTACGAGATGCAGTGCGAAGGAAACAACCTGAACTGTGGACAAGCCGTGACTGGATCCTGCACCACGACAATGCGCCAGCTCATTCCTCAATTCTTATTCAGCGTTTTTTGGTCAAACACAACATCAACCAACTACGACAGCCTCCCTACAGTCCTTACATAGCTCCTTGTGACTTCTGGCTATTTCCGAAATTAAAAATTCCTTTCAAAGGAAAAGGATTTGACGATGTTTAACAAATAAAACAAAATGCGACAAAGAACCTGTTAGCCATTCCGCAAAATGAATTTAAGGAGTGTGTCCGGAAGTGGGAGAAGTGTTAGAATAAGGTAGTGGCTTGTGGAGGGGAGTACTTTGAAGCGGACAAGATTGCCATTGCCACCAAGTAACGTCAGTTTATGCCAGACGTCAAGGTCGGATACTTTTTGGACACACCTCGTATATAAGGTCAAAGCCTCCTGACAGTTCCAGTTACCATTCTTAAAAACCATCGGGAACCTCCTATGGGATCAAGTAGCCTACCCAAATTCTTATCATGTTAAGGGTGGGAAATTAAAAAAACAATTTGTGAAAAGAGAACTTGGAAATGTACAACTTGATTAGTTTTATAGCCATCCAAAGGTCTATTTTGTTAAGTTGGCCCATTCTTTGCTTCTGCTCTAACGGTTGGTCATCATGGAAACATGAAAGTACATATGTTAGTGACAGCCACTAAAAAAAATTTCCAAGATGCTAGGAAAGGTCGGTGACTTAGAGAAACAGCAAATCGCTTTATTATCAATACGCTTTAGAAAGTACGAACAACTTTCTGGTTTCTTAAAAAAATCCTGAGAAATCTGTTATAAATCAAAAATTGACAATTACAAATTTTAAAAAGCATAAACAAAATCAAATTCTTTTTACTTTTTCTTTACAAAATTCAATATTTATTAGAAGGCAAAATATTCCTTTAAGAGAGCATCGTGATGAGATTTATTTAGATTCAAAGTATGTGAAGAAACTGAATTGGTTTCACAATGCAGTTCAGAAAGTAAAAAAACAACATTTCTCAGCAAAACTTTGCAAAATGATTTGGTCAACTGTTGTGGAGAGAAATCATTCCCGATATTTGGTATTATTCGGAGGCCACTATTTTTGGAAAAAAATTTTCTTACTGAGAACTTAAAAACTACATTATTAGAAAGAAAACCCACTGTGAAAATTACATATCATTATGACGATTGGTTCTTATGACAAACGGTTTCTTATTTTTTCCTTCTCAAAAGGATATCGCTTATCTGCGAGAAGGAACCCACCCTGTCCCTTTCTACAATTCACTACTAAGCTATAATTTAAGTAGATAAGTAAATACATACATGTGTATTATAAAAATAACAAGTTAACGACCGCTCACATGATCTAAGCTTATATTTAGGTACCATCTCAAGAGATGTTTTTATCTTTCTTACTAGAAGTATGGGAAGGCACCACCTAAGCCCACACTGATGGTCGGGGGCATTTCTGATCGGTACTTTCCCAACCTCAGATCATGTCCCAAATTGTCCAACTTCTCCGTCAGATCACATTGGACGGTCTGGTATGTGACCTGAGGTCGGGGAAGTGCCGATCGGAAGTGCCCCTGGCCATCAGTGTAGTCTTCAGTGGCCACCCCTCACTTTTGGCATAATAAGAAAACCATCCATCAAGATGGTACCCAAATTCAAGCTCTAACCACGTGAACGCTCGTAAAAGATTATTTTTAACCTTAATACTCCGAACAAAATATTTATGATAACCTAATTTAAATCTACTTATAGAGATAGCCTATTAACAAATAATAGATTGAGGATATGGTGGCCTCCTTCTTGCAGATATCGATTCCTTTTGAAGGAAAAAACAAGAACCAATTGTCTTCATAACATGTATTTAGCAATAAGTCAAATAAAGTCTGTTCTTTTGAATAATGTAGTTATTAGGTCCCCTGTAAGAAAACACAGTCTTCTGAACACAGAGGCCTCCGGATAATACCAAACAATCTCAGAAATCCTAAACTGAGTCCAGGAAAATAGATTTTACAGTATTGGGTTGGATGAACCCACTAATATTAGCCACAAGAGTCAAATTAGCATTTTTACATATATTTTTGTCAAGACATGATAAGAGAAGATTTTGTAGGATTTATTAATCGTCATCAACCTGAAACAAATCTGTGGCAACATATGAAGGTTGACCAGAAGCTGGGAAAACAAAAGAAAAAATGAAGGTAACTGCCTAATTTTGGATGACACTGATCAAGATGAAAATTTGTCAACATGTGAATTTTGTTGATCAGATGAAAATGAAAAACCCCTCTTTATCTAGGGAAAAATTAGACAGAACTATTTTAAACGCCATGAAAAGCCCTGACCATATTGACAAATGCATTGACATTTCAACAGATGGATGTACTGTGACGATTTCTGAAATTATAGGTGTAGTCAATACAGTCATGTAAAAATGTGGAATGTTCACTCTGAAGCACCTTTAGATTTGACAATATCTAAATGCTCTGTTGTTTAATCAGTGAGAAAATCAATTGGGATTATTAACGAAGTTGTTTCATTCTTATGTATAAAACAAAGTGGGAGGAAAATCTCTCTCACTAACTTTCTTAAAAATTATTGACAAAATCGCAACAGTTTTTTCTAAGGACAATAGCAGTGTTACAGTTAGTATACTACTTGTTCTATTAATAATTAAATGTTCTGAAACATAAACATGAAAAACCTGATGAAGAAAGTAGTGGGCTAAAAAAACTGTTGAAAGCCTAGAAAGTAGTATCACAATACCTCAGGTTGAATCCTAGCAAGTTTACAGATCTTGTACTGACTTCATCAAGCACAGAAAACTAGTTTAGGGTTACCTAATGTATTCTGATCACTAGATTCGCCAAACTTGAACCTAAAAAAGCGGGTTAAAAAAGAGGGTTTCTTAAGACTTATGAACCTTTATAAACTGAATTCTCTATTGCCGAAGCCTTCTCATCTTCAACAATGCCAGTAGAATCAACAATTGAGGATGCAAAAACCATGGCAAAAAGTAAAAGTAGCAAAGAACACCATTATTATACCATCCTGTGCAACTGACTGTTTGAAATTTTACACAACATAAATATTTCTATTAATAAGGGTCTTACTGTTGATTTGTTACCTATTCCAATTTTTACTGGAATATCGGATATATTATTCTCAATGTTCAAATTTTAAAAAGACTTAGTTGAGGAATTATTGTGAGAAAAATCAGCTGACTGGTCTTGCTCTACTACATAGAGGCATAGTTAGTTATTGATGAAAACAAGGTAATACGCAAATATATTCAGAAAGGAAGAACAATAGTTTTTTAATTTTTTAAAACCCCAGGCATAAAAAAGGCATTAGAGTGAAGGATTTAAAAAGTTACAATAAATAAAGCCCCATGGAAAAACTGAGCAGTAAAATAACTTACAAAAGGCAAAAAATATTTCGATAAATAATATATTCAAACACAAAAATTCAAGAGAAAAGCGCTTTATTGCAAAGCGAAATCAGTTAAATGGTGCTAAGAGAAAGGTAAAAACAATTTATTTCCATTACAATCTTGATTGCACAGACTTTAAGTCTTTTTGGACTGCTTTAAGAACAAGTGGAGTGCTGAATAATGATAACAATTATGGAGATATTGCTTTTTCACCATATGAAATTAACAAATATTTTGCTGATATGGGTAGTGGTAACAAAATTAGTTTGAAGAAGCTTAATTTCTCAGTACTAAGAAACAGTTACAACAAAAGCCTCAGGTATTGATATAATCTACATCTAAATAGTAAAAGCAATGAGTCCATATTGTACAGGTGCTATCACTCATTTGATCAATTTATCACTTGTTAGGCTGCTTTTTTACAGATTGGAAGCAAATTAGAACTATACCCATATCTAAAAAAAAAAATAACTCACTTGGTATCTCACTTTAGGCCCATATCAATTTAACAAATTTCTTTCAAAACTCTCAAAAAAGTGGTAGTTGATCAGCTAACAATATTTATTGAAGCCAAAAATGTTCTCCTTCAAAATCAATCTGGTTTTAGAAAGTCTTTTAGCACTACATCGGATTCCTGAACATTACAGATGAACTGTATATAGCAAAGGATAAGAACCACGAAAATATCCTGGTGGCACTGGACATCTCTCATGTGTCTGACTCAGTGAATTTATAATTGTTGCTTGCTAAATTAAAATTCTACAAGTTCGGTGATACAGTTATCAAATGATTTTGTTTTATTTAAAAGATTTTAGTGACAAAAATAAAAGAAAGTTGCTCGAATGTGCTTTCAAAAGCTATGGGTGTCCCTCAAGGTTTATATTAGGGTCCAAATATATTTATTTTGAACACTCCTGATCTTGAGAATGAATTTTAATACTGTTCCCTTTATTCATATGCAAACTATACTCAAGTTGTTTAGGTGTAACCTCCTTCTGATGTCAATATACCTGTGCAATGTTTGAATGAAAACTTGCAAAAAGCTGGTTGGAAAGATATGGGCTTAATTAAATGCAGATAATTGTTCTGTTTTGCATTTTTGCTCGCTATCTATTAAGGAGGTAATAAAACGCTGACAGTCTGTGTTGCTTTGAGGAAAAAGTGATCAGAGGATAGGAAATTTCTAAATGTCTTAGGAGTCACTTTGTCATTGAGCAATTTTTGTTAAGCATATTAAAGATATTTTTCAACACGCAATGACTAAACTAAGAATTCTTAATATATTTAAACTTTAATTCCTTTGTCATCGAAACTGTAAATTTCTTGCTATTTTATTAGAAAGTTGATAATACTGCTTCACAGAGGCAAGATTGTGCTCTAAGGTTCATCTATAATCTAATTCCATTGGTTTGATCACATTCCTCATGATAGAAAACAGGCCAATTTGCTCACAGTGAGGCATCTCTGTAGGCTACAGATAGTAACATTGATACATGAGGTTTTGGAAAATGGTGAACCGTATTATACAAAATGCAAGCTGTCAACACGAGTTACTGTTAAACAACAGGTGACATGCTATAACTGTTGCATGTAAGGCTGGAGGAAACAAAGAAAGCTTTGTTGTACTTTAGAACTCGGGTGTACAATGCCCAACCATCCGACATTAAGGGAATTAACTTTTAAAGAGATTTAAAAAAGTTTAAAACGTATATATATATAGGTTAATTAAATGTGTTTGTGTTTAAGAAATTGATCAAATAGTTAAGCAATTTAATTAAATATAGTTATATAAATTTAGATATACAGTAGTTATTGATTTGAAAAAAATGTTGAAAAGTTGATTGCGAATTGAAAACCTCTCACGAATAAAGACCTTATTGATTTAATCCCTAGTATGCTAAATAATAAATTTGTAAAACCTAATTGTAAAGACATGCATATTAAGGACAGTTTCGGTCCAACATCTTGCCTGAAGATAGCTCTCCAAAATAAACAGAAATATTTGAAAAATTTAATTTTATGAGCAATTGTTTGACACAATGTGAAATGTAAAAGTTAAATGTCAGTTGTAACGCCTGCCGTGTGAGCTTAAGAACTAAGATAACATGCTTCTCTTCTGTTTCATATACTGTATTTTTTTTAACATCTTAAGCTTCCCATAAACTCACAGGAGGAAAAAAATACCATGTTTGAATACAAAAAAAGTTTTTATAGGCTTAGTGTATGCAAAGGATGTGTAAACAATAACTAACAATTGTTAAAATAGTTTGAAATTTTTATTGAATATGTTATTTTAAATGTACTAATTAGAGCAAATCTTTGTGAGTAATGTTTAGTATCAACAAAAAAGTCAACTATGTTTTGTTAATGAACTTTATATTTCACCATAAGGAGGGAAGAAAGTTCAAATATAACATCTCTGATATTTACAGATCCACTACAGAGACTAATTCTACTTTTATTTAAGTAAAACCACATCTAGAATTTATAATACTACGTTACTTGGTAATTGTATAAGATAAGAATTATCATCCCATGATAAAAATTTTAACTTAAAGCTAATAAACATTCTGTGTTCGACAATTACTTTTAAATCCTAGTAATTTAAAGGGTCGAATCTCAAATCCAAGTCAAAGTAATGTACGTGGTTACACAATCCTGAGTGGAGTCACCAAAAACACAAAACCCACCAAACTGAGAGGATAATTACTTTTCACGTGATCTCTTCGAAACATCAGTTAGGGCCACACTTAGTAACCTGCCTAGGACTAACGGTTAAGTATTTCGTTCATAAATAATTTATCATAGTACTTGTAGTTTAATCACAACCATATCTTACACAAAATATGTGAAATGTGCATGTATGGTATGACTCTATTCATTTAACACTAAGTACAAATATTGAATAAAATATTTTCAATTTAATTCTAATATAACAACATACACTTTTACTTGTCTACTTCAGATTTAATTATTAAACTCACCTCCTCCACCTTTTTTGCCTTTTTTCCCCATTCTGAAAAATACAACAAAAATGTATATTACAATCACTATTAAATTAAAGATTTACTAACATTTATATGTAACCTTGGCTATTAATAGATAGACTTCTAAATTTAAAATATGTTTGAAATCATGATTTAATAGTCTATTTTTGCAACACATAAAATTAAACCTTAAAATTGTTCATCGAATATAGAATAAATAAATTCTGTTGTAATATTTAAGGGTTAGGAATAAACATAAGAAAATTACTAAAACCTCATTTAGATAAAACATTTTTCCTAATAATATTATAAATTTGAAAGTGCCTTTGTTTGTTTTGCGTTCACGCATAAACCATTCAACCCATTGTACTGAAACTTGACATGAACATTATTAGATTCCCTGGTGTAAATATAGGCCTATTCTTGTCTCAAAAAACTCCGTCCCAAAGTAGCGAAAAATCCCATCTTGGTCACTAAAGTTACAAAATATTACAGGTTGTTGCAGTTAAAATATATTCTTACTTCTACCTCTACACAGTAAGGGTAAAAGCTTTTAAAGAGATATGTGATTCTATTGTTGTTAAGTATCACAAAAATGTTGGGAAGACAGCAAAACTCGCTGGCTTGCGATAATACCAGCAATGGAAAGAATATTGATTTTATGCCACTTAAGTAAACTTTCTAAAGCAAACAAACTGTCCTGAAATTCAGAAATCATTTTTTGAAAATCCACATTTGGAAATATGGTTTTATTTCATACACAGCCAAGCAGCTACGTTAACAGACTGTTTTAAACGTAGAAGGGGATAAGATCTCAGCAGTCGAGGTCACAGTGTTCAGATAAAAGTCTTGAAAGAAAATCTCCAATAGAAGACCATAAACAGATTTATTCCACACATAATTCGTAATCTGATGGTTCAACGGTGCTCAGAACATGAAAAGGAAACTATTACGGACATCTTTGTTTATTTTTACGAGACATCACCTCAGTATTTGGAGCAATAATAGATTGTCTATTTACAAAGTTTTGAGATTTTTTAATGGGCAAGATTGAAGAAACCTCGAAGTGGAAGGACATCCAACCTTCAGTGGATTGCTTGATTGAGAAAGATTATTTTCCATTATCTTCTGATAAGCAAATCTTTGATGAAATCGGCTTTGTAACAAAATATGCCAAGAGTAAAGTTCCTGAGTGAAATGAGAGAAACCTTGAAATTTATTCTAGATGAGTAGAAATGTTTACACTTTTCAAAGAAAACTCGACAAATTGCATCCCAGGAAGCTACGTGTCAGTTGAAAGTTTTTTATCAATGAAGAAAGTATAGACAACTGAAAAACATAGCTCTCAGTGGACGTTTTAGGTCAATCCTCTTGTAAAATTTTTATTTCAATTCAAGCTGCCAAGACCTTCATACAAAGTTGCAATTATCGCCAAATCTAATGAAAGAAATTGGTTCCTGGGACAAATATTGAACACTGAGATTTTGATAAGGGTTCAATATCTATGTTCCGTTTCAGCTAGGACATTTTACACGTTGTAAAATGTCCTAGTTGTAAACATTTGTAAACATTTGTAAACAATTGTAAACATCGTTGTAAACATTTGCAAATTTTATGTGTAATTATTTCATCCTCTCAAACATAATTATTACACAATGCCCCCCAATGCTCATAATATAATAAAGTATCCCGCTTTGGAGTGAAAAATATCTGGTCAAATTACACAAATACCACGAGAAAGTATACAATATAAACTACATATTAAGATATATATATATATGTATGTATGTATACAACACATCTGGCTTTATGTGCTGAGAAAATTTTTATTAGAATACCAATGATTTCAAATTCAACAAATTTTGAAGGTAGACAGTCAGAACTTCATTTTTTGTAGTATATAATACGTACTTTCACATGCAAAATCTGTAATTCTTTATTATGATTTTCAAATCTGCCACCGAAAAGGGCCAACTATGATGTTGTGACTTTTAAGTTTTTTTTATTTATAAACGTTAAATTTATATTTAGTAATGTAATATTGCCAAACTGTAAATTGTTTAATTTTGCGAACAGATTACATTTTAAGTTTATAGCTTAAGATTTAATGACTATCGTCTGCCATTTTCTTCTCTCGCTTAGGTAAGTAGTGGGGAACTGGCTATGAAGTATTACCAAAAAATTTGAAAATACGTTAAATTTATCTAGTAGATAGAGATAGAAAAGGTAGATAGGGACCGAGGTGGTGTTGGCGAGCTGAATGTAGATACGAATTGTAACATAGTTATAGAAGTACTAGACACTTGAAAGTTGGCACGCAGGTAGTTTTAGCAGTTAAATCCACAGGAAAAGTCTAAAAATCTGGAATTTTAACTTTTAAGCCTTTAAAAAAATTTACTTTTTTCACCCTTGCAGGCTTTCCTTTGAAGCCCGATAGCGGGTGAACCGTTAGAGCTAGCTCGATTCTGAGGAAAAATCGCTAGTCAGGAATGAAGTGATCTAAATAAAGGTCCTGTGACTTTTACCTTAATTACCTTTGCTTTACCTTAATCAGTTTGGCCGCAAAACGCAATTATGTGGCAAATGTTCGTAATTTTCACTCAAGAATTTACCTTCCGTGCTTGATAGCGGCCAATCTATTGCCCATAGCTCAAACCAAAACCTT
The DNA here is from genome assembly GCF_021130785.1 of Homalodisca vitripennis. Taxonomy (NCBI): domain Eukaryota; kingdom Metazoa; phylum Arthropoda; class Insecta; order Hemiptera; family Cicadellidae; genus Homalodisca; species Homalodisca vitripennis. The sequence goes on from NC_060209.1 coordinate 111,028,606, forward strand.
ATGTTTAATTTAGGAAATGACATGATCTACAAAAAAGCTCCAGTAACTTTTGGTCCTACCTCTATTGGTTTAGCCGCAAAACACGAACTTTTGCCATTTTTAGGTGAAGTTTTAGTTTCAGGGCTCAATAGCGGTGAAACCATTGGTCGTGGCTCAAAACACATTATTTCACAAGAGTTAGTAAATGACATGATCTAAAAAAAATCCAAACATTTTTTGCCCTATCCTCAATGGTTTGGTTGAAAAACCCATTTAAATAGAATCATTTTATAAGTTTTACCTGATAATTCTGTTTCTGGGGTCTATTGCGGCAAAATAGTTAGCCATAGCTTATTATAAATTTGTTATTAGCAGATATACCTATTCTTCTGATAAAAATTGCTTTCTATTTATTTTAATTGCAACACCCTTCAGTAAAGAACAACACATTTCTTACCCGCATGAACATTAATCCTCCACCCCCCTCCGGACTTTTCCGGTATACAATACAGGCTTGAAATTTGGCATAATTCTATCATGTGACCCCTAGAGAACACCTAATAGTAGCAAATTCTACAGTGAAATTACTCTTAAAACTCATGAAAGCTGTCCAGTGCAGTCATTCCTCCCAAGCTCCATACCAAGAAACTCAGAAGTCATTGCTCAAATCCGAGGTCAGAATCAAATTACAAAACATACAAAATTAAATTTCCGACAAGAAAGGTCCAGTCACTTTTTCTCTAACGGTTAACCCACAAAATGCCCTGTAAGTTAAAACTTTGGTTAAATCCAGAAAATTCAACACAATAGGTCTACTTTAAACTCCCAGATCCCAAATTTAATGCTTGGACTTAACCTGTCCCCGAACTCCACTTATCCCGATTTTAACAAATACTTGAATCTGGGGTCTGAGGCGAGCCAAAGGCGAGTATGTCATTATGCAACCTCAAAACAAAATGCTAATGCGGATAGGTAACAGACTTCCTAAAGAGTCCAATAAATGCAATTCAGAATATGGAATAAGCTACCTTATGTTTTTCGATTAATGTAATTTACCTCTTTGTTTGAAGTTTGTTTTTGACAATGGAAGGATTGTGAAGGAAACAGGATTTCAGGATTTTTCCAGACATTTACCATGTATTTACCTGTTGATAGGAACATTATAGCATGTGTAACTGTTAAAGATAAATACCTCAGTATTGTTTTGAAATATGAGATGTTCAGGATGGCCTAGTGAGGTAGTTATAGAACTTAAGCCTTAATTTATCAGAAAAAAACCCTGATAAATTAAAATTACTATTGAATTTTTAATAGGCCATAAAATTATCATAGCTAAATAGTTACAGAAAAAGTTGTATGAATTACATTCTTCTCAAATTGGTATTGTTAAAACGAAATCACTTGCAAAATCATATGTGGTGATCGTCAACGGGTTAGGCAAATTGAATCAATTAAATAATTGTAAACAATGTTAACAGGGTTGGTCTATGTTGCCTTAAACACAATAAACTGTTGGCTTTATCCCAAGTAACCATGGCATATGATTAATGATTTTTCAGTAAAATGTACTTAGTTATAGTAGATACGTTTCTAAAGTAGACTGAAATTAAAAAAGAAGATCCCCCAAATCTTTTCAAATTGAGAAAGCCTTGCATGAAATGTTTGCTACTTTTGGTATTCCATCTTATTTAATGAGTAATAATGAACCTTGTTTTGTTAACTCTAAGTTGGTTGAAGGGTGAGCACGGCACTAACTTGAAGGATTATTATGCTCCAAATTATGTTAGTTTGACAATACTAGCCTTATTGGCTATCCTTCAGTAGTGGTAGCTCCGAACTTGGGAAGAGAGGGGGTCAGAGACGTAAAAACAGATGATACTACGTGTTAGTGATTGCCGTGCTCACCCATTGACCATTGACGTTTACTGAAATATCTTTGTTCTTAGTTGGTTTTAAAGTCATTATTTTGATTGTATTCAGTTCAGGCGTTATATCACCTACTCAAGGTATTTTGGTCTTATCTGTAAGCCACCACCAAATAATGTAATTTTATAGGTCCCTGGTAAGAAACCCTTCCAAAAATAGCCTCAGGATAATACCAAAGTATCATTATAAGTGTTGAACTGAGTTTTGTATTTTTTAGAACTTTTTTTACACATCCATATAGTTGGACAATGGCTTTATTTGCACATTTTATGAACATCCTTATATTCGAACATTGGCACTAAAAAGGTTAGATATTTAAAGGTGATAGTGTAATAGTTAACAATTGATGTCAAGAATATTAGCACCAAGTTACAACTAAGCCTGACTGCAGTATAATAAGTAGCCACCAAAACAATTGAATCAAGTATCGATTAGAAATGTCTAAACTATCAAATACAAAATATATGAACTATAGATATTCACAATTAATATATGCCAGCTGTTTTTATTTTTACAGAATAACTATATTACTTAAAATTAAGTTAATTCAAATGTTCTAAAATCATTTGCGTAGCGCGTAATGACATTGGCAAGAACAATGGTGATGAACAAACACACTTACGTTCCCAACGTTCTTGCTCCTTCAAAGTGTCCAGTCAATTTCAATCATGAAATTCCTGCAGTTCTCAAGTACATACCTTAACCCTTTCCACTCGTATGTCGGACGTCGTCCGACATTGCTATTTTGCCGTTCCGCTCGTAATGTCGGAACGCCATCCGACATTGCAGTGACGTCAGCTTTACTTTATTTTTAGCCCGCCCTACGATGTTTCGGATTGGTGCTGCGATCGCACGGTATTCTCAGGAACTAATAATAGACAGCTGAACTACGATTGGTCGGCTGCTGATCTATTTTGCTTTGTCATTGTAGTCACGTTTCCTAACCAATTTTCAGACGCGTTCGCATTAGTGACTCGATATGTCGATACCAAGTACATCTTTTCTTTCTGATTCAGAAGTTATTGCTGAATTACAAAATGACAATTATTCAAGTTCTGACGAAGATATGCAAAGTGATTGTGATGAAGTTCTTCCAACACTGGAAAACATAACTGATAGTGACAGTGACAATAGCCTAGACCTAGGGCCCAACAGCAAATAATGGTGGTGGTGATGATGGATTTGGACAACGGTTGGTCTGTTTTATCAAGGACCTGATTTTTCCTCATTTTTCCTTACACTTTGTTTAGTGGATATAAGGAGCCAAAATGGAAATAAACCTGTGAGTATTTCAGACTTTTTTTTTCACTTGATGTTTACTATCGAACTTTTGAATGACATTGTTGCTGAAACAAATCGTTACGCACAAGTGAAAATAAACAAGCTGAGACCCCTAAAAGCTAGATCTATCTGGAACACTTGGAAAAATGTTTCTCCCTGGAAGAAATAAGGCTTTTTTAGGAGTCATTTCTAAATATGGCACTGAATCCAAAGCCGTCAATCCAAGACTATTTTTCTTCTGAGTGGGTATTTTAACCAGCCGTTTTTTTGTGAATGTTTTCTCAAGGGAAAGGTTTTTACAAATATTTTGGTGTCTTTCATGTATCTCCTCCAAATCCTGATACGAACAATAGAACCAGGGCTGATAAAGTAAAGAATGTTGTAACCTATTTACAAGCTCGCTTCAGAGAATATTTTTGTTCCACTTTATGAATGTAGTGTAGATGAAAGCACCGTGGCTTTCAAGGGTAGAGTGGAATTCAAATGTTATAATCCACAAAACCAACAAAATGGGGTTTGAAAGTTTTTTGTACTCAGTGATTCAAGATCGGGATATGTTCATAGTTTTTGAACCTTATTACGGTTCATTTACAACTGCATCATTAGTTCGCCCAGATCTACCATTCACTTCTAGAATTGTATTGCATTTTGGCAGAAAAATTAGTATCGGGTGACAATGCAGGATCTGGTTTTCATATATTTACAGATCGATACTACACAAGCTTACAACTTTTCGGAGGAATTAAAAAAAAATGAATATTCATTTAACTGGAACAGTGATGACTAATCGAAAGGGCTTGCCCAACAGCATAAAAAAAGGCAAACTAAAATTGAAAAAATATGAAACTAAGACCTATCGTCCATAACAAACAACACTTTAGTTTTAGCTTGGCGGGATAAGCGTGATGTAGTAATGTTGAGTAATTTCTACAACAATGATACTGAAACCATCTCAAGAAGAGGCAAGGATCATCAAATAAACATAAAAAAGCCAACAGTTTATCTGTCAGTATAACAGATATATGGGTGGCGTGGACCCAAGCAGACCACTATATTGCTTCCTACAAATTTTCCCGTAAATCTCTGAAGTGGTGGAGAAAGCTATTTTTCCTGGATGTTGGAAGTGGCAGTAGTAAATAGCTTTCTCTTGTTCAACATGAATAAGCAAAACCATGGAGAAAAAACAATTCAACACAGGAATTTTCAGAGAAAATCCTCAATCAATGAACTTGTATGGGCCATGTCCGTAACCCTATGAGTTTGAAGCGGGGTCGTCCTTCATCAGTAGAAAAAGAAGAAAGGCTAAACAAACAACCTCACTTTCTTGCAGCTCATCCAACAAAAAAAACTAAAGACTGTGCTGTTTGTAGCAATAGAAAGGTGCCAGGAGGAAGAAAGGAAACACTTTACTATTGTAAAAAACCTGTAAAAAAAATCCTGGTCTTCATCCTGCAGAGTGTTTTTGAACGATACCATACCATGATAAAATATTAAACTTATTAGTGTAAGTATCAAATTTATATATCTCTATAATATAAATTAGAAATAAAATAAAATTAATTATACAATATAATAATGTATATACTTTATTGACTTCCAGTTTGCTAAAAATGGTTTTTTACTGAAAATATTCTAAAATAAATACGAGCTGAGGGGGCAGACTAGTGAAAAAAATCCGAGTGGAAAGGGTTAAAAATACCAGGACAATCGTACCAAAACTGCAGTCCTCACGAATCTTTTCCAAGCCTCACGAGTTCAAACAGTTCTAGGACGGCGTCCCCCACCCCCAGTGGGCCGGTACGGCCAGCGACATGGCTGGTTTACGTGACCTGCCGTTCACGGGTCAACCTGGCTTGCTCGTTCCCATTCCAGGTGACAATTGACTGGTTCAATCTCCTTCTTGACACCGTGTTTTTAGAGAATATCATTAGACAAACCAACCTGTATGCCCTGGAACTATTTTGTGGCCCCACCACTCCTCCCGCGTCTCGCATAACCAAATGGAAGGATTTAGTGATGGCCGAACTAAGAACATTCATAGGCCTTCTACTGTTGACTGGTAATGTCAGGCTAAATCGATTGAACGACTATTGGAAAACTCATTGGTCGTTGAACTTTCCTATGTTCAAGGAGTATATGTCTCGAGATTGATTTCTTGGCATTTTGAGATATCTGCATTATTCAAGAGTTGATACCCCTGATCACCCCGAACCTGCTAACGACCGGTCTTTTAAAATTCAAAATACTGTTGATTATTTCAACAATGAGATGCGACAGATCTATTATCCCGACCGTGAACTGACCATCGACGAAGAGATGGTACTGTGGCGTGGCAGACTGGTCTTCCGCCAGTACGTAAGGGCAAGCGACACAAATATGGAATAAAAATTTATTCCTTGAATGAACCCGAGGGACTCATGCTACGCTTTCATGTTTACATGGGAAGCCATGACTCTTGTAGTGGCAAAGATCATACCGTCAAAGTCGTCATGAAGCTGATGAGTGACTTCCTGGGGAAAGGCCATTCCCTGTTCATGGATAATTTTTATAATAGTTTTGTCTTATCATTCAAACTTCTACATCACTCAACCTACACTACCGGCACCCTACACATCGACAGACTGCATACACCTCCAGCAGTGAAGGCAAAGGCATTGGGCAAAGGTTAAACGATAGCGAACTATGCCCAAAGTGTCATGATTGGAAAATGGAGGGATAAGCGGACGGTGACCTACATCTCCACACAATATGACAATGAGATGGTCCAAACCACCAACAGGAGAAACCAAAAACGAACGCTGCCAAAACCAATCATGTACTAAAACTCTCACATGAAGAGGACTGACCGCTTGGACCAAATGGTATCTTATTACCCCTGTGAGCGCAAGACCCTGCGATGGCACAAGAACATATTTTTGCACTTTCTCCAGGTTGTTGTAGTAAATTCTTTTTACCTGTACAACATTTACAACTCAGATAGGTTGTCCCTGTATGACTTCCGAGTTTGTGTTCTTGAAGACCTGCTCCCTCCAACGGAAGCCCCACTGCTCATCACACTGACACGCAACAGCATGCATCGTCTCTCCAAACTAACAAAGCGCAAAGGAAACGGCAAGTCAGTTACCCGGAGGTTTGCTACCAAGAAGGCAAGCGTAAGGAAACAGTGTACTATTGTGCAGTGTGCCCTGACAAACCAGGTCTGTGAACTCAGTTGCTTTGATAAGTATCACGAGGACAAATAAGTAGTTTTTAGTCTTTGGCGGTGGGTGGGGATGTAGTTTTTTTTCTAATTTTTACTCGGGGAGGGGGGAGTGTTAACTGTTTTTGAAGTTGTATATTTTTCAAACTAATATGTAATATATCAGTGTAATTGATGTACTATCTACGTGTCATTCATGTACTATATACATGTAATTCGCGAGTGTTTGTGCCGAAACCTAGTGCGCTGCGAGCACATACAACACGGAGACCGGCACCCGGTGCGGATGATGAGCAGACTCGGCATGGACATGACGTTACCTGTTCCGGCCAACGAAGCTTCCGAGATACCTTGGACAACCCTTTCGGCTATCCTGACTACGTTTTGGGTAAGAAAAAACAACAAAAATTCCCGCATTTTCTGTCACCAGTAATTTTGTCATCCGCAGTGAATGTGTTAAAGCTAGCAGTAGCAGGTAAGCCCATTACTTCTACACTGATCGACCAGCGAGCCAAAGGATGATGCCACAACACTCACTGAAGGTGATTGACCTTGAACTGTCAATTCGCCTCATAACCCTCTACCCTCTCTTTCACGAAGACATCTAATATCCATGAACTTGATAAAAAAAATGATCATTTGAAGTGGTTAATTTATTTTTAATATTTATGAATTTTGCTCTAAATTCCTGTATATACCCCACATTTCCTTTATAAATAGTAAATTTAAGTAAAATTGCCGTACATGGGACACCCTGTCCTTTAAATTCAATCCAGTTAGTAGTGAGAGTGAATACTAGAATTAAAGGTGGAAATCCCATAATAATGCGTTACAAGAGAAGTCAAAACAAACATGACGTTACAAAAACGCACTTGAAAAGACATTTTACACTATAGATTTGGTTTAATGAATATATTAGCAATCATCTAGGCTACTATTTTTGTTGGAACCAAACCAACTATGAATTTAAATGAACGTAATTTTACGTTAGCAGTACGTGCAGAAATACCACTTCAGATTAGCTATAATTTTGTACAGAGGTTTATCTTGTATGGTTACAAAATTATATTAACTAAAGTATTAATATTTTCTGTAATCTTAAATATGCTACGTATATTTCTTTTACGTTTAAAAATATAGCTTTGCTACAATATAATCGTAACAGCTTATTGGGTTCGACATTATTGTTCCAAATTAATTAAAACAAAGTAAAATCATGTATATGGTATTTTAGTAATGGCCATAAGTACAATAGTGATGTACATGTGTTATCTGTGTCACAAGGTGCCAGACAAGTTTATCCTTAAATAAACGCTGTTAAAAGCCGTTAAAAGTAACTGCTGCAGTATAATAAGCATCCAACGCTTGAATTATAGATATTCATTATTATCAAATCATCAATATTCATGAGTAACGAATCCTCTATATAACCACTTAAAACAAATTACATTATAGGTATTTTTTTCAAATTACAGTATAGTTCAGCTGTATCTATATTTATAAAAAAGTAATAATTTGATGATCAATGAAAAACTATATAGCCCATGTTTATTTATAAAGTGAAACAAATAAAACTGTGTAACATCAGTTATTTTAAACTATTTTATAAGATACACATTTCTGACAACTTATGACACAAATAAAACATGTACATTGCCATTGTACTTGCAGTCATTACAGATGGGTACTATTGGCGTTTGTAACAAGTTCATCAGTAGTAACCTATTACCGGGATACCATTATTTCAGTAACAGCTGGGCTAAATAATTTGATATTCTCATGATGACTTTCTATATTGCTTTCTGGAATTGTCTAAGTTCACCTGAGTTATTTACTAGGTCATTCATAGTGTTCAATAAATAAAAAAACAATTAAATAAACATTATTTGTTATCTAGGCGTAGGCCAAATTATAACGATTTTTATATCACAGTTTAGCCTACAAAACTGTGAATGTCACTAAATTATTAACCCTTTGTGCGCCGCCGCTCCCGCGCGCCGTCGTTTGCTAGACCGCCAGACGTTTGAGCACCGCACGGATCCAATACCGCCACGGCAAAATCACCCGTTTTTGCATGGTCACATATTAAATTACATAACTTTCGTAAATTTTGAGCTAGCCTTTTAGTTTTGGTTTTGTTTTTGAGGGGAAGAGATGTACTTTCAGTTGATGTAATAAATTACAGTTTTATTATTTTGTTTACATTTGTTTAGTAGTATGTATGCTTGTCGTAATTAAAAAAATAAAAAATCTTAAGTTTGAGGTCCAAAAACACACTGAATAAGTAACTTGGGCTCAAATAACGTTTTTTAACCTAAAAGTACGTATTGTTTTGAGCATATACTAAAAGTTACAAACATATTCCACAGAAATTGCATAAAATATTGTAATTTAAGTAAAATTCAAAAAATTTCAAAAATTCCGCTGTAGGATGAAGATACACTTGTTACTATAGAAACAAGTAAATATCAAAATTTTATAGTTGAAATGAAGCAGAGCAATACAATTCAAAGTTGATATAAATATATTTAAATATATTTTATATATATTATGTTTAAACTATAAGGACAAAGACGTAAAGTTCACAGAGCCACTATAGTGGCCCTCGGCGCTCAAGGTACCGCATACAGCGAGCCACTATAGTGGCCTGCGGCGCTCAAGGTACCGCATACAGCGAGCCACTATAGTGGCTCACGGCGGTCAAAGGGTTATACAATAAATGAATCACATATAAACCATTGATCATGGTATCGTTTAAACGGTACAAGCTTAGAATTCAGAAATAAAAGCTTCACAATGAGTAATGCCGGTGCATCATTCAATATGGCAGCTATAGTCCTTTAGAAATTATAACGTTTGATCATAAAATGAACACTTATAATTTTCTTATTCCATGAAGATATCAATACCACTTAATTACAATTTCACAAGTAAACGTTTGATGTCATTTGATACTAACACAACTCTAATAATAATACGAGAAACAACAAAATACTAGAGACTAGTGAAACTAGTCGTCTAACATTACAGAAATGTTGCAAACAATGGTTGCGTCGAAGGTCTTTTTTTGCAACATATACCAACGAACAGATGTTTGAAGCAGATGATCTTATTGAGAAATAAATTCTAAACGCAGTTATGTAGCCAAACTCATTCCTAAGCGAAGTTTCCCACAGCAAAAGTATAGGGAAAAAGTCTCATTTTTTTTGTGCACTCCCTAAGTGCGCGACTAGGCACGGCAAACAAAAATTTGTATTGCAACTTTATAATATTGGTACATACTTATTACGCTTTATTATTCAATAAACTATAAATCAAATTAATCAGTGGAACATCACAATTACTTTGGTATAATTGGTATAAGTTTTGTTTTCGATAGCAAAACTTTAATTAAATACATGACTGCAATATCGACTAGTGACTAGTAGTCCAACATTAGAGAAACATTTTTTAGCGACTAGTCACTAGTCTTTACAAAAAAGCTATTCATTTGATTTTCAAGATTTATTAAATAAATTGTTACTAACAAAATGGAGAAAACATGCAATTATTTCTATGGATATTTAGAATACAAAATTACATTTGTTTAGGCTATATACAAAAATCCCCACTTTTTATAAAATAAAAAGTTTAAAGTAAATTTTGTTGCTTTCTACATATTTTTTTACATTTTTTACAGATATATCATGATAAAGGCCATGAAATACTAAATAAAATTCATGTATAATATATGATTCTACAATAAAAACAAACAGCATTATATGTACAAACAAAATGCTGCCCAGTACCAACATTTTATAAATTGTACTTAATTTGTCACAGTTTATTACTTAATAATAGTGTAATTTTCACAAAATCATCACATAGGTACTTTAATATTATCGCAGCCCACTTTTTTTAAAAAGAGTTTTCCTTATCAGGGACCAAAATAAACTTCATTATATATTCCTATTACAGTACTTTCCTTGCTTCATAATGAATAAAAAAATAACCAATTAGTCACACTTCTTATCACCAAATCGCCCTAGATGGCGACCCTACAAATAGGCCTAGACGCATCAATCACCTGTCACTTTTGAATTATTAAGTTAATTGTTGTTCTGGTACTTTGGGATTATACCGACCACACCAGTATGAAGAACACAAAAATAGAAATTTATAGAAACAAACATGATACAACGAAAAAACAACTCTTCAATTACAAAATTACAAACTTACAAGCATTTCCAGGTATTGTGATCGGTATTGTTGTCGCTGTTATCTTATCATTCTCGAGAATCCTGATTACGGCAGGCCGCGCGGCATCACGTGATTTGCACGGTACATCATTGCCTTTCCATTACAATTCAATTTATATTTCTGATTAGCCCCTCTAGAATTTGATATTTTACTGATAGGTACTATCTCGAGGGATGTTTTTCTTTCGTCGACATCAGCGCGGGGCAGCACCGAAGGTGCTGCCGAAGCCCGCGCTGATGGCCGGAGGCACTCGCATTTTGGGTGGCGGAATGTGATCAAGAATAAAAACAAGTTTTGAGTGTTTTTTTAATAAAAAGTTTAGTTTGGTAAATGTTTGTTTTTGTTGAATTTTTGTGTTTGGAGAAATGTAGAGGTAAAACACGGAAGTACAACAAAGCGATGCACCAGCTGAACGGGCGGCGAGACTCTGCAATCACGTTATCTACTAGACGCTCGACTTTGACCTCTGTCTGAGGATGGGGAGGTGTTTGCGATAAGACAATTCCTGTTTTATATTGACGAAATATTGTTCTACGCTAATCTAGTAATCAGTAGAAACGAAATGTGAAATAACGATTCATGTCTGGGTGTGGTCGGTATAATCCCAAAGTACCGTTGTTCTTTTAGTTTTTTTCCCATTGATTGTCGTAAAGTCTTGTAAATTTCAAACCGGTTAAAGTCTGTTCTTTTTAATACTGTAACTTATTTTGGTCTCCCAGATAGGGAAAACTCATCCAAAAATAGAGGCCTCCAGAAAATACCCAAGTACCTAAACAAAATATGTTTTAACAGATCAAAGAGTAAGGAAAATAAAGATGGAACACGTATTTATCCATAGTTCGGATCTATTGAATACAGCTATCTGGTTCTTTGGTCGAATAAGCTTGTACTATATAAAACATTGAAATAAAAAATGTCAAAATTAGCGACGCTGGAACTTTATGCACTTCATCTTACTGCCAAAATTAGCAACGCTGAGGTATTCAATGGTTTAAATTATGAATATCTACAGGTCAAATGTCCTGTTCGATATTTAAGATTAATATTCATCATCCGATTGTGTTAGTAGCCGCTTATTACACTGTAGCCTTAGACAATCACAACATATATAAGATACTCATAATATCTCTTATTATTTAAGATTCGATACTCATTAATATTGATGATTTGATTGTTATAATGGCTGATTATTACACTGCAACCAAAAGCCTAGGACAATAATTCATAACAAGCCTAGGCCTACTAGGAAACAATACACTACTGAGCTGACTGTCTAGTCATATACCTTCATGTAACTTAAATAACATACAACTGAGTACAAGAAATTTGAGAAAGAAAAATCAGAAAAAGAACCTTTCATTCAACCATTCATTTATGAATATACTAGCCATTTTTAGTTCAAAATCAAGCTAGCATACTTGGTATAATTTAACCTATGGTAGACTAGGCCTGGAAGACTAGGCCTAGAAGACTATCACTATCAAATTAACTCAAATTGAAAAATACTGAATAACAAAATCGTTTACCTTCAAAATTAGACAAATGCTGAATTTACAAATAAAATGGGTACAATTAATTTGTGTTTGTTGGAACACGCCACGTCCGTTTGCTCATAGCAACAGAAATTATAAATCTTTATTGACGTTGACATTATACATAATGCATGACGATTGTCAATAATTCACAATTTAAATATAAAACAATATGGAAATAGTATAGCTATTACACCATACAAATATGTAATGCATTTTAACAAGTGAAAATAGCACAACGGAATTGCACCATAGTTGACCTAATATGATTTGATTTTCACATCAATTTTACAAATTACAATACCTTTAATATGATTGATAAAAGACAAAATTATTCTTTATAGGATAAAATAATATTAATACTAAAACTTACTAACATTAAAGTGTTAACAGTTTCTTACGATGAGAAATAAAGCGACCAACCCAACCTTGACGTCAAGTTTAGTCTGAAACTAATCAGCAGCTTTGTGACTTGTCAAGTTCCAGCACTGACCGGTTAACAAACCACCTCCAACCTAAAAAGCGGTTCACAACGGTTGTGGAATGGACGGTTATGTACCGTTATATACGTATACGGTAGTAACATCTGGGCTGAATGATTTTGCGTTCTTATAAGTTTTGTGGTATTAGGTTACTCAGTAGTAACTTGTAACAACTGAGGCAATTATCGTGCAAGCAATGAGGCTAGAAAATGACCAGTTTTTATAACGCTTTCCTGGTAAAAGTTTACTGAGAAACCAATAAAGTAGTGGTGGAGTAAGCTGGATGTAGCGGGAGGAGCAGGGAACAGAAGACTAAATTTATCAGATAGACCAATTTATCAAAATAGACAGAATCTGTGCAGACTTGTCTCTGGAAAAATAAAAACAAACCCAACTTATTCTTCATTTGCTCCGTCGTTCTGTTATCATCAGGCACGTACTCAAAACCGGTTTTTTTGGACCATTTTATCGAGGTCGGGGCCCTCAGAGGGCCCAGACCCGTCACCGCCATACGTCTATTTGAAGGGACCATGTCGATTTTATAAAATGGATTAAAGTTTGAACCAAACTGAAATGGTTTTATTCAAATTAGATCAAAGCTAAATTTAGATAAATGGATTTACAGAAAGTAATGTAGCTCTCTACTTGAGTATTATCTATGGAGATTGTTGGGTGATGAGCGACATGTGGCAATTCCTTTTGAATGTAAGAAATCTCTTATTTCGCTGGACATTAAAGCAGAACCTTGATCGGAATGAATGTATGCAGGTATTCAAAAGATGGTAAAGATTGCGTCAAGATTACTGCCGGTGAATACAAGAAGATTGCTGATGGAACTACTAAGAACTGGTCTTGTGGTCGCGTTGATTGTGTAGACTCACAGTGCGTTAGACCTGTGTCTGCTCAAATATCTGATCTGTCCTCGAAATTTGATCGTGTTATTAATAAACTGAATTTGCTTGATGGCCTGTCACAGGGAATAGAGGATATAAAACACGATTTATCCAGCATTAAAGCTTCTATTGCTGAATTGGAGCCTCGAGTCTCTGCTAATGAGTCCAAGATAACTGCTTTACAGCAAGACGTTCAATCACTTAAAGATTGCCCTCAAACTGAAAATCTAGAATCAATACTGGAGGAATCTAATGACAGAGCTCGTCGTGCCAATAATGTTATTGTGTATAGCTTATCTGAAAGCAAAAGTGGCGATGTGGCTATGAGAGTGCGTCACGATTCAGATAAGGTTCAAGCCTTGATTAATGCCTTCTGTCCATCCCAAACTGATCTTACCTTCAAGTGCTACCGTATTGGTGCTGCGACTAATAAAAAGGTGCGCCCCCTAAAACTCATTCTTCCTACTCTACAGGCTGTCATTGAGTTCTTCAGAAACTTTGATGAAAACGTCCTTCGTGGCATCGATCCCGACTTTGCTAATGTAAGAGTGTCAAGAGATCGTACACCCCGTGAACGTGATCATCTCAACAGCTTGAGGGACCAGCTCAAAGTGCGCTCAGAGAAGGGAGAGAAGAATCTCACTATAAGGTACGTGAATGGAACGCCGAAGATAATGAAGCAGGCTTCAAAAACTGAGCGGCGTAGTCACCAGTGTCTACTATCAGAATGTTAATGGGTTAAGAACTAAAATTCAAGATATCAAACAGTCCATCCCTGTTTCTGTATACGATATTGTAGTCTTGACTGAGACCAATCTGAGTGATGACATATCCTCAGCCGAGCTTGGCCTTTCTAATTTCAAAGTATTTCGTTCTGATAGATCTTCTGCCACAAGTTCCAAATCTAGTGGTGGTGGAGTATTGGTGGCTGTGAAGAATTCAATAATGGTTACCGAACTTAGTCCTTGCATTAGCACAACTGAATCTGTATTTCTTCAAATTAACAAGACATCGTTAAGTCCATCCATGTTTATTGCTGGACTTTACATACCACCAAATAAACCTGCTGAACCCTACTCGAACTTCTGCGACATTATTGAAGAGTTTTTGAGTACTGGTCCTGATTATGATGTGGTACTGCTGATTGGTGATTTTAATCTCCCTGATGTTAATTGGTCTGACATGTCTCCACCTGCCAGTAATAAGTCATCTCAGCTATTGCGCGACCTGATGTCCTTGCACCGACTGTATCAGATTAATAGAGTCCATAATGCTCGAGGGGTTATGCTTGACCTTGTATTCAGCAGTGATGAGAAGTATGTCGTCTCTCCTGCCTCTGATCCTGTCTTGCCTTCTGAAGCTGCTCATCCTCCTCTTCACATCGAGGTACCCGTACAAACCTGTGGGTCGGTGTCCAATGTTGCAATGAATTATAACTTTATGCGATGCAACACTCAAGAAGTTTACAATGAGCTTAGTCTTTGCTGTGGTGAGGTGTTTTTATCATATACCTGATAGTCATGATTTTTTCGACAAGTTTTCTAAAGACCATTCATGATATTGTTCTGAAGCATACTCCGTTGAAGAGAGGCGGTGTGTGTAGATTTCCATCATGGTTTTCTCCTGAGTTGAGGAGTGCTGTCGTGTGCAAAAAGATCTTGCACAGAAAATACAAGGCTACTGGTAACTATGGGAATTATTTAGAATTCCGGAGGGCCCGACACCATTGTAAGAAGCTGAGTGACCTTTGCCATGCAACATACATGGAGCGAGTTAACAACTCTATTCCCCTAAATATCAAGGCTTTCTGGAGTTTTGTCAGGAACTTGAAATCTGAGTCTACCAGAGCAAACGAATATTTCTCGGATGATCAACGTGAATCTAGTCCTGAGGGTATATGTAACCTATTTGCTGATTATTTTGCATCCGTATATAGACCTTCGGCTGACCTCATCCCTCAGTTTGACTTCTCTACCCAGATCAATATGTCGTCTTGTTCGTTTGGGGTTGAGGATGTGGAGAGAAAACTTTCTTCATTGGACACTTCCAAGGGAACTGGGCCTGACTTGATTCCTCCATCCGTCTTGCGCTTCTGTGCTCCCATTGTTGCGCCTCAACTTACAGTCATCTTCAATAGATTACTTGAGGATGGTATATTCCCTGATGGACTTAAGAGCTGTTTTATTGTGCCAATTCATAAGTCGTCTGATCCTTCTGATGTCCACAATTACCGACCTATTGCTATTCAGCCAGTTCTGGGGAAGATTTTCGAAAGCTTAGTTCTTGACTATGTGAGCTTCCAATTCAAAAATATCATAGCGCCGCAGCAACATGGCTTTGTCCGGGGTAGGTCAACAGTTAGCAACTTGGTTGTTTATGTGGATTACATTTTGTCTGCCTTCTCGAGTGGCGTTCAGGTCGACAGTGTTTATATTGATTTTAGCAAAGCTTTTCATGCTATCAGCCATGGGCACCTTCTGGCCAAACTTCACGGTTATGGTATATGTGGTAGCCTACTTTCTTGGTTTCACTCCTACTTAAATGATAGAACTTTCCTAGTTAGTTTCGCTGGCGCCCTGTCAAGACCTTTCACCGCCACTTCTGGTGTCCCTCAGGGGTCACGCCTGGGCCCCTTTCTCTTCAATCTCTATATTAAGTCATTAAATGTTGACTGCCTAATGTTTGCAGATGATGTCAAGGTCTTCCGTGCTGTTAGGGACCCTTCTGACACTGAGAGACTGCAGATGAACCTATGCTTAATTGAGAACTGGTGCATCACTAACGCTATGAGCATAAATGCCGCCAAATGTTCATTGGTTTCTTTCACTCGCTCTGCCCAACCTCTTGTGGTATCAGACTACGTGCTCAATGGAACTGTACTATCTCGCAGTACAATCGTCCGTGATCTGGGTGTCGTCTTCTCTGCAGATCTTAGCCCTGATAAGCATATTGACTTCATCTGCGGCAAAGCCCTACGAATGCTCAACTTCTTACTAAGAGCTGCAAGGGATGGTCTTGGCATTGTGGCGTTGAATATCCTATATAAGTCCTTGGTAAGGAGTATACTTGAATACTGTTCTGTTGTCTGGTCTCCATATCAGCACAATCACATTGAACGTCTAGACAGGATCCAGCGACGCTTCGTCCGAGCTGTCGGTCTTAGGCTGGGTCACAACTATTTTGATGTACCCATTGATCTAGTTGAGGCCTCTCTTGGACTTCTCCCTCTGTCTACTAGAAGGCAACAGGCTGATGCTCTTTTCCTATGGGGAGTTCTTCGTGGCACGGTCGATTGTCCTGACCTACTCTGTCGTATTGATCTGCGAGCTTCAAGACTGACCCGCTCATGTAACCTGTTTTTTGGTCGGTCGCACCCCACCAACTACATCATGCACGGCCCTCTTCCACGTTTGCATCGACTGGGCAACCAGCTGTGTCGCCGGTTCGACTTCTTTGATGACAGCCAATCTGTGATCAGAGGAGTCTTCCGGAGACAGGTTCCCCGGTGAATGTTTGTTTTCCGGAATGGAGTTCTCCTATATAAATAAATATATTATATCTCGAGCTTACTTATTGTTTTTATGTTTATGTATGTTATCGTTGTTTCTTGTCATTGTTATGTCAGCTATTGCTATTATTGTTAAACTGTTATTGTTATTATTTATACTGCTTTCCTCGTATTACCTCTATTTACTGAATTGTTGATTTAGTTTATTAGTTTGCCTATTGAACTGGCTTATTGTTGGTTGACGTGCTTGCAATATTTTATTGTTTTGTTATTTATTGATACCTTTGTATTGTTTTTCTACAATCTGTATTGTCATCTTGATATCCTTATCTGTAAAATGGTGTATTACCGTTGATAAATAAATAAATAAAGCTTTGATCACTGGAGATGCTGATGAATCTGAACGTGGAATAGCAAATGGATATGTTGAAAACTCATCGACGATGGTTAGAATGTATTTGTTTCATGTAACTGAGGGGATTGGTCCTGTTAAATCAATATTTAGTCTCTCAAAAGGTGCCAGAGCGTAAACTAATGTAGTTGTAGATATGCGATAGAATCTTGGCTTGATGTTTGTGCATACGGAGCATGTAGCACATCCTACGCACATCATCTATGGAGTAGGGAAGATTCTTGCGTTTCAAGAAGTGAAACATTCTCACAATACCCAGTGTCCAATATCTGTGCGCATCATCTGATAAAGTTTTTTATATTCCCGAGTTGAAACCAGAGAAAAAACACCTGTTACAATATTTTCTTTGCCAGATCGCTTCACAATATCATAAGGGTATCGTGTTATCTACAGTTGCCTATCCAGAATTTTGTTATTCTTTACTTTTTCATTATGTTTGTGGCTGAAATCAACTTTTGAACTGTAATAAGTTTGAAACGCCGTCTAATCAGGAAATGTCTTCACTTTTGAAGAGAATCAAATATTACAAGGGCGTCCATTTCAATTGCCGGCGGGTGTTGTTCACATTTAGTAAGGGTTCTTGAAAAGAAACATACAGGTCTATCAGATTGTGATAGCGTGGTTGCTATAGCGTAATCAGACGCATCTGTCTCGACAGTAAAAGAGGTAGTCTCATCAACTACATCATTATGGAAGTCTATTTCTTCTTTTAAAGTCTTGAAGGCAAGCTTTGCTTTACTATTTAAAAGGAATGAATTTAAGTTAGTAAGGAGTCTAATCTTCCCAGAGGATTTTGGTATCCACTTGGCATAGTAAGAAAGCATACCGAGAGGTAATTTAAGACTTGCATTGTCGTGTGGGTCGGGTAATTGTAAAAGAGACTTGAATCTATTTGGATCAAGGCGCATAGACATGTTTTCCACAATGTATCCCATCAATGCAGTCTCAGATATCAGAGCGCCCTGTGTCGAGTAAGGCTTCGACTTGATTTCCATTGGTAACCAGGGAACTGTTACTTTGGATAGACATTTTAGATATGCAGCCAATGCGAATGATGTCATGGAGTTTACTTATGTTCTTTTGCTTTAAAAGTGATTGTCCTTTACATTAAATTACTTTGTAGAATTACACATTATGGCTCAATGTCCCTTTTTCTCACAAACATTTCAAATCGAATCTTTAGCGGGACATTTGTTTCGTAGATGCCTAGGTCTAACACAGAAAGAAGTCTCATTCTTCTTGAGTGAGGAGAATTGATGGGAGGACGAATCAGTCATCGATTCAGATTCATTATCATTGACTGTAATCTTTTCAGTTGTATATATTGGACATCCGGGTATTGTGGGAATGTTTCACTTCCTGAAAAACAAGAATCTTCCCTACTCTATAGATGCCTGCTAAATGCTCCGTATATACATAAATTAAGCCAAGTTTATATCACATACGAAGCATGTAGCATACAGTAAATATAAATATTAAGAATAAATAAACAACTGTTTTAAGAGAAAAATATATAAGGTAGTACTACAGTCTACGGCCGTTATAATACTACAAGTATTTATGAATACGACAAATATTCGCACTGGTATTAAACGCAGTCATTATCAGTCAGCCCCGATGCGGAAGGTTGTGTTCGCTTTGATAAAATCGCTGAAGTGCAGGTTTTTACTCGGCCTACCCATCTGTGTTGCCCTGTGTGCATAACATTAATTAATTAGTACTCATGGTTTCTAATAATTATTTTTTCTATTTCACAAGAGAATAATTTATTTTATTTTTCTAGCTGCGTGTTGTGTAAGACATACGTAATTATTAGTATAACAAAATTCATAGAATCAATTTACAGATAGTTACTGGAAAGGAAGTCTTGTATTACAATTCGAAACAAACATCCTCCGGATGTAAGTGGATACGCACATCCGCCCAGACACGAATGAAGAACAAAGAGGAAATGCTTGTTTAAGCAGCGAATGAAGTTTATTATTTACATGCTTTATTTCTTGGTTAGTATGGCAATGATATGGCATGTCGTGCCGGTGCGGGAGTGAAACCACAATCGAATTTGTGTGACTGTTAAAGTTGGTACTAACTCTGGTTGAGAGTTTCCTGGCGTACACCTTGACAAATCATTCGTTCCAGTAATCAGAAAAGCAATATCCTCTTTTGTTAAGTCCTTCGACATGTCACTTGCATTATTAATAATACTATCAGAAGTGGCACTAGGATTAGAACAAACAAACAAGTTTGTGGATCTCGGTAATTTTTCTTGCAGGTATTGAGACAAACCCTTGGCGTGACTGTCCCCATAAATATGGATATGTTTGGCTGATTTTAAGCGGATATGTTCTTTGTTTGTGTTTTGTTCCTTATTTTATTTACTTTTACTTTGAGGTAGTTTTATTTTAGATATTTTTTGTTCAATATTGTAGATTTTCTTACTGCAATTTTTGTTTTTTTGGTTTGGTGTTGTTTTTCACCCAGATCAGTTCTTACGGTTTTCTGTTGATGTGTCGTCTTTCGATCCAAGTACATTGAACATATTAGTAACTGGCACATCAGGGTGAATTTCCAAGGGCCTATTTAACAAACTATCGTCATTTCTGGTTTCAGTACCTTGCAGATAGAGAAGTTACTCATGTGATTCTCGTAAATCATTATATTTTACATGCAATTCCTTAAAACTTAAATGCAGTTTCTCAATAATACCCTCGACCTTACAGATCTTTTGTTCTAATACAGGACATCACACATTGGAATAAACAAGTCCGTCTGCATAGTAAAATCCAACTTTTTCTGGCTCGCACCCTACTGCCACGTTTACCATCTCGGGACTCGAGCGAGATTTCGCAGCGATCTTCTCTGCTTCTAGCTCGAGATGGAGACTCTGAAGTTTATCAATTAGAGCTGATTGTCGCTCTGTAAGCTCAGCGATTCTGTCTAAATGGTCATTTTAGACTTTAGGCATTCTTCCTCAGTCTGTACGGATCTCTCTATACACCTAATTCTATTTATCTGTTGTGAGATTAAGGATGAGAAAGGCAGGTCATGTGAATCTACAGGGGACTGTGGTTCCGTAGATGTTTTCTTGGTCTGAGTATGAGCAGGGGACACGTTACGAGGATGCCGCCCCGTGTGGAAGTCCTTGTGTACCAGTATGGAAATACGATCAGTGTTTGTTTTTACTGACGCCTTGCACGTACTTCCGAGACACCTCCATGCGACATCACCACTAGCCAGTACGTGTGATTCTCTATATGTATAGCTTCCAATAACCAGACACGGTTTACCGGAGGTAGATCGTTCGATTGTGAAAGTCATTACAATTTAAGTTGCATATCTCTTTTAGAAACAAACAAGGGGACAGACTGCAACACTCCAACACTGAAGTGTCCGTGATGTGTTACCAATTATTGCGTATAACTATAAATAGCAATAAATTATATAATTAAGTAATGAAGTCTGTTGAATGTTAAACAAATTATAAATCACTTTGTCAAGGTACTAAAAAGTTTCACAATTCGGAAGCATCAATAGGCCAGAGATAATTATACTGGTTTACTGATAAGTGGGCAGGTTTATAAACTGGATGGGCTGGGTGCGGGAGTGGAACGGTTATCAATGAGACAGGTTGGCTTAGTAGCTGGCGCTCTCAGTGTGCATTGATAAAATTTGATGGAGGCAAACTTATACTTCGGTACTAATAACCGAACATTGAGATTTCGTATTCTGAGTTCGTGTGGAATCTCAATACAAAGAAACCTGATGCTTTGGAACTTTGTGGATTATTCAAATTGAATTGAATTTATGATATAAAATATTGTAGAGCCATTTCCGTGTTCATTCCTCTCTAAAACCAAATTGTGTTGAAGCTATAAAGTTATAATGGTCCAAAAATGGAATAAGTTTTAATTTAACGATTTTTGTAATAATTTTGAGTAAACTGATAGTAATGATATTGGCCTGTAGCTTTCAACGGATGTACTTTGTCCTTTCTTAAACACAGACACAAATTTGGCAATTTTTATTTTTTCAGGAAACACCCCTCTTGTGTGATAATATATTTTTACTGTGAAGCTAGAGATAGAATCAGCCCTAGGTGCCTTATTTCCGGATTTCGAGTTTATCAATTTTACTAATTCATTTTCTGCTACAGGAAGCCAAAACATGGAATGAGGAGGCGAGCCTGTCCTGAACAACCTCTCATTAACAAGTCTTTGGTGCTCATTTGGTTGCTCAAGTGAGGCAGCCAGATCAGTAGGTCCATTAATAAAAAATCTGTTAAATTCATTCACAATTAGTAGCTGATTACTTGTTAATTCACTGCCTATCTCTAGTGTTAATGTTTTGACAACAGATTTTATCGCTGGGACTAGCCCACTCAATAATTATATTGATTTTCGATTATGCAAATTACGGGTGGGATTCATTGTTCACACTTCAGACTGTCACTTAAATGAATGTTATCAGCCACATTACCGCATTACGTGGCGAGTCAACTGTTGGTTATGACGGTGTTCTGACTTCTACACTCACAGACAGTACTATTTTTTTCTACATTTTATAAACCTTACATTGGCGTATGGAATATTTTCTGATATTTTAAACTTAGCTAAAGTATTCAAACTTCAAAAAGCTAACACATTTACCGAGAAAAATAACTATTGCTCCATTTCACTATTAAGCGTGTTTGCTAGGGTGCTCGAGAAAATGGTCAAAGAACAGCTTGTAAATTATCTTCAACACTACTTTTAATTTAGAAAGTACAAAACTTGTCTT
Source organism: Homalodisca vitripennis (assembly GCF_021130785.1). Classification (NCBI taxonomy): domain Eukaryota; kingdom Metazoa; phylum Arthropoda; class Insecta; order Hemiptera; family Cicadellidae; genus Homalodisca; species Homalodisca vitripennis. The sequence continues at coordinate 111,050,833 of NC_060209.1, forward strand.
GATAGTTAGAATTTTAACAGCTTCGTGCACAGCAGGTGGTAGACCCGAGGAAGGGAATTTAGGACTGAGACCTTGAGGGGTTAAGCCGAAAAACAATAAAGTGCCAATGAACAAAACATGACATTTAATTATAACGATTTTTAATAAATGATATTTGAACTGTTTCATTACATGCCTTTTGCTAGTATGCGTATTAATTTTGATGAAAAAAATATTGAAAGCTTTAACGGAAAATAAACACTAGTGTATAAGGAGTGTAGAAGACAGACTTGTTACTAAAAGGCTTCGTGTCATCGATGGTAGTGCGCCAATCGGCTGTTACAGTATTTCACTTATTTAAATAAAAAAACAAAGATGTAACGCTTTTATATTTCATGGGATTTTATACCCACATCATCAGGAAGCAAAATAAAAATATCAAAAGAACAAGAAACACAACAATTAAGAAGAAAATAACTGTATATAATGTAAATATGCAACGAAAACATTATTTTTCTTCAGGATAAGGGAAGACCTTATTAGTTCCTTTAAGATCTTAACCAATTTGGTCTTTTTTTGTGCCCAGCAGCATGTTTGGCCATTGGCTTCTCCTTATCTTTATGAAAGATATCAAATCTATGCCCTGTTATTCTGACTCTAAGGTGGTAAAATGTTTGCCACTAATGCCAAAATGTTGCCATATATATATATATATATATATATATATATATATATATATATATATATATATATATATATATATATATATATACATTACATTACATACATTAAATTGGATAAATGGCAATTGCCTTTATTTTGCGTATTTAAATGCATATGTGACAGATATGGCCAAATACAAAATAATTGAATCGGAAAAAGTAAGCGCTCTGTGGTGTAATGGTAGCACATTCACCCGGCAAGTGAGAGATCCGGGTTCGACTCCCGGCGGAGCAAGTACTGTTTGCGATTCAATGTTTATTGAAATTGTATATATATATATATATATATACACAGGGTGTTTGAAAAGTATGGGTACGGCTTAATATTTTTAAAACCATAGGAGATAACATCTATAAACTTTGCACAGTGTCATATGGCTATGTAAACTATTTTCCCTTGCTATTACCATGACATGCCAACCATGGGGGGACGGCCCACAGAGGAAAACATGGAAATCTTAAATTGAAGCATGGGTCGAGTGATATCTCATTTGAAAGAGCTCACTTAGTAGAGTTGAATGCCGCAAACCGCATCTCAAAAGGTTTATCCAATCAGAAATGGCGGGTTGTTTTAGGTACACATTGTGAAGTACATTATACGCTGCCATTTCTGACTGGATCGTCGTATTCTGATGCGGTAGGCGGCGTTTCACTCTACTAACCAATGTGTTTTCACTGACTTTTTTAATTAGCAAATTATGTCATAAATTTATAACACAATAAATAAAACTAAAAAACATCGGTATTTATTGTGTTTTATTTATTGTGTTATAAATTGTGTACATATGGCTCAGAAATACATACTCCTGTCGGTTTAATGAAAAAATGTAGATTTCACTGAGAGGGATCTAGCATCTCGAAAAATATGCATTGTTAGTTCAGACGGTTAATTTGTACAACATTGATGGTATGATGACTATGAAGGTTGGGATGATACCCGCAACACTTCCAAATACTGAAAAACTCTATTGTATTGAAACCTTAGAAACAAAAATCTTGGACACATACAGTTGTTTGTAAAAACGTAAAATGTATTTAATTACGATCAACCAGAAATTATGTTTGTTAATACATTTACTTATAACGATCATATATACTTTGTATACTTCCAGAGGAATGGTTAAATTTCAGTGTTTTCTTCGCAAAGAAAAACTAGCAAGAGTTTTAGAATTAACAGGCCATCTTGCTATATGTGTTTTATTCTGTCGTAAAGTTTTTCAAATAACGGCGATACTGCCCCTAAATGATATACAGTACCATTACGGGAATAATGGTGAACACATGATTGCCATAATTTATAGCCAGTTTAAATTGAAGTTATACAACTTTTGGATAAGTTATATGCTAGTCACAACCGATAGAAAGTTTTAAGATGCCCGCGGCCAATCGCAACTGTACAAATTTCGGTCTGAGATATTTTATAACATAAATTAAAATTGAGACAACATTTTAAAGCAATTTAAAGCTACTGTTATTCTTGGTATTCTTTCCATACTGCTAGGTGTTGTCCCCGGAGTTGTCCTTTCCCCCTCCTGTGAAACTTTACGGACGATCTCAATAGGTCATTGAACAATCTTCACCCAGGGTAGATCGTAATTCCTGTGAAGTGCAAATTTGATACTGCAGTCACGGAGGTAACCAACGCAGCTCTGAACACAATAGAAACTATTGTGGTGGATTTGGTCTTAGTGTTAATATTGCCAAGGCTCTCGCTGTTGCCTTTACAAGAAGTCGTCAGATTAAGGGCATAGTCCAATTTTGCGATAGTCTTTCCCACGGAATGGAAGTCTGAAGTCAAGTATCTAGGTATCATCCTTAATAGGGTTTTAAACTAGGGGCCCCATTGGGAAAAGGTCGGGGCGATACAGTAATGGTCCTTAACGCACTGTAGACTTGTGGAGGCAGCTGTTCGTAATTTGGTGAAGAGAAATCGGTGGTTTCACACTGAACATTTGACCAGGTGGAGATTTCACCTGGGTCCAAGGATTAATAGTCTGGTTCTACAGTCACCTTCCTCAGGGCAACTGATCTTCACTCCTTAAATATATCACTTTCTTTTCAGGTTGTATGTTTGATTACGAGACATTGTGGCATCGTCACAGAATTGACATTTTTCTAGGACAGCAGATTTTTGAATGAAAAAAGGAAACTACTGAATACCTACTCTTTGACTGTCCTGCAATATCGTGGGAAAATTATGTCATCTTTAGCATTATAAAAAGCTAATATCTCTTTCCAGTACTAGCATTCTAGGCAGCAGCGTTCAACGTCCAGCTCTTGAAGAGTCAACGCCTCAGGTGAAGAAACAACAGAGTTGACAATCTTAAAGTAAACGGTATATTCGGTCTTAAAGTGGACATTCGGAGGTGTTACGAAGATGGCGAAGAAGCTCAGTTCATCAAATGATGGGCTTGACACCAATGAAACTTGCTACCTCAATAAAAGGCCTCATGGCTCCTCCACGGCTCCGACGCCATGTCTAGCAACAACACCGTGGATCCCATTCATATTATTTTACAGTGTCCCGGTTTGGCCTACCCACGCCAAGAAGATAAAGGAGATAACGATGGTCATACTTGATGCTGTCTTCCACGGTGGTTGCTATTTAAAACTATGGACTTGTGCCCTTTTAACAAAATGCACTAAAAAGTATAAAAAATAAACAATTTCTGATCAAACTTATGCTTTTATAGCTTACATTAGTAGATTGGTATAGATAGCATTTGGATTATAAATTAGTCAAATTAATAAAATAAACATTTAATTTTATTTGAGAAAATATTTTTGAGCCATAGTATTAGCTGGTCACTTTTTAATGTGTTATAAGGTCTCAACCTCTGGTACTCAAATCTTCTTCAGCTGTTCCAATGGGTCCATTTACAATTTCATTATAAAATTCCAGATGTTCTACTGGTACATACTGAAGAGCTTTCTTGATGTCATTGGCCTTGGCTTCCTTCAAGGGAATTTTCCCGGTATGCAAGTCTGGTTGGAGCTGAAGGCGTACCTGATTGAGCAGACATGAAAAATGTTTTGCTTGTCTAGGCCATTGATTGTGGAATAGGCCGTGATGTACCCTTTTAAGTCTGACCTATACACAAAATGGTATCGTTTACTAATACCAAAGCAAACCCTACACTCTTTTCAAGTTTTTCGTCTCATCAGAAACTGTGCGGAGTTTGTAATGCTTGCCCCACCAGTTTTTGAAATCCAATATTTCATCACAGTTCACTTTCTTAACCAAAAACTTGCCTGGTATGCTGCTTTTAACAATTTGCTCCACAACTTCATAGGGGGTGAAGAGTCTGTCATATTTCCTAAGTTGCCTTTTCACAAGACCGTTTGACATGTTAAACAAAAAGCATTTTACAACAAAAGCAAGTTATAACCTTGAAATGCAGAAGGTTAGTCTGGAACAACAATCTGGGAATGGGAAACAGCTGAGACACAAACTAAACAACACAGCTGGAGACAGTGCTGCCAACAAACGGTTTGTTAAAGGGGCACAAGTCCCGGACTAGTGCCCTTTTAACAAAACTTTCAATACCAAACAAGCTCTGTAGCTTATGCTATGTGGTGGATGTGTGCCTTTCTAACACAGTTAGATGAATCTATGTCTGAAGAATGCAAAACAGTGAAAAAGTGAATTTTTCAAAAAAATGGACTAATGCCCTTTTAACAAATCGCGATTCAAATAAATAACATAAAAAACAGTTTGACCTTTTTTAAATTCAATTATGCCTCTCAGTGTCGAGCATATAAGCCCAAACTTTTAAAAATTTGATAGAAACATGTATAAAACAAGAGAGGTACGGTACGTAAAAACCTAACGAATGTAGTACTGTGTTAAATAGTGAAAACCCACGAATATTTTTTATGAAAGTAATAGTAGTATTAACAACATTAAATGGGCCCACCTATAGAATGTTTTTGTACAACTTTATTACGTAGGCTAAGGCTTTCTAGCCTATTTCAAACGTAAGACAACACAACGTTTGCGTAGGGCAGACGGCATTCCGCATTGAGCGTTAGAGGCCTACAGTGTACCAACTTTTGATTGAATATAACGTTTTTACCCGTACACAAAATCGGTTGGGTACAACCAAAAAATTTAACAAAAAACTTTCATTCAGCCCATTAAAAAAATTGTTTATTACTTTGGAAAATACAGTACACTAAAATATCGCGTCATTTCAGAGCAATTTGCAGAGCTTCAGGAAAACGGTTATATTAAAGAAGTACAATATGCATGCACTACCTTCCTTTTATATGATAGATTATAAAATGAACTTCCAGAATCATAATATATTCCATTCACACAAAACATGTATGGGTATTGTATATAATATCAACATTTGGGGAAAAATTCAAACCACCAATATTCCTTACAAAAATATTATATATAAACGTAACGCAGATGATTTATTGCGTAGATAATGATACACTGATATTTTGATTTGCTGTTACAATTAGGATCTATCACCTTTCAACATAGTCCTCCTCCGTAGACTAATGGTTATAGTCTCGGTTCTCAACCGACAGATCACGGGTTCAAATCCCGGGGAGGTCTAATAATGTACTTTGTACTTTAATACAAAAAAAACCAGTGCACTTCGAAGCCGGTGCCTCATAGCTGACGCTGAGGCTTAAATGAGATTAAAAACGATGGAACGTTTGCCACCAAAGAGTTCAGAAGTTGCAGATAAATATATATATATATATATATATATATATATATATATTTGTTTACTTATATATATATATATATATATATATATATATATATATATATATATATATATATATATAAGTATACATATAAGTAAACAGCATAAGAAGTTTTTTCCGTATAATACGCCAGAAAAATACTCTTCCAAATATTCAGTTTATGAATAAAAAAAGAGAGTGAGCCGTAACCGCTTCTTGCATTTTTCTTACAAGAATTAATTTAATAGCATTCCGAGCTGAATGAGTGCTCTTTGCCATAGATCTAGCAGTAGTTGTTGCATATTTGATTTTAAAAGCGATAATATAATGAATTAATATATTATCACTAGCTATGGATTTATCAGCGCATCCGTTACAATATATGTAAAAAAAATTTTCATAGCGCTATTGTATAACAATAATAACTATTATGTTTATAACTAACGTCTAGTTGCATCGTACAGACCTACCAGTATTCCACCAATACTTTCAACCCTGCAACTGGCTTTAAGCGATTATCGACGCATTAACTACAGTTTCAAAATGGCACTAAGCTATTTTGACGCATTAACTATGTCGTAATATGATCTCTCACAGCAAGTCTATTTTTACTTTGTTTGAAGTAAAACATACGTAAATCTAAAGATAAAGATCCAAGGTTTCATATTATCTCATAAAACGTTCTATAATTACGTTAAATCTTTCATTATAAAATTCTAAACTTGGATGTTCACATTTCCGATTGCCGTTTGTTTGCGTCATTTCCGAACACGCTAAAATTACCGTAGGTATGTTTGTCAAAATTCCCTATCGTGAGTTTACGTTCTACACGATCGTAAGTGTTGTCATTGAAAACATTGTATTCTTGGCTTTCAGAAACATCTTTTCAATTACCAGTAGGAAAATAAATGTTTATAAAATAAGCGTTTGAAAAACTCGTGTTTTGTAAAATCCCAAAATGCCTAATGCGTCGAAAATAGCTTCATTAAGTTTTATTATTTTTGTTACTTTATCGTTGTCTGGAAATAGTGAAAATCATATCAAAACAAAGAAGACGAATAAATTGCTCTAAGCAACAGTATAATAGACAACGAAGACTATGAACTAGTATTTTATTTTTGTTCTGTTGCACAATCGCCGACTCAGCCAGTAGATAAGAACAACGCATCGCTTGGTTGCCATGTTGATTTCTGTGTTGTTATTACGCCATCGCCGGTATTAGTTTATTGCTTGCTATTTATTGGGATATTTTAGATTTTTCGTTATTTAGTGTGTATAAATAAAAGTTTGTTTAGTGTTTTTTTTTTTAATTAATGAAGTGAAAAATGTAGAGGTTAGGTTAAGTTTTAGTGAATAGGTTGGATTTTTGTGAAACTGAAAGTAAGCCTATGTTCACGTAGGTTCAGTGTTTTATTATTTTGTAGACAATTTATAGTTATTTCATAATGAGTGTTAATTTGAACATTAATGTATTTATTATAAAAGCATGTTCATGTATTTTAGACAGTACATTTTTTTTACTTTTTCTGAAGGTATTAGCGTTTTATTTCCATGACCATCGCTTGTTTTAATTTTTTAACAAAACAATAATAGAGATAAAAATACATTGTTGTACATTTTTGTAAACTTCAATAAATGTACTATCATTATAAATAATTTCTAGATGAAAAGAAAATTGTTAGCTAAAAATGTTAGGAATTTATTTCACAATTTTGACTTTTGTAAAACTTTAAAAAAAGTTTGTTGCCATATAAAAATATCTTATACAATGTAAAATTCTATAAATATCATACTTTTCTCTTCTACATATATTTATCTCTTAGAAAAAAATATTTGTTCATCCAATAGATTCCAAAATGTCACAATGGTATACATAATAGTGCTATACAAACTTTTTTCAGATTTTGTAGTTTTTATAGATATATTATTCAAAAGTACCAATAAACTTCTTTTACCTAAATATTTTTTTGTAATTTTTAATTCAGATATATAAGCAAACTTTTGTATATTTTAGAATTATTCTAAAAAATTTCATATTACCTGAGAGGGTGCTATACATTTGAGAAAAATTTATTCTTTACTAAGATTTTTATGTTAATCAGTAAAAAAATAAAAATACACTGAAATGATTCAATGTTTAATATTTTTGGGGGAAACTACATTTATTTATAAAATATATTGATGTTTTTAAAATGTTTGTATCTTAAAAAATAGATGAGCAGTGATTAAAATACAAAACCCTTACAAAATCACCAAAAAGTGCCTGCCATTTTAAGAAAAATGATGGCCAGTTCCAGGGTCAAAGCTTTTTTTAATGCACCTTAATATTTTTGGTTTGCAATCAATATTTGAAAAAAAATTATCCTGGATCATCAGTTTGTTGGCTTCAGACAATGTTCAAAAATCGAACAAGTGCACTGAGTGGTGAATGTAATAAGACAATACAAAATGGCGAATAGTTTGTTCTGCTGATTCCTTAATCTCAGTCAGACTTTTGACAAAGTGTGGCATAAGAGGCTATTGTAATCAAATCGCTTATTTATCACACACGTAATATTATCAAATATTACTTACAAACATAGATTTTCAGTACAAACTTCATAATTCAATTTCAAATTTAAATGAAACGGATAAAGTGTTCCACAGGGCGGTTCATTAAAATTAGCATAAAACCTCTGTGAACGATTTCATCCAATTACGTGGAACTGCTTCAAATTCAAACGATATCATCAAGGGCTTTTAATCCAAATCCCTTGTAAGATTTTACAAGCTCATTAGTACATTATACAAATGAAGTGATTCGTAGAGACACTGAAATTCCTTTCATAAAGGGCGAAATTCCCAGTATGAGTGAGAAATATATGTTAAAACTAAAAACTAATAACAACCATTCCGCTGTAAATTGGTTGGAAAATAGTATTCATTCATATTATACACTGGACAGAGCGGACTCCCTAAATTTATGTTATCGCTTTCAATGGAGTCTATGTAATGTGTTTTAATTTTAATTAACTTTTTATGTTGGTTTTATACATTGGGTTATGACTAACCATTGCTTTAAAACACATCACATTTGCTTATTGCTCTAGATTTTAAGAACAGATGGAACGAAAAATATAGTTATAATAAAACACTTTTTCTTCCTTGTTTGTATAGGTCGCTGTTGTTCACACATCTTTGTTGTTCTTTGACATCGTCTGCTTGAATCACTAACACTTGCTAGTTACTACTGCCAGTTGTCACTGTCAGAGCCCGAACCGATTACTGGTAGAGGCTGAGGTATCAGAATGTTATATGGTAATGTTGTTTTGTTGTAAATACAGAATGAATCAAGTATTATTCCCGTATTTCTACAATTGTCGGATAATTCTCCTGGGCCTGTATTGAATTATTAGTTTTTATACTTTTTAAGGTATAAAGCTTAGTCTCCGTTCAGTTATGAGTGGAATAACATTGAATGACCGAATTCATCGCAGAAGTGGCCATGTTGCTGTCCCTTACAAAAACTGTATGCTTGTGTGGGGTGGCTATATGGTAAGTGATAAGGCAAATAATTATAAATATAATACAGACTTGTATAATAATAAGTTATACAATCTGTTTTGTATGATGTGTCCACATTTTGTTTATTTTCTGTTCAACTAAGACTCACTACTTGACCCACTGCAGAATATTTTTTAATTTTTTAAATGGTAAATCCTTACAAGGTGGATGTGAAATCAAAAGTATACAAAGTGTCTATGTAATAAAAATAAAAGCCTCATGAAAGGAACTAGTAGTGTAAGGGCTGTCAATAATTCCCCTGACCTCTGTGCTGGCTAATGTTGCATTGAATAAAAATTATTCCTTGAAGTAGTCTAGCAACTATCAATAACGGGTGAAAAGTTTTGAGCGTCTGATCACAAATGCCTGAGTGATCTGATAAGAATGCAGTAAGCGGCCACCACCACAATTGAATCAGGGATTGCAGTTTATTAAGTGGCCACCAACGCAATTGAATCATGATTATTGAATGATTGTGCATTATCAATATTGATGACCATCTAATACTACTGAAAACATGATGTTGGATCAAATAACATTAACTTATAGATATTAAAAGAAACAATACAGTTCTGGTGGTTTTTAATCTTACAAATTAATATATTAACGATAAATATCATAACTATATATGCTATCAATATTTAAAACATGTTACAAACAATAAAATAACATTTAATTACCTTGAACTAATTTCAAAGATAAACATGTCTGACTCCTTCCGAGACAAAGAACACAAGGAGACTATTAAGCGGCCTACACTCATTCTGTTGTTATTATCAAACTATTCGATATACTATCAAAATTCTATATATATTAATTGTATGAAACAGGAATTATAATACATTAACAAGAATAATACATTACAGTTTTAATAACATTAATTTAACAATAATACTACAAAATAAATCTAATTATGGCCTACATATAAATTCATTACAATATTTATAGATTGCAGGGATAGCAGTGAGCAACTGCTTTTGTGAAGGCAGTAGCCAAACCCACCTATATGTCAAGAAATTTATCACATCATTTCATCATATTCATTGTTATTTTCAAATTTTTAACAAAATAGTTCATTCTTGCTGTTTATATGACAAATGATTGTAACTAAGAAGTAGGAATCATATGCTTTTTTAAAATTTGTAACGTTGAATTATTCATTCGGATAAAAACAATCAAACCATTTGATACAAAAAAACCGAATAAAGAGTGTAGACTGCTAATTAAAGTCTACCCAAGAACACACATACATCATTAATGTTCTTGTCGCCATTAGTCAATAACCAAACGCATGGTTTCACTTTGAATTTATTTTCAAACACAATTTAACCTTGGGTTAATTTTGAATTATATGTCAAAGTGAATTAAGTTTTAGGTTTTCCACCCTCTGACTGCCATTCAATGGATATCCATTGTTTATTTTCGTTCCTTAAACGGCAATCAACAGATATCCGCTGATGTGCTGATCCGCTACCGGCCTCTTAATCTCATTTGTTATGATATGTAAACAATAAAGTATCAACATGACTCATATACCCTAAATATTATTATTATGATAACAAAATAATGCTCTAAGTTATACAATATGTTTTGTATGATCTGTTAACATTTTGTCAATTTTCTGTGAAACTGACTAAATATATATATATAACCCCCCCCCCCCCCAAAGAAAGGTCTAAATTTATGACCTTTAGGTTATTATAAAATTTTACAAAACCTAATAACATTATTAGAATAGATGTTTTTATCTGGTAATTATTCATTTTCTTAGAAACATATCCAAATTTGGGTTTTTAATAGGCTAACCATAAAAAATAACAACCTAGGTTTTCACACAATATTTATTATTATACTGTTCTTTAGTTAATTGTAAATAAAATGATACCAAATACAGGTAGGTTTGTAAAAAACAACTATTTTTTACAGATTTTAGAAAGATGGCTTGCATAACTGGAAAAAATGGATTGGCATTTAAGGAAAGTACTATGGGCAGTTGGAGGGTTAAAATTATATTATAATGAAGCTATACTTTTTTGTGAAAAAGAAATATATTTGTTTCAAATTATATAAGATAACTGAAATTTGTTTACATGGCTTGAGCAACATAGTACTTACAATATTACTTCTCAGGGTAAACAAATAATGCTTGAATGGATCACCACCAGTAATTATTACTTGGAAATATCTATGTTAGAGTTTATTTCTAATGTTGCCAGCTCTTTGTCTTGCAACCATTTAAAACATTGCTTAATGTTTAAAAATTAATTTTTGGGCAAATATCTGCATGTACATCGCCATTGTTGTTGCCGATGTTATTAGCCTACTCAGTACGTAAATAAAATAAAAACAGCAATGATTAAGAATTTCTATAGGTCAAATGTTGTATTCTGTAGTATTGATATTTATAGTTGATAATTTTATGATTCAATTGTCATGGTGGCTGCTTATTACACTACAACCGAATCATGGTACCTAGATTATCAATTATAAATATCTAAACAATTGAATGTAAAAATATTATAATTATGGATATTTACAATTAGTCATTGCCAGCTCGTTGTAATGTATTGAATAATGTAAAATATGTAGTTCCAGATTAATTAAAACAAAGTAACATCATTTCTATGGTATAGTATTGGAATAATGGCCACAAGTGCAATGTACTTGTGTTATTTGTGTCTCAAGCTTCCAGACATGGTAAAGGTTACCTTTAACTTTGGTACTACTAGTAACACACTTATACAAACCTAATCTAAACTACTTATATTGCGTAACAACAAAACGTAGATGGGCATGAAGTTGCTTACTTCTCGTCGACATTGCTTCCTTTCGTGATGCAGAATGACATATAATGTTTACAGTAAGTCAAATAACAAACACATAAGGGTTAATTGTAAGACAGGGCCTTATGGCCCTAAATTCACCCTTTTGTATATATAATACAAATAAAGTCATTTGAATTTGAATAAAGTAATGTACTCGTAGAGTTTATGTTCTGTAATGATTTAGTTATAGAAAATAGAGGGTCCAGTCCCACCTTTATTACCAGAACAAGACAAGAAGTCCCAGATATAACCTTATCCACAGGACTCAAAAATATAAACATTGTAAGGTGGCACGTTTCACAGGAGGCATCACTTTCAGACCACTGCCCCATTAGGTTCGATATAGACGAGATAGGAGAGATAAACGTGACCCACAGGGTTCCTAAGTATGCCAACTGAAGGGGATACCGAGTGTCCCTAGCCAAAGAGTTGGAGGAAATAGAACCCTACCAGAAAAATGAACTTGATTTAGAAAGGTCTGCTCAATTAGTTGAACAAGCTATAACAAAGGCCTACGAGAAAAACTGTCCTCTCAGACAAAACAGGCAGAAGAAAGATATGCCTTGGTGGACTGGGAGGCTAGAGACACTTCGAATTAAAACTGGGAAATTATTAAAATGGCCAAAAAAGACAAATGACTGGATCTCTTATCTACATAGTCAAAATGAATATACAAGAGAAATAAGAAAAACATTAAAGAAGAACCTGGAGGAAAGTTTGCAAACATATAAACAGCCTACCAGAGGCTGCTAGGCTTCAAAAAGAAGTTCCAAAAAGTCCAGACTTCCAGTCTGAAGTTGCAAAAGCACGACAGCGGTCTAAAAGATTGTTGAATTAAATGGGCAATAAGATCCTTTGTCATTAAATCTCCTAGGGCGGATGGAGTTTTTCCAGCCCTTTTCAAGATGGGTTAGACATCTTAAATACTCTAATCATTCTGTTTAGAAGGAGTTACGCCTTAGGATATATTGCAAAAAATTGGAGGACGACACTGGAGGTGTTCGTGCGGAAAGAAGACAGGGATCTGACTCAACCCAACTCATACAGACCCATACAAAGTCTAACCTCGTTCATGGTGAAAACTATGGAAAAAGTAGTAAATAGACACATTAGGGATGAAACCTTACCAGTACATCCACTTAGTCTTACACAACACGCTTATGTAGAAGGTAAATCAACTACCACCGCTCTCCACAGCTTAGTGGAAGCGGTGGGGAACACCTTCAATGAAAAGGAAGCTCTAGTCAGCATCTTCATGGACATTGAATGAGCTTTCAACCAAGTTGCATATCAATCAACGGAGGCTGCTATGGAACAATTTGGAGTTCCCTCAGATGCAGTCAAATGGACAGTAGCCCTCCTTAAAGGCAGACAAGTGAAGGCAAAAAACGGAGACAAATCTGTCACAATCACTCCTCTGGGGCAGGAGTTGATGACAACAGCCACTCTAAGCGCAATGAAGCTTCTAGGAACAAAGGTTATAAATACTACGTTAGAAGGTCACATGAAGATAATGGAAGAAGGCATTTTCTGAGGCTGAAATGCTAACCAATGTGTCAGAAGCAATGGTTAAGAAATACTCCTTTGAAAAACCATATACTGTCTCAATTGATAGAAGGGAGAAATGGATTAAAAAGGAAGCCTACCCTACAAAAGGAGTCCTGAAGTTTTACACAGATGGTTCACGCCTTGACTCTAGGGTGGGATATGGAATATACAGTCCAGGAGTTAACACAGCAGTGCCCCTGGGAAAACATGAGACAGTCTACCAAGCGAAAGTCATGGCAGTAGAATCACGCGCCAGAAAACTCATACAAATGAGGACAAAAGGAGTAAAATACTTGATACTATCTGATAGCCAGGCTGCACCAAAGGCATTAGATACTTGTTCGTTTGACTCGAAAGCAGTCTGGGAATGTAAGAATGCTCTAGTTGAGCTGGTTACGAATAACAGAGTAACACTCAGTTGGGTGCTGGGCCATGAGGGCATTCATGGAAATGAAAAAGCAGACATCCTAGCCAAAAAGGAACGGAGTCCATAATGGTGGGGCCTGAGCCAGGTTGTGGGATAGCTTTTTCCAACAGTAAAGCTCTTGTAAAAGATTGGAAAAAGAGGATATGAATCACTAGTTGGAGTAGAGCCTCAGGATTAAGACAATCTAAAATGTTTATCTCTCCCTATGCTGAAGGGTGGGCAACTCTCCTAGATCAGAGTAGGGAGGATATGACTGATATTAGGGATGTTGACAGGACATGGCCCCTTAAGAAAACACCTTATGAGGGTGGGCCTCAGCCAGATTGATGAATGTAGACTCTGGGGAGGAGAGGAGGAATCAGCGGAACATATTTGGTTAAATTGTCCTGCCATTTCAATAATTCGGAAAATATTACTGGGAGTATATCTCCTCAGCTCCAAGGATATCAGAGAACAGGAGCCCCCAAATCTGATCAGCTTCTGTAAAAGCCTCAGATTCTGAGGACATACAATAATATAAGTAAGGGAGGCGCAAAGGTCCTTTGTAGGACTAAACTGACAATTTAAAATAATTTTCCAAATAGTATTAAGTGTTGTGATGATGAATATTAATGAAAAAAAATACAGTAATAAATTGGTAAATGTTTTTACTTGGCATGATTTTTGATTATTTTTGCTGAAACTACTTAAAAAGTTTTCTATTATTTCACAAAAGAAAACTCACAATTATCCAATAATTTGTGAACAATTCTTAAAAAGTGTTGAGAATAATAACATTGAAGAAAAAAGTGAGGAAAGACACAGAAAGTAAAACTTGTGCATGTAGCAGTTAATACCTTTATGTAAAGAATTCTTTATTTTTCTATTTAGACCTAAAATACTGATATATACTCTATTTTTGGAATAGTTTTTCCTACCGGGGACCTAATAAACTACATTATTACAAAACACAGACTTTATTTGACGTACTGCAAAATGACATGTCATTGCCTCCCAATAGGAAACGATGTCGGCATGAAGGACTCAACAAGAGCCTGAAGGCATACCACTTGGGTAGTCTTTTATAATAAATAAGCAGCCTTGTTGTTCGGCTGTTTTTATCAAATGTTTAGATGGTTTTTTTCAAATAAATAATTCAATTTTACAATTTATGTAACAAAGATATGATTTCAACTCATTACAATTTGTGGAAGCCTTACTTTAGTTTAATTGATAATGGGTTTGTACATTTACAGTTAAATTCCAATAACGTAATTGGTCCATTGACCGGTAAAAATATTAAACAATTGAAAGTTCTTGGTGAACCATCAAGAGAAGTTTAAAGAGTGGAATACTGGCAGAATGTCTATCAGACATCATTGTGATTTTTTGTACCACACGAAAGTGCACCTGAAAACCTTTCCTCCATTTCATAAAAGCGGTTACTCACTGCTACCCGGGCAAACTATAAATATTGTAAAGTTTCTCTGATATATGTCTAGACCAAATTTTATTTTGTTATTTTTTAATGTTATTCTTAAATATACTTAATTAAAAATGAATTGTATTATTCTCGTTGTTAATGTATTTTAATTCTCGTTGTGTACAATTTGTATATAATGTCAAAGCTGAATAATATATTAAATTATTCGGTAATAACAATAGAATAACGAATGTAACATGAATAGTTAAGCTTTGCTGCCAATTGTCCTATAATTTTCTCTCGCAAACTCCTTTATAGCCATTTTCAGTTATTGCACTGGAGTGAAGATTGACATTGTTTTATGAATACTGTGTACTCATACCACAAAATACACATATTACAAAAGAGTAATTATCTAGACAAAAGTATCTTATTAGAGTACATGCAAAGTACATGCAATAAAAATCCCCAAATGCAAAGCTTCATATCATGGACTTCTTAATAAACATCATTAGACAAATATTGGATACACATGTTGCACTGAGAGAAGGGTGCAGTTGTCCCGTGTTAGATGGACGGAGCCCAGCAGCCGCTACACTTGTCACATCACCATTTCCCTCGCCCTCTACCAGAAAGGGAAAATGGCTGAACAAAACTAAAACACTGCTTTGTGTGGTCAAATACAACATGGAGTGAGCGTAAGGAAAAGAAACTGCTAACTAGCTAACGAACTTAGTCTAAAAGATATTTATAAGATTCAGCATTCGTATTGTTAGTAAAAAATTCTTATGGGATTTACATGTTTTCAATAGCTTGAAGAAATTGATATACAACAAAAATAATTAATTACAAAATGTTTAGTAAATATTATAAGTCAGAATATTTTTTTCTTCTTTTTATCTAGGTTTATATATATAACAGAGTTGTGAATTTTAACAAGTTAACACCAATGAACTTAGTTGGAATATTTATAAGATACATTTTTGTACCAGGTTTTAACTTGTTTTAGGTTTTTTTTTGGGACAGTTATAATTTTCACAAGCCATATTATAATATAGCATAGATACATTCAAATATAGGTAATTATGTATATTTATATAATATATTTTACTGGTTGGTACTATCTCAGGGATTGTTTTCATTCATCGCCATCAGGATAAGGTGCACGTTTGCACTGATGTACTGTCAGCCCATTCAACTACTATTTCTTTTTATGAAAAAACAAATACAAAATAAAATAGAGCAAAAAATGTACTGGTGGCGAATGAACGGAAAAGGTGCAACTTCTTAGGAGGTTTAAAGTTTTATAATAAAATTCCAAATTTTATTAAATATAATATTGATGGCTTTCTGACTGAGCATGCTATTTACACAATTAAATAATTTCAAGGGCTGACCAGCGTTGAGTAACTCTATATCACATTATTCATATTAGTTTTAAGGATTTGTACTATAGTGTGATACTGTTCATCGTACAAAATGTTATTAATTGAATAAAGATATGTTGATTGATTGTTACTACTCAATTGTTACTCACTGTCGTCTTTTACATTTTTCAACCATTTTATAAACAATAAACACTGTCAATAAATCCATTGAATATCTATTGTAGGCGAAAAGAACTAACACCACGCTCTCAAGTATACTCAAACTACTACTATACTCTTGAAACGGTCAAACGGCATTGTTCCATCTCTTACACTGATCTTAGCTGGACTGAGACAGGCAATGTGTAGTGAGTGGTTGGAATGTGAAGGTCACAAGTGGTCTCTATCACACTCTCTGCTGCATAACTTAAAAGCATTTTTAAGCACTACTGTATCCAGTCAAGTAGTTGTTTTCTTGAAAATTGGTCGTGAAAATTAGTATGGATATTAGAGGTTTTCGATAGCACAGGGTGGGATATACAAGGGTTTAAAGAGATCTGATTAGATCTATATGTATAACTGCTTGACTAAAATCTGATTTTAGTGTTACTTTTGACTGAACTCTGTGAAATTGTTGTTTAGGAACAAATGCTTGATGCAGATGTGGAGATAGCTTACAGTACATACCACCCCACTGATGAGATCTGGGTGTACAACTGCCTGACTGAAGTCTGGTAAGCAAACGTACATTAAGTTTATTGTGGATACTGTATGTATTTTAATTCACGTATTGATTTCCTTAGCAAAAGTCTGAAGTTTATCTCTGTCAAGTTACTGTAGTACTTTAGGTTTTTAATTGTTACAAATAAAAATGAATCACAGAATAAGTTGCTAACCTTGAGAAAACAACGACCAATTTGGCTAATTTTTTGTTTGAAATTTTGTTGAAGTCCAAGGAAGGTTTATAGGAAGAGAAACATCAGAAAACTTTCTGGAACACTTAAGAATTAAAAAAATAATGATAATATTTATGCTTCACAATACAAATTTAACTGATATTAAACAGCTGTTGACACTTTTAAACCTTCTTTGATGTTTCAGCCTATGTTTGTCAAAACAGCTGTTGACACTTTTAAACCTTTGATTTTTAGCCTAAGCTCATCAAAAGGCAGACACATTTGTTAACATTATAATTTTATAAGATACTAGCTGTTTCCCGCGGCTTCGCACGCGTCTCTTAAGCTTTGCCCGTATATTTCTTTGCCTTCAAATAGTGTTTGGATATTTTAATATACGTAACTACTGTGTTGTAATTGCAGTTTATAATGTGCAGGCGCTTTGATAACTTTTATATCTTGCAGTACAGCCTGGTGGTTAGTTACATCAATGGGCATTGCGTATAAACCTTCTACATAGAAAAATACAAATTTTCATAGTGATCGGTCCAATAGTTTCTGAGTCTATAAAGGACAAACACACAAACATTCATTTTTATATATTATGATTGCAGAAACAGTTTAAACAAAATTTGTCGTTTCTCTTAAGCTTACTCTATGCTTTAAAACTATAAGTGTAAAGAAATTTATATATAAATATATTTTTTGTCGCATTATATATGTTTACAAAGAACAGCTGATTAAAAATTTGAAAAGACTCTTTCACTTAATAACATATGTTTGCTGCAATGCATTTCTTACGGGTATTTCTGTAACCAGTGGGGCGGAATCCTGAATCGGGAAAGGGATAAAAAGTATCCTATAACCTTCTACAGATCAAGACGAACAAATTAAAAAAAAAATTAGGCGAATCCGTCCAGCCGTTTGTGAGTGATGCTGTTACACACGAACAGTTTCATTTTTATATATATAGATTAAGTACCTACACTGTGCTTGATCAGTTTGTAGTTGAATGCAGATAACAGAGAAAAAGTTACCCAATAATTTTTATTGCAGATTGCGCTAATGACAAACAAAAAACATCTAATACATTGGAAATCATTTTTTTTTCTCTGGAAAACTTTTACAAAACCTCCTTGACATTGTGATGTAGCAATTTTATAGTCACTTAAAGAAAAACAGAGGAATGGACACTAACATCCCTCAGTGAGCCATTCTTTCCCAGAACTGTAGATCCGAAAAACAGCAAGACTTCTTTCTATAACAGAAAACCTACTTTATACGATTATTTTTTTAATTTTGCATGAACTTAGTAAGGATTCCCCCTTATATCGGGAGAAGTTGTTTTTTGTCTGCAGTAGACTTATCAGTTCTAAGTATATTTATGTATTTTCTCCATCGGAACAATAAGGCAAAGTCAACTATGGAATCGGTGATATAATTTATTTGAACTAGAAATGCTCCTATTTGCACAAAACCGAATATAAGAGTCAGTCCCCTAACCTCTGATCATCTTGACCATGAACACTAAAATAATACTTATATGATGTATATTAACTCATATTAGAAAAATATAGGACACCATCATATCACATCATAAGTGCTGTATCCAAGTAGGCTAAGGACTGATTTAAAAAATTCCATGTGTAGCCAAGGGTAACAGCTAGTAATGAAATAAAAATAGCTGGTTACATAGCTGCAACTTTTGAATTTGTACCAATAGTAGATGGAATTTTTGGTTCTATTAAAAACACCCAATTGATCAAATATAGATCCTAACTAGACTTGGCACCTGATGTCAACCGGACCATATGAAAACAAAAATTTACTCACTGGAACTTGCCACATCATTCCATGATACAGGGGCCTTAACATACTACAAATAAATAAGGTTACATATTCTCCTTCGTCAATCCTACTTTTTGTAACTAGATGACTAGATTTGAGAGCGCTGTTCCATTGTTGTCAAATAAGGCTGTCAAATTTGTTAAAAGTTGAACATGTAGTTAAGATTAAAATTACAACACAACACAAATAAATAAACTCATCTATGCACTGTTATCAATTTTATTACCAATACTAATTGGAACTTCAGAAACATTTCTATCTTGTTTTGTTCCAAATAAAATAAATTTAGTTTTTTCAATGTTTATAATAAGTCCATTACCAGTGAAAAAATTATGAGGAGATAAATGGAGGTATTTTTATGGTTTATAGGAGAAGCTGGTTTCCGAGTGTCATCACAGAGTTATTTAATGAATGACCATTGAATGTTGAGTCAAAATCATTTATGATGTCATGGATCACGTAATTGATTGACCTATTATTGGATAAAATTTTCTAGTACAGTTGTACTAAATAAATAAATGACCTAAAGGTTTGATGACATACATGCTTTCATTTACCTAATGTCATGCATGCGGTGGACTATACTCGTATTGAAAATTTAAAAATCATTGGTTTTTAATAATATTACATAAAAAGAAATTGTTATACTAGTCTTAATGTGCACACTACATGTGATTCTGATGAAATGTTCACTCTTGAAGTGCAAATGGCCTCGCAGCATACATGATTCTAGAAACTGGAGATGGAGTCCAGTGAGGGATCTTTTGTCTTAGTTTGGAGGATGTGCCAGTATTTTGTGCAATTCAGGATAATGATATCTTTTTGGTTAACTACAGCATTCAAGGCATCTAGAAATGCTAATGGATGTTGTTTGGTCACCTAATCAGTCTGGCTCTAGCCGCCAAGTAGATAAGACCAGCTGACATATCCCAGTGATAACACGCCCTTGTACGCCAAATCATATAATTCACATTGCCAAGTGTTTAGTTTGGATTATTTTTATCAGTTTTATGCTATTTACAATGCTTTATTATGCTTACATTTGTATTATAATTTCGTCTAATTATGGTGTTTGTGGTCTTCAGTGTTCTGAGGGAGACTTTGTTGAAATTTGTTGGAATGTGTGGAAAATCATTTCATACTAAATGTGTTAAGGATGACGTGGAAGGAAAGAAGATTTGTTTTTACTGCAACTGGAGGTGTAAAGAGTGTCGTGATGTCTCGTCATCCCACAGCAGTGTTAGCTCTCTCACTAGCCCAGCCATTTAGAAATAATTCATTATGTGAGTTTTTGAGGAGCTGAAGACTAAAGTCTTTATGGAGCTGAAAACATTCAGAGGTGAGTTTACTTAATTTCCCAGCTTTGTAAAATTCATTTCTAAGAAACTGGATGAGAACAATAAGAAGGGAAAATGAAGAGCTTCATGCTAAGAATGCAACTCTTACTAGTGACATTACTTGTTTGGAGGAGAGACTAGTGACATTACTTCTTTGGAGGAGAGGATGAGAAGAATGGAGCAACTCAAGAAAGGATAACATCGAGATCAGTGGTCTTCCCGTTACTCCTCATGAAGATGTCATCAGCCTGGTTAAAGACATTGGGGCTGCCGTTGGAGTGGACATCAGTGAGGGTAATGTTTCAGCTGTTCACAGGGTACCGTCTTTCCAGAGGAACAGTACCCCATCACTTGTGGTGAAATTTGTGTGAAAAACAACACGTAACAGCATCCTCAGGAAGTACAGGGAGAAGAAAGGAGGTATGACAGCAAGGGACGACAATCAATCCTTTCCACAACAACGGATATACATAAATGAACACTTATCACCGAATAATTAGGTATTTTTCTCTAAATTAAAAGCTAAATGTAAGCTAAAAGTTATGCTTATGTCTGGTCTAAAATCAGCTTTTAAATGAATTTTGAGTGAATTGTCAAAATAAGAAGAAGTCAGGAATACATAGAAGACTCAAAACAAACTTTAAACGGAAATCTCAGACATTTATAAACTCTGAAGACAAGACAGAGTCAATTCAAAACCATCTGCACATCCATGAAATACTAGAAAACAGTCAAGAATGCACTACACTACTATAACCACTACACACGAACTTCAAAAACAAATGAGACCTGGTCGTACAAAAACTAATTATTCCCTGAATATCTTTCACCAAAATACTGACCGTGTGTCTAACAAACTAGAAATACTAAATGATCTAATACTATAACTAAAACCAGACATCATAGTGCTGATAGAAAATATTTTGCATATATTTGAGAGATGTAAAAATCTATTTCGAATTTCTAAAAGAACACTATAATAACAGAAAATTTACTTTTCTAAATTTAATAATGAATTAAAAAATGTGATTATTGAAACAACAAACAAGTATTATTCAAAAATATTTGAGGATTGTAAATGCGCTGTATCTAAACAGGGGATCTAAAGTGCCGGAAATTCAAAGAAAATAGCGGAGCAAATTGTATTGCAAAACGTGAATTTCTTCAGTCATTGTGATTATCTTATAGGACTCCAGTCTGACCGTCCTGACATACATTCCAATACCCTTCCATCTTTACGCACTTATCAGCAGTCCTTCTTTATTACTCCTACAGACAAACAGGAAATTAAGAGCATATTAAATTTTTTTAAAGAGTAAGAAATCAACTGGCTTTGACAAAGTTATTGTACATTAATTTTAAAATGCATAATTGATGAGATAGTATCAGTTCTAGTTTTTTTTAATAAATAGTAATTTTAGTAAAGATGTAATTCCAGAAAGCTTAAAATTAAGCTCAGTACTGCCTGTTTTAAAGACAGCAATTCAATTAAATTATATAATATAAGACTAAACAGCTTGCTATCAGTATTCTCTAAGGTATTTGAAAAAAAACAATGGTTAAAAGTCTCCATAATTATTTGCCAAGGCTAAATTGTTTCGGTTTATGTCAATTTGGTTTTATCAAAGGGAAGTCAACTGAAGATGCACTTCAGAAGTCTCAGATATAATATATAACAGTAAAAATTCCAAGCTTAAATTCACAGGATTGTTTATTGATTTTAAAAAGGCTTTTGATGTGGTTAATTTTTAAATTCTTGTAGGAAAACTGGAAGCTATAGGTATAAGAGACACTGCATTAAATTGGTTATCTTTTCTTGTGGGAAGAAGACAGCAAGTAAAAATTGGAAACACTTTATAGTTCTATAGTTTTAGTAAAGGCTGGCATTCCTGAATGATTGGTTTCATCCGCAGTTTTATTTTAAATATTTATAAATGATTTATTTAATTTGACTTTCAATGGTACAATTATTGCTTTTGCCAATGACATTTCGATTTTTTACACCCATAAATATCAGAGAATTATTGGTCAGCGAATTAACATGGACCTGCTCATGCTAAGAGAAAAGTGTGTGAGTAATAAGATGCAAAATAAATAAAATATATAAATTTGAATTTTTTTTTATTTGTCATAACAATTCTTTTGAAATTTCATTCTAGAACATGTAATCTTTATGTACGTGATTGTCAGGCTTTAGAGAAAGTAAATATCAAGATTAAGTATAAAGTATTTAGGTGTAATTTTTAATTGAACAGTGAAATCTTCATTGAGCAGTGATGACAGATTCATTCAGTTTGAAACACTGTTTAACAGCAAACACGTGATGTTGCATGGTACACTGCTCCTTACTACTAAAATTGGATGCTCTAGTGTACTGTGGTGTGTCACTGACAGTTCCCCTCCACTATACTATGCTGCTCAAATCCATGCGTCCTTTTTGTGCCACCCTATATGTATGAAATTCTATAAAAATCTAGTTTATAAATTGCCTTCAAAATTAAAATCAGTTTAAAGTTAAAGGAGAAAACATAAAAATAAATTTGGCCATAGAGGTGGTTCTACCCATCAGATAAATTTCATAAAATTGTCCGGTATGATTAGTTTTAACAGAGCCGGAATGCTTAAAAATTTTTGGTATGTTTAGTTCAAGACAGAACATGGAATTCGAAAGAAGTAAACTGATCCCAGAACTTGTTTTAGGCCTTTGGGCACATATCTACATGTTCAATAGAATAAGAAAATATTTCATGTCTTAGAATTAATATTAGAGAAATTCACATCTGTTTTTTTAAGTACATTGTAAAGTTATATGTTTATAACTTTAACACGTTCACGACGACGGCAATTTTACGTGTTATTACATATTGAGCAGTCATATATAACACAAAATCTTCAAAATAGGCGTAAACGTTGTTTTCTATAAAACCATTCTATAATACATAAATAATGCATTTTAGGTTGAAAAACAATGATAAAATGTATATGAATAACTTAAAACCAGTGTGTCACCCGTGGCACACGACGCCTATACATTGCCCTTCGCTTCAATGTGCGTCGTGTGTCACCGGTGACTCACTGTTTTACTGAACCTAACCTACTCTATGCTACGATCTGCTGGCGGGTGGCGAGCCACATCACTACTTTCCCGCGTTTTCCTTGTTGTTCTCTTCCCGTGCAATCATCAAGCTAACCTAGTCACTCACTTGCGACTGCTCAGTGCTCTTACGTCTTCACGACAGCTTGTGTTCTGTTTATCACAATTAGCTCAGTGCTACTGTTGTGATGTTTTATATTGTTTATATTAGTTGTTATTGTGCAATTTGAATCTTAGCTTGGGAGATGGATGACAGTGACATTGAGAACGCTTTGGACGATTTTGATATAGATGAACTAACTGATTTTGAGTACTCAGGAAGCGAATATGTACCTTCGTCTATCTGCTCTGACGACAGCAGGGCAGAATCTGTAGATGATATGAGTGATGTGGAAGATAACCCGCTACCTGTAAGTAATCAACAGCTTGTAAACATTGACATTGTAGCTAATCCTCAGCTCCCCCAGATTGTGAATAATTTACATGCTGAAAATAATCCACAAAATGATCATCACCCCAATAATGTTGAACCTCATAGGCCTCAACGACAAACTGAGATTGTAAGAGTTTGGGGAGAATGCACAGAAACTGTTAGGCAGTTTCCATTTACTGGAATATCTGGCTTACAGCTCAATGTTGATGTTTCTGATCCTATGTTGGTTTTTGAACAGTTTCTAAATAACGATGTACTGGACCTTATTGTGACGGAAACAAACAAGTTTGCAGATCAGTTTTTGACCAATAACGATGTAAGCCGAAGGTCTATGATGCGTCACTGGCTTCCAGTTGACAGAGACCAAATAAGGCAGTTCTTAGGTATTGTTATGATAATGGGTATGTGTCCTTTACCCCACATGAGATTATACTGGTCATGTAAAGATATTTACAAAAAAGACCTGATCAAAAATACAATGAACAGGGACAGGTTCGAGAGTATTTTAAAGTGCCTTCATTTTCACAACAATGATGTTGTTGATACAGTTGAACCTAGGCTTTCTAAAATAAAGGAGCTAACCAATTTACTGAACACTTTGTTCAAGAACATATATGTTCCTGGGGAAGAAGTCGTCATTGACGAGTCGATGGTGCCTTGGAGGGGAAGACTGATCTTCCGCCAGTATAACCCTCAAAAATCCCATAAATATGGAATAAAACTTTATAAAATATGCACAACATCTGGCTACACACAAAAAGTCAAAGTATATGCAGGAAAAAGTGATGATACGGCTAACGTTGGTCATGCACAAAAAGTTGTAATACATTTGATGGAAGATTTGCTGAATAGTGGCCGTACCTTATTTTGCGATAATTTCTACAACAGTGTTCCTCTTGCTGAACAATTACTAAGCAAGAAAACCTATGTATGTGGAACACTGAGACAATATCGACGAGGTAATCCCAAAGAGTTGTGTGCTGAAAAAATGAGGAAAGGGAATGTGTATGCAAAAGAGAATGAGTTTGGGGTTAAAGTAATTAGTTGGAAAGACAAACGAAGAGTTCTGATGGTGAGCACTCGTCCAAAAGATGTCGATAACCTTATACCAACAGGAAGGCGCAACAGAAGAGGTGAGAAAGTACGGAAACCATCAGCTGTACTTGCTTATAATGCTGCAAAAAAAGGTGTCGATTATTCTGACCAAATGTCTGCATACTACACGTCTCTAAGAAAAAGTACAAAATGGTACAAGAAGGTAGCAATCGAACTTTTGTTGTGTACATGTGTGGTCAACGCTTATGTAATATTCAACGAACATCGGCAGAAAAAAATAGAAATGTTACATTTCAGAGAATCACTCGTAAAGTCACTTATAGCACCAGCCGCAGCACCTCAGCAACCTGTTCGGAGGAGACCATCGCAGAACCACACATTATTGCAGAGACCAGGACCAGTACGATCATCACGAAAACGATGCCTGCCATGCTACGTGAAAATGAGCAGTGAAAGGGGAGCAAAAGAAGCACGAAAAAACTCTAAGCGGGTTGTAACGTATTGCAGTGGGTGCCCAAATGAACCTGCCATGTGCCTTGAATGTTACAATGCAAAACATATGTAATTTTATATATCAAACATAAAATGTTGTAGTTGTTTTCTTCATAGTTTTGTCAACAGTGTGATTGGTTATTTTTATATACACATTTTTATTAATACTACTGAGATTACTTCACGATACTATGAGATACTTCACGAAAACGATGCCTGCCGTGCTACGTGAAAATGAGCAGTGAAAGGGGAGCAAAAGAAGCACGAAAAAACTCTAAGCGGGTTGTAACGTATTGCAGTGGGTGCCCAAATGAACCTGCCATGTGCCTTGAATGTTACAATGCAAAACATAAAATGTTGTAGTTGTTTTCTTCATAGTTTTGTCAACAGTGTGATTGGTTATTTTTATATACACATTTTTATTAATACTACTGAGACTTTGCGTACATTTTTACCTCCCAACCACAATCACTTTATATAAGAGAAAACACCATGCTAACTTTTATTTTAACCGTATTTATTAAAACAAACATTATTATGATAGGCGTTGAACATAAAACATGGCCTTAAACTCTGGCGTAAGTTAACAATTCATCATAACAACGTATAGCGATAGTGCGTCACCCATGCCACACTCCGCCCAGGTGTAACCTATAGAGTGCGTCACCGGTGACACACGCCGGCATTCTGAACGAAGCAGCGTGTGTCACCGGTGACGCACGTCGTCGTGAACGTGTTAATGTTTGTTGATTAAAAATATCTTCTTATGAATTAATTTTTCCCTCTTTATGTAAACAGTAGAACTGGAGTATATTCTCTGCTGGTCTTGATTCAGATGGTGATATGTATACTGGCTTTTTACCATTGTCTTTTCTTTAATTTAATTCTAGTTGAGGATATTTTTTTCAGTGATAGCAACTCAAGACACATTTTATTATTAGATCCATCATCTATTAACTTCTGTATATATAACCAATAACCGATGTTAGAGGTTGGTTGTAAAATATGATGCAATATTTATTTTCCATGTTCAGGAAATGGTATAATTCTTGAAAAAAATTATTGACAAATTTATTTTTTTCATTACAAACATGGTTTATAATTATACAAATCCTGTAAATGACTAAAAATTCACAATCAATTCACAATTTTTTTTTATGTTGAAATATAAGTTGATTTTCTTATTCTGATTCTCTTCTGTAGGTGCAGAGTTCTTACGAAAGGTGATATTCCACCCAAAGTTTCTGGCTGTTGTGCACTTCTACATGGAGATGATCTCTACACATTTGGAGGTATCGTCACTATATAACCATTCATTGTAGTGTTGTAAACAAAATCGTTATAAAGTTTCAATATATATAATGTGGTAATGATTAATAGTTAAAATACAGAAAAATAATAGGTTTGTGTATAAGGATAAAATATTTAGCCTAAGTATACAGTATATTAGTATGAAGCAGTATAGAATGAATGTACTGCTGTGAAGTTGCAGGTTTGACCCAAATATAATTTGATATTTATAAAGATTTTTATCGTACTTTAATACAGTATAATGCTGCTTGAAGAAGTAATAAATAATTTAAATTCTGATTACTTATACAAACTGTAATATTCTTTTGCTCTTCTTAAGAGCAAGCGCAGAATATAAATAGAGAGGACACCCATCATAGCAAGTGATGTTAGGAAAATACTGATGTGCATCCCGCTGATGCTACTACAACTAACTAAACTAAGAGTTTAGGCACAAAAAAAACCATATGTGAAAATTGGAGAAACAGCTTTTAGTTACTGTCAACATCAAACACGGAATCCGATACTGAAATTGAATGAGTAGTTACAGCTAGGTAATATTTATGGCATTTGTTTTGTGCAGTAGCGTAGCCAGAATTTCGTTCGGGGGGGTTCCGAAACCGGGGGATCCGGGGACGTTTTGTGTGTATAATTTTGCCAATGATTCACTGGTAAAAAGTAAATACCAAAAACATTGGAGCTTTAGTAACTACGCCTTATAGAAAGTGGAAATAAGTTTAAAGGCAAATTAAACTCTCACAGCAACTCTAGTACCACAAATTTTCTGTATAGCTACAGAAACTTTACGAAGTTCAATTCTGGCCGGGTAGAAGGCACCAAAGTGATAAGAAAAAAAGAAAAAGAACACAACAAGCTTCACTCAAGCATATAATTGACTCAACTATATTCTGTTGAGAAAATGAAATACCCCTTCGGGGACATTGGAGGCCACTGACGTCCGAAAACCCTTTAGAAAAGAAGGGCGATTTTCCGAGCGTTGCTCGGGTACAGATGAAACTAACGCAACGGTCGGAAAATTGCACACCGGAAAAACTCTACTGATTAGAAATTCTGGGGCCACTTTGGATTTCACTGATTGGGGTATTTATGAATTGAGTTTATAATGACGATATTTTGTATCATTACACTGTAGACGAGTATATAATTATCGGAAAAATCACTTTCGGCTCGGAAATGAAATACACCTGAAAAACTCTAATGATTAGAACTTCAACTACTTCGGACTTTGGGGTTATTGAGGTAAACGTGGTATTTTTTATTGAGTTAAGGCGACGACCGATATTTTTTAGTTATCATTAAACTGTACTCGACTACGCTATATAATTATCGAGCAAAAAACACTGCCGTCGGTAAATACCGAAGAAAAAGCTCCTCATACTGATTCGTTTTTGACGATTTTGGATTTCAACTGTTTGAAGTGGTTGAGGTAAAAGCAGTACTTATAATTTAATTATGTTAGGACATTGAATTTTAGAGATTAATTCAACGCTGACTATAAAATATTAATAAATTATCGAGAAAAAAACAAAAATAATCACTTCCGATCGGAATATACTAAGGAAAAATAAAAAATACCTCATCAGTCAGTGAAATCCAAAGTAGTCGGAACTTCTTAATTCAGTAGAGTTTTTCCGGTGTATTAATCTGCCCGGAAGCGATTTTTTCAATTTTTCCTTTCATAATTATAAAGATATATTAGTCGGCGTTTCAATTGATACCTAAAATCAATGTTCTAATCATAATTCTAAGTACCACTTTTATCTCAACGACTCAACCAGTGAAATCCAAAATCGTCAAAATCTTAATCAGTAGAGCTTTTCTCGGTATAGTTCCCGACCCGGCTTAGTAATAATAATAATACTTTTTACTGTGTCAACAATAATAAAATTGCGTACAATCGTCAAATTAAATTATTTTAGAAATATGTATATCTATTTTAAATTGCCGCCCCATTCATACCCGTTCATACACAGTCCACACTCATTCCTAAGACTGATACATACTTACAGCCATACGTTTTTAAAATCTTCTAAATTTTACCACCAGAAAATAGAGGATGACCGAATTACATTAAATTTCATGCCCATGCGGCTCATCATAAACTCTTCCACTGAAAAAACACCCTCGACGCCAAAAAGTGTCTCAATCGAGCATATAAAAATTATGTTGGTTTCATGTCAAATTTTTGATTTCCTCAGGGAGCTTGTTGATCAGCTTAACAACCAACCTCGGATGGCAAATGTTTTGAATGCGGCTGTTCTGTGCGGAAGTAACCGAAAGGTTGTCCCTGCCTCTTGTCCCATAGTTGATAGACGACCAGCCTCGCGTCCCCGGACCGAACTCGCCACTTAAATCGGCAAGTACAGGGCGACATCGAGGATGTAGATCCCAGGCAAAGTTAGAAATCCAAGCTCCCTAAAGGCATCTCTGCATGAAATTTCGGGATTTCAATTTTGAAATGATGCGGACCCCCCAGCTTTCCCCCCCCCCCCCCTTATGACTTTCCTAAATACTCGCTCAAATTTGTATTTAGACAGCTGCCCCATAGCCTCAACTCGTACATTAGATGGGGGTGTACAAGGCCGAAGTAGGCCATTTTTTAGAAGTACATCCCGGGAGCAAAATTTGGAAAGGTTCCGTAGAGCATAAATGCCTGAAGAAACCTTTCAGCAGGCTACTTTCAATGTGATTGAATTTTCAATTCAGACTTCGATTAAGGTACATCTTCCGAGGACTTGGTGGAATCAGCTTTCCTCATATGAAGACATCGTCCGCCATCACAGCATCGCGATCCTCAATCATCTCTCTTTGCCGCAAACAGAAATTTAGTGCATTTGATTTGAAGTTGTTGGTCCTCAGATTTAATTTAGAAAAAAACTGAATACAATGAATTCAGTTCTAAAAAGGAAATGATTTCTAATTCATGTTTTGTTGGATCTTTAATGCAGAGCGTTTTGTATCGTCAACATACTGGACCATTTTGCCCCTCTCAGGAGCGAGATGAGTTCCGACCTGCTGATGTACACAAGGAGACAAGACTGTCCAAGTATAGATCCCTGTGGGACTCCATAGGAAAAAAGTCGCTAATTTAAAGTGATTTAATTGTTTTTTTTCTCGATAATTATATATGTATTAGTCGGGCGTTGAATTAATACCTAAAATCACCGTCCTAACATAATCCTAAGTACCACTTTTACCTCAACCACTCAACCAATGAAATCCAAAATTGTCAAAACTTGAATCTGTAGAGAGCTTTTCTTCGGTATTTACCGACCGGAAGTGATTTTTTTTCTCGATAATTATATAGTACGGTGTACAGTTTAACGAATAACAAAAATCGTCGTCCTAACTCAATCGAAAACCCCCCCACGTTTACCTCAATCATTGAAGTTCAAATTAGTTGAAGTTCTAATCAGTAGAGTTTTTCAAGTGTATTTTCCGTCCGAAAGTAATTTTTTTCAATAATTATATACACGTTTACAGTTTAATGACACCTAAAATCAACACGTAGTAACTTAATTCTAAGCAGTCACAGTTTTAACGTCCCCACGACGAACTTTTGAACGAAGTGGTCGCTAATTTAAACTGTTCGTCGTGTTACGGGTTCAGGTGACTTTGCGACGTCACGTGACCGCGCTCTACTAGAAATACCGTGATTACACTACACTATCCGGAAGGTCCGAGCCAAAAGTATCGTTTGATACTTTATTATGATAAAGGACAATTATATTTTTAACAACGGTCACTTCATTCAGTGAAATCAATCAATTTAAATGTTTTAGCGCACACACACACACAGAGTAATGATAACTGTCCTTCTTTCCTCCTGCTCCATGCTTTAATTTTTAATATGTCTTAACATTTCGGGGGGGGTTCCGGACCCCCTGTGGACCCCCCCCTTACGCTACGCCACTGGTTTTTGTGCCAATATCTTATTTGTGCTACAGACTGATCCACCTAGCTCAAACCTTAGTGCATGCGTACGAGCAACCCTTTCATCTCCATTACACATGAGAGCACATAGTACAGCCCAGTTGCTTCTTTAAGTGAAGTGGTCTATGATCGGTTGAGCTGCCTGGTTCTGTCTTTACGAGGAGTTCATTGATACTTCTACTGTGGTGTGATGTATATTTGGTTGAACTACCAAAGGAACATAGAAAGCGCATTTGTGGAAACAAGAATTCGTCTCTTAACCTAAAGCTCTGATAAACAATAGTATATAATCAGTGCACTACACTTCAAAATTACATATCTATTATTTAAAATTAATTATCAATATAATTTGTAGTAACAACCATTCATTCCAAGTTACCTGTTTGAATCTGTTTGGCCTCTAGTACTTGCCTGGAATTGGTAGGAGGTTATAGACCACATTAACAAGCTTCTTATAGCTCAGTGGATATAATACTGGCTTAGTGAGTCTGGGGTTAGTGGTTTAAATTACCTGGCCAGCATATCTTTTTGCTAACTTGAAATACATTTAAAATTTAAGTAATTTTCAAAATAATATTTTTCACCTCAGAAAATAAATCAAACATTTCAGATTATTAATTTATTTCATATTTACTATTTAAAATAGATTAAAATGAATAATACAACTCCCAAATACACTTGTGGTAACTGTTCTAAAAATGTTAGCAAAAGCAGTCATGCTGCATTGTGTAGAGGCATGTGTTTTAAGTGGTTCCATTTAAAGTGTACCTTCTTGACCACCGATGAGTACAAAAACTTTAAAAAATGTCATGGAAAATGGATTTGTAGTTAAGCTCTTGTAATAATGACACAGAAGACACTCCTGATATGGATATCCTCCAGAATCTCAAACAGAAATAATAAAGACTTTAAATGACGATCTACAAAATCGCAAATCAAGAAATTATCAAGCGTAGAAATCACTCTGCTAATCTTGAAATTTTGGTAATAGAAAAAGAATAGAAAATAATCCTGTTAGAAAATAACATTTATCAGTTAAATGCAAAACTTAGTGCACCAACAAACTTAAATATAAATATATCTAATTTAACTCAAGTTATAAAAAATTATTTAAGAGAGAAGACATAAGGTGGATTTCTACTACAAATCATTCAGATCTGTTCTGTCTTGTTAAAGGGAAAAATCATGCAAAGATACCAGAAATGTAACAAATTACATAGACTTTTTTATTCCTCAAAAACCTTATAAGATTCCTGCAATAAGTGAGGAGGAAGAGGAAGACGTAGGTGAATTAAATAGAAATATTAATTTGTGCAGACAGCCATGGTCGGGACTTGCATAAGTCCCGATAGCATATAATTAAAGTGCGAAAAAGTCCTATGAAGTTGTCTGTTCTTTTAAACCAGGAGAACCTAGTTTTAAATAGTGATAACTTAGTTTGAGAGAATCTGAATGAAAATGATTTTTTAGTGATTATGTGTGGCTCGAATGATGTGGCTAAAAACAAGGATAATGAAGCTCTTGAAGAAATAGAAGTAACTCAGAATAGTATTACACAACCAAATATTACTCTGATAGATTTGCCTAAAAGAAAGGATTTAGAAGGATGGTCTTGTGTGGATACTGAAATACTAAAGACCAACGCACATCTAAAAAGTCTATGTAACAGGTATCTCAATGTTACTTTTGTAGAGGCCAGCAAAGCTGGAAGGTGATTCAATACACATTATGGGCAACACTTCAATGATGCAGGAAAGGAATGGCTTGCCAAACTTATTGTGGAAGCAGTGACAGGAAGAAAGACACAGTCACAACACCCACATCTGACGGATGAGCAGCCTCCACCACTAGGCACAAAGACTCCATCGAGAAACTGCAGCTCAGTGTTTCTAGTCCGAAACCTCTAGGGGAACTTTCTATTATACCTCTTAGTGTTTTGCATTTAAATATACAGTCAGATAGAAAAAAGTTAGATTTATTAAATTTATTTGTAAGTAGTATAAATTGTGATGTTTTAACTCTTAATGAACATTGGTTGTGTGAACAAGAAATTTCATTTTATGTTCCTTATGGTTTTAGTGTAGTTTCTGTTTACTTTAGGAAAAAATCTACATACCAGAGGAGGTGTAGCATAATATTTACTGGCCGAATGAAAAAACCCACTAGAGGGGATGCATATCTAGACAATATATATATATATATATATATATATATATATATATACACAGGATGTTTGAAAAGTATGGGTACGGCTTAATATTTTTAAAAACCATAGGAGATAAAATCTATAAACTTTGCACAGTGTCATATGGCTATGTAAACTATTTTTCCTTGCTATTACCATGACATGCCAACCATGGGGGGACGGCCCACAGAGGAAAACATGGAAATCTTAAATTGAAGCATGGGTCGAGTGATACCTCATTTGAAAGAGCTCACTTAGTAGAGTTGAATGCCGCAAACCGCATCCCAAAAGGTTTATCCAATCAGAAATGGCGGGTTGTTTTAGGTACACATTGTGAAGTACATTATGCGCTGCCATTTCTGACTGGATCGTCGTATTCTGATGCGGTTGGCGGCGTTTCACTCTACTATCCAATGTGTTTTCACTGAATTTTTTTAATTAGCAAATTATGTCATAAATTTATAACACAATAAATAAAACACAATAAATACTGATGTTTTTTTAGTTTTATTTATTGTGTTATAAATTTATGACGTAATTTGCTAATTAAAAAAATTCAGTGAAAACACATTGGATAGTAGAGTGAAACGCCGCCAACCGCATCAGAATACGACGATCCAGTAAGAAATGGCAGCGCATAATGTACTTCACAATGTGTACCTAAAACAACCCGCCATTTCTGATTGGATAAACCTTTTGAGATGCGGTTTTGCGGCATTCAACTCTACTAAGTGAGCTCTTTCAAATGAGGTATCACTCGACCCATGCTTCAATTTAAGATTTCCATGTTTTCCTCTGTGGGCCGTCCCCCCATGGTTGGCATGTCATGGTAATAGCAAGGAAAAATAGTTTACATAGACATATGACACTGTGCAAAGTTTATAGATGTTATCTCCTATGGTTTTTAAAATATTAAGCCGTACCCATACTTTTCAAACACCCTGTATATATATATATATATAGAGAGAGAGAGAGAGAGAGAGAGAGAGATCAAATCGAATGTCAAATAGTTGAACCTCACGTCGGACCATGCTGGAGTTTGTGCTAAGTTTGATGGATTATCTCTGTCAGATAACCATCCAAAGTACAAAACTAGAACTAAAAGAGAAATGACACCAGGAGCAATATTTAGGTTTAGAGAATATTTATGTCAGTCTAGCTTATCACAACTGAATAAACATACTGATGCAGAACTAGCTTTTGACAATTTATGTTATAAGTGACAAACTCTTTCAATGAGTGCTGTAAATTCAAGGAAATTAAAATAAACACTGTTGAACCGCATAATATTAAATTATATACACTTGAGTTCCAAGAAATGGAAAAGTTTGTTGTAACTTTTTATGATAGATTTAAAAATAGTAAAGGAACAAGTAATGAAAGTAAATATAAAAAGGGTTATGCAAATATATAAAAAAAACTCTATGAAATAGGATAAATAACCTTAAAAAATAGCAAATTAAGAATGTATTAAAAACTCTTCTAATAAATCTAAGGCTGCATGGAAAGTTGTTAAGAGTAAAACAGGCAGTAGAATAAATTTCAGTGACACAGTAATAAATTCCAGTTCTGTTAATAATTATTTTACTAATTTAGTAAGTGAACTGGATCTTAAAGGCAATATGAGACCACCTCAAAACTGTGCCATAGGGTTGGTAGAAAACTATGTATCTAATTTTAATGACTGTGACACTCTAAAATGGCAAAAATTACACCAGTTGATGTATTAAAAGTTGTTGCCAATTTGTCTATCATGTAGTGAAGACTGTTATGGTATTTCTAATATGCTTGTAAAGAACATTATAAATGAAATAGCTGATTCTTTGTTATTATTGTTTAATATAATAATAGAGCAAGGTGTATTCCCTCATGCCCAAGGTCACTTAAGTAACTAATGTGTACAAAAGAGGAGACAAATTGAGCCTATCTAGCTACAGGCTGATTTCTTTAGTACCAATTTTTAGAAAATATTTGAGATGTGTATAAAATGGCAACTAAATTCATTTTTTGTTAATAATAATCTATTTTGTAAGGAACAGATTGGGTTAATACAAAACCGAAGTACAATAAAAGTAATTGAAAATATTGTAGATAAAATGTTAGCGAATTTAGAAAGAGGGGTTTTATCATTTGCAATATTAATTGACTTGACCAAAGCATTTGACTGCATAGATCATGAGTTATTACTATCCAAACTTTATATATATATATACTAGCTGTTTCCCGCGGCTTCGCACGCTTTTCGTAAGTTTTGCCCGCGTATGAGCATTTCTGGTTGAAGTAAATTATATTTCCAACCCCGATGTAGATTTTACCTTGATGTCACGATCAAGAAAATATGTCAAAAATGTATTGTACATGCATAATGTATTTTATTACAAAGTGGTCTACCACTCAACCTTTAAGTTCAACCAAAAATTTAGTTTAGACAATTATACATCATAACTTAGCGCCTTCAAATAGTGTTTCACTGTTTAATATACGTATCTATCTCGTAATTGCAGGTTATAATGTGCAGGCGCTTTGAAAACTTTTCTTCATTTTATTCGTTTATATTCACGACATAAGCGAATAATTCAGATAATAACTATCCTATCTTCTAAGTTAGACTAAATTACGGATACATGTGAAATTTGATTGAAATTGGTTCAGTCGTTTTGGAGTTTATTGGCAACATACATCGTGACTCAAGATTTTTATATATATATATATGGTATTAGAGGCAAACAACTGTAATTAATGATATCCTATCTAAAAAAATAGAAAGCAAATGGTAGTGGAAAATAAAGATATATCTGACCTAAAACCGATTGAAATTGGAGTCCCTGGATGATAAACTTAAGAAGTCAGTAAGTATAAGTAATGTTTCGTCCTGTCTAGGAGAAAATTACTTGCCTGGTCCCAGTGGACTTCAAACCGTGACGATTACCACACCTCCCCTACCTCCACCAAGTCTCCTACCCTCACCAAGTACCCTACCTCCACTTGACTGGCAATACGAAGTGGGAAAAAAAAACTCATGTTGAATTACAGTGGGATGAAGTACCTCAGATGAAAACATTTTTGTTTTACCAACCGACTACGTGGCAACAATCCAATGGATTATTTTCAACTTATTATTGACGATTGCTTCTTACATGCCATTATCAGGAAGACTTATTTGTATGCAGTTAATGTCTTTTTGAATGGAAATCTGAAACCTAAATCACCAATTAATCATTGGAAAGACATTATATTGCCTGAATTTAAGTCTTTTCTTGGCCTTAAATTTAGAATGGTATCATGAAGCGGCTTCAGCTCCAACAGTATTGAATGAAAGACAAATTGTTTCGTACCTGTTTCGGCAAATATATGTCGAGAGACAGGTTTTTTTGTTGTATTGAGATTTTTACACCTAGCATCTGAAGACCAAGATGACCAATTGTAAAAAATTAAACCGGCCATGGATTATTTCAACAACAAAATGTCTTGTATTTATGCTCTTTGGAAAGAGTTATCTTTAGATGAATCCATGGCTTTATGGAGGGGTCGGTTAGTGTTCAAACAGTACATAAAAAACAAGAGACATAAATATGGCATAAAGCTGTATGCAAACCAAATGGCCTGATGATGAAATTTGCTGTATATGCTGGTGGACATACTTTCTGGTGAAGGGCACTCAAAGGAAGTAGTACTTTATTTGATGAATGGCTTAACAATGGGCACTCAATATATGTGGATAACTTTTACAATAGTATCGAATTGACAAAACCTCTTATTGAAAAGGGAATGTACTTAACAGGAACTCTTAGACAATAGACAAAGTTGATGTTCTGAAAGAAGTATTAAAAAAAAATAAGAGAGGTAAGACAGCAGCGAAGTATCACAATATGGTAGCAAAATAGAAAGACAAAAGAGATTTTTTGTACATTATTAGCCAATTTGAAAATGTTATGAAAGAAGTGACTAATAAGAGAGCAATTGAAATGGTTAAGCCTCTACATGTACGAGGGTTATTAGAAAAATAAGGTTCCCAAGATTTTTTAAAATAGACAGCTCTATATTTCTACTTAGTGTTATACATCAATTTAAAACTTAAAAGTTAAGCTATTTATTCACGTAATCACCGTTTCTGTCCAAACACTTTTGTAGATGATGCTTCAACTTTTCTGTCCCCATGTTGTATAATTCTGCCGCCAATCCTTTTAGGAATCAAGTAACCTCTTCCTTGACTTCATCATCGGTACTAGAGCGTTGGCCACCCAAGTGTTCCTTTAGTTTTGGGAATAAGTGATAATCACTTAAGGCTAGGTCTGGGCTGTAGGGGAGATGGGGTACAATAGCCCAGCCAAAATTTGTCAGCAGTTCTTGAGTTTGACGTGAGACATGAGGTCGAGCGTTGTCATGGAGAAGCCTCATATCACTGGACAATGTTCCTCTCCGGCGGTTCTGGATCGCGCTGGAAATCTCAGGAATAAGCAAAGCAAGTTCGTGAATGGTGATTTTCCGATCTTCAAGCAATATTGTCTCAACTTTTTCAACAACTCCATCTGAAACTGAAGGCCGTCCACTTCGGTTTTCATCGTGAATTTCCATGCGACCTTCACTGAATTCTCTACACCATTTCCGAACGTGTTGAACAGATATGCAGTTTTCCCCATAAACTTCGATTAACTGACGATGAATTTCAATAGGTGAAATCTCTTTTGCATTTAAAAAACGTATCATAGCACGAATTTCGCATCTGGCGGTAACAACGATAGGGAGCTCCATCTTCGAAGGCAGCTAGGCCGGCAGTGTTGGACGTAGCGAGGCGCGAGTGGTATGGATAGAGAGAGGGACACCTGATGAGTAATAGAGTGTTGCCAGATTTCTCCCAACATATCGCATTCTGTCTCGGTGGCATAGGGAACCTTATTTTTCTAATACCCCTCGTAACACTTATATGAGTGGTATTTATAGGAAAAACCAACTTATGAGCTATTAATCCACATGAACGGAAAACAATTCGTTGATATAAGAAGCTCCTAATATAAATTTTGCAAATGAGTATACTGAATGCTTTTATATTGTACAACAAGCATAATGGTGACAAGAAAATGACAATGTTTGACTTAAGAGTGGCCGTGATGAAAAGTCGGTATCTTCTTCAATACACATGTGTACAATGTGTCTTTTTGCTTCTGAGCCCAGCGATGAAAATAATGACAATGAAGACTTGCAAGAAAAAAATAAGAGGCATTTACCTACAAAACTAGCTTTACAACCAAATGGAAAGAGAGGTAGAAAACGATGTCAAGTTTGCTACAAAAATGGCAAGAGGAAAGACTCAATGTTTTTTTGTGAGGCTTGTCCAGAAAAACCAGCTTTGCGCCTCAAAAGATGTTTTGAGGAATATAATTTTAACTAAAACACTTTTTGTGTAAATAGTGTATATATTTGTAGATCATTGATAACTACTCTAATCTTGCAGCCTGATAACCATTATTTTTCTTGCAAAAGTGGTAGACAAATTTTGAACTTATATTTTAGCTTTTTACAAGAATAAAACGGTTTTGTATAATAAAGCTTAGGTTTTTTTGTTTGCCACCTATTTTATTGGAACAAGTTTTTTGACACAAAAACGTTGAAATTCAGTCTACGAAACTAATATGTTTATAAAATTTTCATAAAAACGATGAAAAATATCATCACAGCATTATAATTTACAAGGTAGGTATTAAAACCTAAATTTAGTTCATTTATTTGTAAACAATTGAGATAACAGTTGTTTTCATAGCATGACGTGCAAGTGCGTCTTCAATACAGAGCACAAAGCGTCTTATTATTTGATGCTGTGTGCTAATGATGCACTTACACGTCAGGTTTTTTTATATTCGAAAAAAGGTAAAATTTACATATGTTTGTTGTTTTTCTTTTAAAGTCTCAAACACTTACTCAAATGAAAATTTTTAAAAACGTACTTCAGCACACAGCATGGTCCATTAAGGATAGTTCAGGATTGAATGTGTTAAGTAACCTATTATTTATCTATTATTTTAACATTTTATGTACACTTTTAAATTTGTCCTTGATATTTTCCTATACAAATACAACTCTTCAACTGTACTAATATAAGCATTTTTTGGTTAATCATAGTATGTAACTTAAATGTGAAATCATAATCAATGTTATCATAAATATAATATTATTCGTAAAAAGGTTTTTTTTATTTAAAATCTACTTTTTTATATAAATTTAACATAAGATGTACTAATTACAAGATATTCATATATTTTCTTACATTTCAATTGCATTTAAATGTGTGTAGAAATACACACTTTTACTCTAAAAATACAACAAATTTTCTCTGGGGGTGTTCTTCCGGACCCCCCTATGGCTTAGGGGGAGCCCCTAGAGCCTCCTCAGATGGTATCTTTGCTTCACCCACTTACACAACCACTCACACAAACTGACAGGTAACATTGCATCTTAGTGATCCACAAGAGGGCAGTGAGGGCACATGCAGGCTTGTAACCAAGAGAGAGCTGTCATCCATCCTTTATCACCTTATCAAACTAACGGTTGTAGCTCTGTATATTCTGGAAGTGGTAACGTATGTTCTTGAGAGCGGACTACCCAGAAGTTCCAATATCCATCACTACATCACTAGAGGTGGGGCAAACTTCCAACTTCCTGTGCACTGACTAGCTCAGTTTGAGGAGAAGCTCTCATACATGGGAATAAAGCTGTAGAGTCACTTACCAGAAGACCTCAAGAAGAGTAAAACAAATAGTTTCGAGAGAGAAGTAAATAATGGAACATATTATATTATTCCTAATAAAATTCCTCACATTTTTACTATTTATTGTTTTTGCAAACCTCTTTAGTTTTTAGTCATTATGAGTGTTCAAAGTTAGAATTTTTCTCAAAAACTTTATGTCGCTTTCCATTCTTTAAATAAAAAAATAAATCTAGAAGAACAATATCTTAGTGACAATTATCACTCATATAGATTATTTCTTTAAAAATATGATGCACATTACAATATAGTTAATTACTTTCAGTATTTTTAAGATTTGTATCCTGATGGCCAGCAAACTGCTTGAAATGGGCATACCAACTAAGAAAGTTTGCATGGCTAGAACACTAGGTTTATAGTTATTTTAAGTAGTTTATTATTTATTTCACAAAATCCTAATCTACATTTCATGAAAAAAACTATTTATAACAGAGTACAATTAGAACAAATCTTGTACATGTGGCGATTAAAAAAAGCTTGCAAAGTGTTGAAAATGTGTTGACAATTTTCAACAGTTAAAATTGCACAGATCTATGGGTAATGTATTCATATTATGGTGTTTTGTTTTTGTTGTAACAACACTAGTAGCATTTTTAAAACATGTGTTTAAAAAGTAATACTCTATTTGGTTTGTATGATGTCTAGAATGAATGTGTTGCCCTGTGAATGTGTGTGAATACCCTCTGTTGCCTTGTCACTTCGTGAGGTTTAGTTTAGTAACTAAGGGAGTTTATTAAGTTAAAAGTGGGCCCAGAAACACTTGGGTATTGATATGTGT
Source organism: Homalodisca vitripennis (assembly GCF_021130785.1). Classification (NCBI taxonomy): domain Eukaryota; kingdom Metazoa; phylum Arthropoda; class Insecta; order Hemiptera; family Cicadellidae; genus Homalodisca; species Homalodisca vitripennis. The sequence continues at coordinate 111,091,476 of NC_060209.1, forward strand.
CAACAGTGTGTTATCATCTGCATCTGTTAAGCATTTTGTTTACTATGAAGTATTGAAGTGTTTTGCATTGCTTGATAAAGTTTTGTTTTATTTGAAACATTCAGTACTCATGTGTTCCAATGATTCATATACAACAGTTATAAATCTATTAGATTTTATCAAACTCAAATAGTACTTAATTTACTTCCTTCTGAGAAAATATAAGCTATTAATTTGTACAAATTCGTAATATTAGTTTAAATTAAATATAAATTTATTGAAATAATGACTCAAAATATTTATAGATCATTATGCATGTTTTTACTCTCTTTGTATGAACCAGAAGAAGGGTTGGTACTTAGAAATGAATTGAATTTATTTTCTTCCATCATGTGCTAGCTCTACAAAAAAAACTTGTGGTTAGCCAATAAATTCATTTTTGGAAGTTTAATTCCATACTCAGGCAAAGATAGCTGCAAATAGTCATTACATTCAAAATGCAAATAACAAGTGTAAAGCTGCATGGAATGTAATAAAAAGCAGAAAGTCAAAGTATTAAAAATTAAGTAAAGAACCAGAAGTGGATTCCAAACAATTGAATGAATATTTTGTTAATGCTGCTTCCCAGCTAAATCAAAGTAATGCCATCAGTCAAAAACAATAATAGTAGCAAAGCTTTAGAATTTTTAAACCAATACCTGTCTAGTCATTCTAATTTAGATTTAAAGTTTAAGTGGCATCACATTACAGAATTTGATATTTTTGAAATGTGTATCACAGTTAAGTTCATCTCAAAGTGAGGACATATATGGGTTTTTTTCAAACAAGGTTGTAAAAGAAATTATTCATGTTATATTGGGAGCCACTATTATATCTGTACAACATGATGCTTCAGCAAAACGTATTTCCAAATGTTATGAAAGTAATTAAAGTGATACCTATTTATAAGAAAGGAGATAAACGGAATCCAGCCAATTATCGCCCAATATCTTTGGTACCTATTTTTAGTAAGATTTTTGAACATTATATAAAAGAGCAGCTGTATGGATATATATCACAGAATGGTCTTATCTGTGATGAGCAGTTTGGGTTTATACGTGGCCGTAATACTATCAAGGCTGTAGAATCAGTAGTCAGTAAAGTCTTAAATAGTTTTTTGAATGTAAAACCATATGTTCTGCTACACTAATAGATCTATCAAAAGCATTTGACTGCATTCCACATGACTTTGCTGTTGAAAAAACCTAAATCAATATGGTGTTAAGGATGGGGAAACTGAGACTTTTTTTCATCATACCTCACTGGTAGAAGGCAGACGGTGGTACAGGCTAATGATCAATCTGATTTCTGTAATGTAAAAATTGGTGTACCACAAGGATCAGTATTGGGACCTTTCTTGTTCATTATAGCGGTGAAATGACTTTGCAAATAGCATGCCTTGCAATTCAGTTCTATATGCAGATGATGCAACACTACTGAGCAGGAACAAACAGCTAGACCTTCTTATGTTGGATCAGAGCAGAGCATTAGAAAGAGCAAAAGAATGGTTCAAAGTCAACTCTCTTGTAGTAAATAATGACAAAACTGAACACATATGTTTCTCCTTAGATTTTAATGTAAGCAATAATTTTAAACCTGTTAAGCAGTTAGGTATATATTTAGATAGTAGGCTAAGCTGGGACTTTCATATTCAAACTATTTGTAAAAAATTAGCTAGAGTAATTTATTTATTACGTAAAATTAAAAAGCTGTGTAAGTTCAGAGATGCTGTTGACAGCTTACTATGCATTCTTTCATCCTCATCTACTGTATGGAGTGGTGTTATGGGGTAATAGTAGTGCAGCCCAAGCAAGTGTTTTTTATGGCAAAAAAAGGCACTAAGAGTAGTTAAGGGTATACCAGAAAGAGAGTCTTGCTACCCAGTTTTTAAAGAATTACATATAATGACTCTGCCTTGTCTATTTATTTATGATTGTTTGGTTAAGAGTTTAAGGCAAACCTAAGTAAATATCAGCTACAAGACAGGATGTACATAGTTACCCAACTCGATATAATGGAAAGTTAGATGTTTTTAAGTGTTAGATTAGAGAAAACAAAGAAAAGTCATATATTTTATTGAAATAGAATTGTTTAATAAACTACCAAGAATAGCTTGGTCAGTCAGCATGGTGAAATTTAAAAATGTACTGAGGACCTGGTTTAAAAGAGAAAGCTTTTTATTCTATAGAACAATATTTGGCAAGTGATACTAGTGATATGAGATTTTAAATTAGGATAATACATTCATTACTGTTGATTTGTTGTAGTTTATTTTAAATTGTTGACTAATTTTACCAATTTTATCTCGATTATTTTAATTCACTAGTTATAGGCTTTTTGTTATTGTTTTGTTATTCACTGTTAATCTTGTTAATATTTTCTGTTAATTCTTGTTGTTAGTTTCTTGTTACTCTATTTAAATTTTGTTAATTAATTATTAAAAATTTAAGAAATTGAAAGAAGCTTAGGGAAACTGAAATAAGAAGTTCTTAGTTTAAATATTTTTTTAAGCCATTCATATTACTGACGATGTTTTATTGCATGTAAATCATGTTTAACAACAAATAAAGATCTTGAATCTTGAATCTTGAATCATATATGATTATTCGGTAATTTTTTTACTTGTCTCACGGACTGTATAACTGATTAGTCTAACTGAACATACAGTACTTACATTAGTATGCACTCATTGTGAATGTAAAGTAAGACCAACATTTAAAGAGTATTGTAACCATCACTTTCAGGATATTTATCGTCACTCATTTATCAGAGCATTGCAATTCTCCTTAATCAGAACAATTACCATTTTGGTTCTGTAGTAGATGGTTAAGGCATAATGACTGTGAACTAGGTCCAACGACTTTGCAGCTCTCATCATCAGAGCAATTACCAATTCGGTTCTTGTAATGGATGGCTAAGGTATAATAACTGTGAACTAGGTCCAACGCCTTTGCAGCTCTCATCACCAGAGCAATTACCATTTCGGTTCTCTAATGGATGATTCCATATAATTCTATGAATATTTTGGTTATGAAATCTCAATTTTTATATCCAGCTATATGAAGCCTCCATGTCTGCTATACAGCTCAAAATTTAATTCTACTTCTAGTAATAGTCGAAGAAGGAAAACAAAATAAATAAATAGCAAACACTATAATAATAATGATTGATTAGACTGTTTCTTATTTTAGGGTATCAGCACAAATCAGAAACTGGCACTACCAATCATTTGTACCGGTTGAACCTTAAAACATTGGAATGGAAGCGACTGTTCCCCATGGGTGACTGGCCAGTTTGCTGTGACAAAATGGCTGGATGGGTCTATCAAGACAAGTAAGTGTACATAATCAGCCATTGAAAACCCTTTCCTTCATATTATTCTGATACTTGAAGAGATAAAAAATACATGAGTGTTCAAATGTAACACAGGGGGAAAAACAACATTGGTAATTACACCAGATAGATGAAGGGAGGTCACCGTGAGGACCCATGAAAACCTTAGTACTGTCTTGTCTGTTTTCTTCTTTTTCTTTGATTCATCACCCTTTTGCACTGGACTGATGGCTTCTCTTCAGAGCAAAAATGGATTTTTCCAGATTTGAGGTCATCTGTCCTGATCTCTGAGTAAAAGAGACATTCATTCTCGGAGTGATTTGGATTGCAACATCAACTGTTCTCATTTTTACACCTGAACTGTCCAGGATATAATATTCTGTCATCAATTGCAAGCAGTCGATGATGTAAAGCAGTATAAGGACTCTTTTATACTTACGAACTGACAAATCCGATGTAGAATCTCAACATTTCCGCTAACTATACTGCCACATGTGACCCAGATTTGTGCCATTACCACTCTTCTTCACTGGTAGTGTTTGGTTCTGGTAACAGGTAGTTTGGCTAGGTACTCGACTACCTTTGGTGTTTCGCTTTCTTCTGAGTTTCTGTCACCTTCCATCAAATGGTGGTGACCTCATAATTTTTCGCCTTTTGCACTTCTTTGTGTTCCTCCTCTGTCATCTGAAATGCAGAACTCCCTCTATTGGTATGGTAATTTTTACTATCTATTAAAAAATAGATTTGCTCTCTAATTCAAATGTAGGATTGCATTCTTGAACCACAGCGACACAATAGTCAGTGACCAGAAACCGGACCATTATTATGGTTGCAGCATCTGCCTCCCGCTCTCCATAGATCTGTGGATCCAGTTGTCCATTCTTCCTCTTTATCCTTATGTGACCATCCACATCAAAATTCCGAAGGTTAAATAGACTCAACCACAGAACCATCAATCTACTGCCTGACTACATCCAATGGCCAAATAAGGCAAACAGCCAAACAGGTGTTTTCCTTAGTTGAATTGAATTGAAACATCTTTATTCATATAATATACAGTGGTATACATTGAATGGCGTCATTATGTTAAATTAAAATAGCTGCATCTAAGTAACAGTATTTACAGTTTTCTCCATAACAAATCAAACTACACCTACTACCAGGTTAAACATAAATTAACGAACTACTTCCCAAACCACAGTTCACCTGGAGTAGAATTGCAGCAATGAGAAATGTTCAATCTGGTGGCCCACAGACCACATTCTCATCAATTACCAGTTATGGCCCCAGGCCAGATCCCTGTCTCATCCTCACGAGCACATGTGTATTCAAGGGAGAGCAATTCAAGATAAAGGGAGAGGAAATTGAAAAAAGGGGAAAAGAATGTTGGTGAAGATATAACAGAGAAATAGAGACCAGGGAATAGCAGAAATACTCTTGTCATAAGTAAAGATTCAGAGAAGATTCCTGCTCTCACACAGGGATTAAATTGCACATGAAATATGAGACTAAAATGATAGTCGATAAAGATAATATCTTAAAAGATATTTAGCCATTACAGCAATAAAAGCTGGCATTACTGATTTTTCCCGATCTTCCTTGATGCTGCTAGATGGCAAAAGCTTCTTAGTTAACCTATGTTTACTTAAACAAAGATTAGACTAGATCTTATTAGACCAATATTTATGGACGTAGCATAGTTGCCAGAGATACAGCAGTTAATGTTAGGTTTAGTTAAGTTCTTGTAATATATAACAGTGACAAAACCTCTGAAATCTGTTATCATATAATATTCAAATATTTAAACTATTAATTTTAACTGTAGTGTCATATGCCATATTTATGTATATTCAGTTGTGCTTGTTATAAACTGGTTTTAGGTCATCTCTGGCTATTATTCAGTTGCTTATCTTCATAATACCGTGAAGATAAGCAACTGTATATGCTTATTGTATTGTACTAAAACCTGTGATGCTCTCAATAATAATATCAGATACTATCCGATTCTTAACCTTTTCACCCTTTATCTTTCCCTTTCTAATATTAAAATTATGTAATAATTAAGTAGTCCAGCTAACTCATCTAATATTGTTCTGTTTCATCTGTAATATTAAAGTTTTCTTTAATTTAGTTTATGATATCTTAATCCCTGAAGGTCGGCTGACCACTAAAGGTTGACCGTGGTACTTCCGCCGAACACTCACGTGTCAACTATAGGTTTACCAAGATATTTCAGCTTTTTTGTAACCGTTGTTTGACATTTGAGTTATTCGACACTTTGAACTATTTGTGTTAAATGAATACTACTTTGATGTTTACTTATGATACAAGAGGCACTGAAATTAAAAAATTTAGGTTGGATCCCATGTGAGAAAAATTATCACACTCAAATAACCTGTAAATGAGTAAAACCTGTTACTAAAGGGTATTTTAGTTCTATGTTTACCTTTGTACATGCAATTTTGGTCTATTGTTTATGTGTGTAAAATAAAAATTATTTTTTATCAAGTTGTTATTTTATTTTTATAATTTACACATTATTACCTATAAATATAAACAAAATGTTTTAAAATAATGTATAGGCTCTTTTTTAATTATTAACTTACTTTTTTTAAAACAACAAATAAAAAATATTACAGGAAAATGTATTTAAAATACTTGGTTTGTATAATGTAAAGAAGCTGTAACATAGCAGAAATTAAATACAACCTGAGGGAAAATTGGTGTGATTTTTAACGAGACATAAAAGGGTTAATTTAATCTTAATCTAAAACTAATTATTAACATTTTAGTTTGCTTCATATTCTTCTCATGGTAGATTTACACAGTGAAAATCCAGTAATTATGTTAGTATTTGGATCCTCATAGCTTGTTATAAGTGCCATTGATCTTACCTGAAGTTTTTCTGCCAGTCCTTGAAATAAGCCTCTTATCCATTGGTAATAACTTCTGCAAATTTACTTGTCTTACATAACGATTTCTACACATGATAACGTTATCATAATTCTTGTATTATATTTGTCAATAGCATTAAAACAATACCACAGTGAGGTAACCATCTGTGGAAAATTACAAGTACAGTATTGTATAATACGTTTATTTTGTTGATACAAGGATGCTGAAAAATAATGTTTAAATAAAATTTTATTAATTCAACTAATAAAAATAAAACCGCACATCAGTTAAGAATCTTAAAGTTTTGTGCAATCTGCATTCTTCACTTTTAGTCAATTGTTTTGTGCAATCTGCATTTTTCACTTTTTTAGAAGGGACTACTTAATAGGGATATAAATCTAAATGTAAACATAAGTCAAGTTCCATTCCATCCTAAAAGTCTTGATGAGCCAAGAATAATAATGCAAAATAAATTAAATTTGGACATCCTTTTAAAAATAGGTAACCATTATACAGATTGTCCCACGAAGAGGTTTAAACGTTTGATTCTATATTACTTGCCCATTTATACACCCAAACATTTTCAAACTCTACACAATTAATAAAGTAAGTTTTAAAAATATTCTATGAAAATTAAACCTCCCTAACAATTGTAGAAACAAAATGGTGACATTGAAAATTTTACCGTTTTGCTTCCTATAAACATTTATTTTTTGAATCACCTGATTACTGCGATCAGTTTTAAAGAACAGCTGTTTAATAACGCTCATTATTGAAAACAATTGTTTGATTGAAGAATATTGCTCGCACTATAAAAACATGACAACTTTCTCCATTAGAGTTTTACTGATATTGAAGTTCAAAAAATTGCTTTTAATGTTGAACAAAAAGTGAAGTGTTGTGCATGGGCTATTGCTTTTGGTAACATTACAGAAGCAATTAGACAATTTCAGGTTGCCTAGCCAGGAGTTGAACCACCTAGCAATCGAACAATAACTAAGTGGAAAAATCTTTCGTTAGAAACTGGAAGTGTCGTAAAAAAGTACTCTAGAGGATCAAATGAGGAAAGAGAGGTACTAGTAAGCGCATCAATGCTCCACTCTCTAGGTAAACCGAAATCACTAAGGAAGGTTGAACTTGAAACTGGTGTTCTAAAGTCTTCAGTACAGAGAATAATTAAGAAAAACAAAATTAAATTTTACAAAAGTTACCTAGTCCATAATCTTCTTAAAGATGATCCAGTCAGAGGAGTGGAATTTTGTTCTTGTGTCATTGAGTTTCATGAGCTAGATCTTAATTGGCATACTCAAATTGTTTTTCACAATACAATTCCACTTTCTACCGCAATGGTACTGTAAATAGGCATGATTGTAATTATTACGACACCGGTAATCCACACATTCTTGAACAGACTCTAATCAAATCAAAAGGAATTAAGGAATTACTGCTTGGGCAGCTGTCAGTTGTAATGGGGTGCTATCTTATAACATTTCAGACAGTACAATGACTGGGAATAGGTATGAACAGGTTTTAAATAAACAAGTCTTGCCTCATTTTACGGTTCCAGAAATTAATCAAGCAATCTTCCAAGAAGATGGTGCTTCTCCTCATTTTTTTAAATCCTGTCAAGCGATTGCTAAATAACAACCTTCATGGCCGGTGGATTGCTCATGGAAGATTGTTTTAGATTGGCCACCCTGATCCCCAGATTCAACTGTGTGTGATTTCTTTGTATGGGGTTACTTAAAGGAACAAGTTTAAACTCATAGCTTCAATAATGATGAGGAATTAAAACAATGAATTAAAGAGGAACTTCTCCGGATAACGCAGAATTTCTTTTTAAGAGCTTACGATACATTTGTTAAGCGCTATTATCAGTGTGTTGCTGTGGATGGATTACAGTTCAAATAATTGTGGACTGTAATTGTAAGTTTTTTTAATGGGCTATGTTCTAATTTTCTGATTGAAATGCTTTATTTCTCTAGAACATGACAGTAAATAATTAAAAAAAAACCAAAAATACTGTTTTTAAAGTATAGTTTTTTCAAAATGCCACACCATTTTTTTTCAAGAGTTGCTAGAGAGCTGAAATTTTCACAGAATATTTTCAAAACCTATTTAATGAGTTGTGTAGAGTTTGAAAATGTTCGGTGCATAAATGGGCAAGTAATATGAAATCAAACGTTTAAACCTCTTTGTGGGACACCCCATACATTTTTCTAAATATGTGATACAAATTATGTACTAAAATTAATATTTTTTGAGTTGAGTTTTATTTTAAATTTATTTTTATATCTGTGTTCTAATCCATTTCCAAAATGGGTAAATACTTTTTGGGAAAACACAAGTAGGGGAAGCAAATAGTAATTTTGTGCCACAATGAACCGCATGGTGTTAATACTCAATTCACATGTAAGTTGAACTGGATTCTTGGATATATGTTAGAGATATTTGCCTATATATTAAAATAATGTTATAAGGGGTATTCAAGAACTCTTTGGTAATTTTGTGGAATTTATTTTTTTGGGTTAAGACAAACAAATGATGTAATATAAACACGGGTCATAAATGTTCAGTTCACCGTATATCTGCCTGTACAAATTCTAGCATGGAGTACAAATTGTAGGCCATGGAGACCTGTACAAATTGCAAGTTGTTTAAAAATAACTGTAAGCTGATGATCTGTATTATTAAGTTTTTATATTTTAGAATAGTTACAATATTAATTTTATATTTATGACAAATTACCTGACCAAAATGTGTTCACATTGTGCTTGGATTTAATGTGCCAATAAAGAAATTCTAATGTTTAATGTTTAAATGTATGTTTCTCCAGACTTTATTATTTATTTTATATATAAGTAAAAATAAAATATTTAAATGTTATACAATTATTGAAATTCTTGCAATTTCAAATCAAGAGAAAATGTAGTATTATATTATCGTGTCTCGATTGAATGGTATCTAGATGGTGGACAGTTGTTTTTATAAAGTTTAATGCTGTAGAAACTAATTAGATTATGAAAATATAGGAAGAATAGTACAAATTTAACTACAAATATTTTGACATCTACAACATCAAAATCGGTCAAGGAATTTTATAGATGTAAGCGTAACGTTGAATGCACGGAAAGTTGACATTATTTACATGTTTATGGCATCATTACAACTGTTGAAAGTTTATATCTACATTATTTACTGACCAATGTTCATTATCTAGAAATCAAAATGTTTGTATTTAAATGTAGCAACTTTTGTTATAGCAACTGTTATAAATCTTATTAGTTTTTAGTTTTAAGGTATTAAGCTTTATAAAGTTCAACCATCTACCATCTTGAAATGTGATATGGTTATATAATATTAAAGTTACTCATGATTTTGGTCTGTAAGAACAGTAATTATTTAAAATTAAATTAAATTAAATTTGAGTTTTTAACCTGTACTAGCTTCTGAAATCAAAAATAATATCTAAAAACTACAGACAGACATACAGGCAGTAATCTTTACATTACACTTTCTGTATATCTTGATACAAGGAACAGATCCTTAAAATATTACTGGGAGATTTTGTAAACATCCTGTATACAGTATATTATTTTATGAACTATTATAACTATTTCTATTATACTCACTAGTACTCTCTAATAAATTCTAATCCAATTTGGATTATCATAAATTTTCTATTTTTAACTGCACATAATAATAAAACCAAAGAATACTACAAAATATTAAACAAGTTGCTGTTGTAAAAATAGCTGAGGATAACAATAAATCAGTAGTTGAGAATAAATTCAATTGATGCTTCAACTCTCATATATAATTGTGATGTATAACATATATTAAATGTGTGTGAGAAAACTAAAATATATGTTGTTAAAACATTCAGTGGACTAGTAAAAATGCTTGTGCAGACACAAGACATTAGAACTATTAGGATGTAAAATTAAAAGCAGATAACTTTTGCGCTCATCATTGTGCTGCTAGCCCAACTATTACATAACGAGATGTTTCATCAGTGATCCACAATGAGCTTATCTTCAGTTAATCCATTGTTCCTTTATAAAACCTTATCTCAAACGTTTCATTGTAGAATTGAGTATAGACTGGGTTTCTCAGGCTCTGCATGGTGTTGAAAATGCATTTCCTTTCCAGCATTAACTATATTCTATGATGTAGTTTAATGATGTTTTTGTTTCAAAATTAACCAGTTTTAACGAACTTTACTGGTATCTTCCAGTAGCTTCTTAGAAGTACACAAATGAAGATATATCTGTTACAGGATAACAGGATTTCAGATAGTTGCCATTTTTATGGTTACAAAAGGTTACTTGTTATCCTGTCAAACCGTCCATCGCCAATAACAAACTTTAAACAAAGAATATCTGTTTTGTATAGGAATACTTTTTCAAAACTGACACCCAAGCCAGCCAATAAATTATAAAATACATAAATATTAAATTAATAACTCTTTTTTGACTTCCATTTCAATTTAAATAAAATGTATAAGATTTGGATATTTTATAGAAAATGTAATTAACATCCTCAGGGTTTATAAATAAGCAATTTGGAATGGTTAACATTTCATTTAAAGTTACAATGTGATTAGCTAAATAATCATTGTTTTCTTTGGAAATGTTTCTGAAAAATAACATGTGGATGTTTTAGCTCAATTTCTGTAAAGTTTAATTTGAATTTTGTGTTGAAGCAAGTGTGATAGTAAAATTTAGTTCAGATAGTAGGGTAATTCTTACAATTTTATCGCACTTGTTTGCAGGTTATATTTCTTTGGTGGTTTTGGACCTGTGGGCCGGTGCCGAAATGAGTTCCAGATAGTATTGGAACCAACATCGGAACTGTCACCTTGGCCTACTGGTTGGAATAATCAGCTGGCTGTCTACAACATTGAACTGTAAGTGTGACTCTTGTCCAGTAACAGTAACCACGTAATGTATACACAATCTACTGCCATCAAGCCACCAAATTTTAAATGCTTTAAGTTTAATTTTTATTTTGTCTGTACATTTGGATTTGTATAGTAAATTTTGTTAATTGATACTTGGTCAGTGTATTGGAAATGTTAAATAAGCATCAAACATTACACTTTTAGAAAATGTATATTAAATTGTAAGTGTTAAATTCAGCTCTATTTCACCATCCACCCAGTGTAGTGTCTGAAGTTTAACAATGTGATAGACTTGACTCCTAGAATCTAGAATCAACATCTGTCTGAAGAGATCTAAAACAGTTGGCGACGAAGAAACTCAAAGTACATTGTTTCGACATAGAGACATCTAGACTACTAACAAATGTAATCCAGATGAAGTGGTGTTGTCATTGTCTCATCAGGTGCAGAATTGAGTGCACTATGATGTTTCTGATGCGATCCCAAATCACTGTGGAGCAATCAAGGTTTCTACACATAACGTAGAAAAATGGTGGGAAGGGTTGATTTAAAGCATATTTTAAGTTCATCTTCATTTCACCATCCACTCAGTGCAGTATTGGAAGTCTAAGTGCACCATCTGTACTACATTTGTTTGTAATCTAAGTATCTCTGATGTCGAAACAATGTAAAGAGTTCGTTTTAACCTTAAAAACATATTAATGTGGACTTATTTAAAAAAGAGTTAAAACTATATTTTTTAATCAAGATTAAAATATTTAACTTACCAGAAGATGTTGAAGGAATATATTCGTCACTTCCTGAATAGGAGAAATAACTCGTCTTATAAAACATCATTCATTTCACCATTAATACTAAAACTGTGGAGACCTTTTAGTCGTCTTTGGTTTCCATTGTTGTACTGCAGAGAAGATGTCAGATGTCTTTACACTAAGTGTTTAATTGCATTGTTAATTTATATAATATCACGAAGATATTGGTACCAATAAATTCAGATTATAATCTATATATTTAGTTATATTTTGTGTCTTTAGATGCAATATAATGACCTTAGTAAATAATTTTCCAAAATTATTTTGAAATCTGCATATCAAGCGGAACCCACAAATATATCTCTCAACCAATCACAGATATTCATGTAAAACAGGTTTGTAAACTATCTTAATTTTCAGTAGGAAATCAAGATTAAGCCGCTTTGGTTGCCAATTCTGAAAAAATGAACTAAAAAGAAAACCAAAAGTATCAAACAGATTAGATATTTGAAATAAACCAATGCGGAGTCGCAGTATGGATTTAAGATATTAATATCTAGCATGAACCAATAATAAAAAAGGGCCTACTCTTGTTCCCTTCCTTTTTTGCCGCCATCTTGTTTCTGCCGTGACAATTGCCATTTGCTATTGGCCTTTGGTCAATCGTAGGTGGTTGGTCAACAAATGCAGACCTACTGTGACCTGTATTCTGTAGTTGAGTTTTAATAATTAGTGTTGGGTTTAGTTTTGTGTTAAGTGCATTTTTAGAGTTAGTGAAGTTGACACACAACATGGTGGTCGTGATTCCTGACTTATGCGTGTCACAACGCTCTGGTATGATTTGTTTATTGTAACCTAGTTTGTTATTATGTGTTAGGTTAGTTATTTACCTGAAGAGATCAGATTTCAGATCTCGAAACGTAGTGTTAGTGATTTTTTGTATCACTGAACGATGGCAAATGTCTGGAAAAATCCTGTTTCCTTCACAAACTTGAATAATTTTTGTGGTTGTATTTTACTATTTTCCATGGAACGTCCAAAAGTATTGTTTATTTATTTACCTCTTCTAAATACATCATACATACATAATTTGTCTGTTGTCAGTTATAAACATTAGTTGCAAAATAAAATATTCTGTGTTTTTTAAATTAGGCTTTAATCTCAACTCTACATTTTTAGATATTTTAATATTCACCATCCTTTTCATATTATATTGAAAAACTTAGCAAAACCGAAGCTATCTATCATTCTTAATATCTTTGATTTTCCATACTGTTTTAATTCACTTATTTTTTATATTAAAAGAAGACTAAATTAAACTGTTAATAACATAGAACCTGTCATAACATGTAACAAAAATAAGTGTTCAAATACTATAATATGTATATTTTTTTTTAATTTTTACTTTAGAAGAATTATTAATTGTAATAAGTTCACTGTACAATGACTGTATAGGGATTGCTGGGAGTGGCCACGATGTCGAGGAAGTATTCCCGCACCACGAGCCGCTCATGCCGCAGCTATTTCGGAAAATAGGGTAAGCTATCTCAGAGGAATAAAACTATAATTTTATCACTGTTTGTGTACACATTTTTGCCAAATTTATACACTGCAATTTTAAGGTATGTGAATGTGTTTAAAGAGAAATATAATTTCAGTATATGTTTTACAAAATTGTTCTTTTTTTTAACAAAAGTTTTATTGCGTATTCTTGTCTGTAAAATGATATAGGTTTCATACTATTGGCTTGTATTACCTATGATTGAGGCACCATACCGGGTTAATGATCCTCTCGCCAGTAACACGTCAGTCGGCTGGAGCTTGTTTGTTCAATCCGCGTTGGTGGAGAAAAGTGAGATTTTATTTTTACAGTAACAATCATGCTTTTTTATTTTTACAGTTACTAGTAAATCATATTGTAATATCTCTCAAATGAATATAAATTAGTTAATATTACTTAATTTGATTATTCTTTTACCCTTAATTACAGTATGGAAAATACAAAACCCTTGATCATATTCTAAAGGCAGTAATAATCCTAAAATAATTTTTTTTTATCTTATTCACTTTGCAAGATTGTTTTATTCATGAAAGACTCTTTATTCAGGTAGATGTTTAATTCTTATTACCATTGATTGTTAAGAATGGTCGTGTTTATTTTTATTACCATTGTTAAGAATGGATAGATTTGAAATACTTTTTGTGTTTTCTATAATACAACTTTACATGTCCATTTACCAGCTGCCATAGCAGGCCTAGAGGTGGAAACTATTATTGAATCCAGTTTATAAAGGAAAGACAGTTTACATGATAAACTGAAAGACAGAAAATCGATTTGACTTCATGTATACTGTAAGAAAAATGATACTATGTCTACAACAATTCAAGCCTAACTTGATTCAAAAATATCAGCTTCTGAAACTGAATCATTACTAAGTCTCAGGAGGATTGAAAGAAATTTTAAGTTTTTTAATGACAGTTTTTATTTGAAAAGGAACCGGTTGTTTACTCAAAATACCTATGAATTTGTATTTTAACATTGAAACAGCGTGCTCCATTTTCTGCTCTTCTGTGTACTAAAAAGTGATGTGAAAGCCATTGCACTCTTGTATTACCTTATTTTCTTAACACGTTCGCTACCGATATGTTAAATAAAAAACATATATATAGACCAGCTGTCCCATATATGCGCCGTACGGTTTTTTACTCCTGGACCAGCGTCCCACATATGAGCCGCTCGGGCCCGCTGATACAGACCGACGGCGCATATTTGGGACAGTGTTCTATTGTTACTAATAATATCCTGACAAATCACTGGTCTATTTTAACGGTTTAATATTTTTCGTATCGGTCTCTGGGGGTGTCTGGCGCAAATATGGGACGGTTGGTCTCTGGATAAGTCAAAGTCAATGACCTGTATTTACGGTATATATTTCACTAGTCTCAACAGTATTAGTTTGTGAAATGCTCGTCCGCCGCGCCACTGCAGCAGAGCACGTGGTTCACTAAGTTTGAGGTTATGTTCAGTGAATGAGGTTACGTTCTGTGAGTAAGTTTACGTACTGTATAAGCTTCTATCTGATTTTTTATGAACATGGAGCCAAATAGAAAACGAAGAGGCGTGTGTGTACCAACAGTGAGATTGACCGTGAGTTAATTGATAGTGACAGTGACACTGAAATAAAGTTCTTTATTTTCATCAGATGGTAACAGTGAGTACATTTCCAACCTCTAACAGTAGTGATGATTCTAGTAGTGAAGTAGACCGCAATGAAGTTGTTACTGAAGTAGAGGCACATGAATATGTGCAGAATCAAAATAATTTTACCGATGATGTTAATGTACAGTTCGTTGCCAATGAAGTCCACAATGATCATATCAGTATTAATGGTTGTTGGGACTGACACGAACAAAGTCCCACTAATTCATGATTTTGTGGGTGAAGAAAAAGTGAATATACAAACAACTGATCCAGTTGAAGTGTTTGGCAATATTTTTGACACCGCCCTGTTAGAAAAAATTGTCACATGGACCAAACACCAGAGCTGGAATCATGCGAGGGACACCTCTTTCCAAACATGCTCATCTAAAACTTTTGGGAAAAATGTTTCTGTTGAAGAATTGAAAAAATTTTTAGGTTTGTGTGTATGTTGATGGGTAATGTAAACCTTCCATCTATAAAACACTATTGGTCCAAGGACGGCTTATATGAGCATCCTATCTTTGGCCAGACCATGTCCCGCAATCGTTTTGAATGTATTTTAAGATGTTTGTGTTTTTATGATCCAAACATAGACTCCACAGACAATAGGATGCATAAAAATTGAGAATGTCCTCAATGATATCTTAGCAAACTCTGTTAGGGTTTACAGCCCTGGGAAGTCACTTTCTCTAGATGAGGCTATGGTCCTCTTCAGAGGCCGACTGTCGTTTCGGCAGTAATATAAAAAACAAATCACACAAGTACGGTATAAAACTGTACGAACTGACAACATCTGATGGATTCATTTTAAATATCATCATCTACTTAGGAAAGGGGACACTTATTGACAAAGAAAAGGGCCACGCCTTTGAAGTTGTGAGAAAGTTAATGCAGAACTACCTCGGCAAAGGCCACATAATCTTTCTCGACAATTTCTACAACAGCGTGGACCTGGCCGAGTACCTCATGACCAACCAGACTAACATGTGTGGTACTCTACAGTCAAATAGAGTTGGGAATCCGCAAGTTGTGGTGCAAACAAAACTGAAAAAGGGGGAGTGTGTGAGCCGTCAAAGAGGTGACGTTACCGTCATGAAATGGCGAGATAAAAGAAATGTTTTGACTATTTCAACTTCAAATGGCCCCGAGATGGAGGAAACAAGAACAAAAAGGGGAGAAGTGATCCAAAAGCCCAGCATGGTTGTTCGCTACAACAAGGGTATGAGTGGGATTGATCGCAGTGATCAAATGATCTCTTATTATTCCACTCCTAGAAAGTCTCTTCGGTGGGTACATAAAAATATTTTTCCACCTGCTAGATGTATCACTGTGGAACAGCACATTTATTTTTTCCAAATTGACAACGAAGACAACCTATCTGAATTTCAGAGACATTATTATAAAACAATACATTCATGTAGAAACCCATTCCACGGAAACCTCGCCCCATCCGCTCTTCACAGACGACTCATGCTCCTGTCAAGCTGGAAAAGCGACTGAGGTGCCATGTCTGCCGAGAAGCACACAATACAAGGAAGCAAACCTTTTATGCCTGCTCTATTGCAAGGACTCTAAAGACAAACCATTTGGCCTTTGCATGCCAACTTGTTTCAATCTATGGCATGAGAAGTAGGTCCAAACATCCAATTTATCTCAAGTACACTTTTGTTTGAATTTATTTGTAATCTTTGTAATGTAAAAGTTTGATTTTATATGTCTTATAAAATATGTAAAATAAACTTGTTCATGGAATAGGTGTGTTTTTTTTGTTAAAAATTATCCTTGAATCTAAAGTATATTTCAACAAATAAATAGTGGCTCATATTTGGGGACACTCGGTCCTATGATACCATTTTGATGCTATAGACCGACCGGCTCATATATGCGCCGTAATAAAATAATGCTAAAAACCGCAAAAACAGAAATATACATCAAATATATATATAATTAGGGTTATTTACAAAGTATAATAACCTATTTAAACAAAATCTTACCATCGGTCTGTGATGAAGGGCACACCAATATTAACTTGGTCTGTGTGTAAAGATCGTATTTCTGACGTCGGTCTCTCGTAATAACCCGGCCGGCACATATATGCGCCGCTCGGTAGCGAACGTGTTAATTAAATTTTAATCGTTTCAAAATTATTATTATTTTCAAAATTAGCTTTAATAGCAGCCTTAACCATTTTAAATGTAAAATTTCTTTGTGGAATCCATAGATAAACCTAATAAATATTACTTAGGTATTTTACCAGATATACATTGCCCCAGAGGTACCTTCTATCAATAAAGGAATGAAATGACCAATGCCTTTCATGAATGAGACATTCTAGATTGTAAGAGATTAAGATTATTTAGTTATTCATTCTATTTTATTATATTATATTTTATATTTTACTTTAAGTCTTGATTATGTTTATGAGTTACTTACTGTATTATAGGAATCTCTAACACTTTTCATAGATTGATAAATAATAAGATATTTGTTTCAGGTTTATGTGTTTGGTGGACGCCTTAGACTGATTCGTAATAACGAACTTCACTGCCTTGATTTAGACACTATGACATGGAGTGGAAAGTAAGTTAATTTAACAGGGATGTTTTCAGATAATAAATTAACAACCAAATTATATTATTTCTTTATATGCAGATTAAATGTGGTTTTTTCCAATATTATTCCTGAAAAGATCAATTCTTTAACCCTCTAATTAGTATTCTCAGTAAATTCCTTGCTAAGAGCAATTTTATACTGACAGCTCTATAATATTAGAATTTTTTTGTTCAATTATTTCACACAGTGAACATGAATGGTGTCATAATATTAAAGCTTCACACACCTCTAATAAATCTATAAACTTTCCTATAACGCCAAGACAAGTAAAAAAATGTTTTCTTTAAATTCAAACCCAAATTGTTATTATAACTAAATTATAAAAGGTAAAATCAAAAAATTGTAAAAGAAGGCATTCGACTTAAAATGAGTGTATTTATTGACAAAAATAAAAAAGAACTATCTACAAAACTATTTATTTCAAATAAATTTAAACTAAATTAAATACACGTCATTGTAGTATAAAAAAAATTCTAACTAATCATAACACTATCACACAATGAAGAATAATAACGAGATACGTAGCAGACGCGCACTCGTGACAGCCGAGAAAGCAGTAATGCACACCACGGATATGTGTTTTGTTATAGCTCTGTAGGAGACACAGAACTGACAAGCAAATAGTTGGAGTTAGACATAGGGCGCTCCCCTCCCTCTGCCACTGAGTGAAAGTCGTTTATAAATACTTCCTTATCAAGCGCGATAAACACAGAGTGTGCACCGGTCATTTCAAAGGCCTTTTATAAACTACTAAACTTTCCAAGAAATATAATTTATAATATCGGATATAACTGTATTTGATGTTTCGGTCAAAGTCTATCATCCTAATATATCTGTCTACGGTGTGGGAATGGTAAAAACACAAGTTAATTAGAAATAAAATTGTGGTTACATGGCTATATATTCACTTATGTTTTTAAGAAAACTAAAAACTGTGCAATAGACTCACATCAAAACAGTCAATATAAATAGACACTTATTTAGAGAAATTTAAAAAAATTGTAACTCGTTCTTAAACACAATTAGTTCCATAAAATTCAAAGATTAGCAGTAAATGTTAAATTACCTTTAACATGAGTTTTAATTTGAATATTTTAGAGTTGATTGAATTTAAAGTTTTTTTAAATACTTTAAATGATTTGGTTATAAATTATAAAGTCGTACTCACAAATATTGTGGTTTTTTAAAAAGAATCACAAATTATGTTGAGTTACAGCCATATTATGTTTTTTATTTTGTTATATTGATGAGTATCACAGTTTAATTCAATATAATTTGCTTGAATTTTTACAATGGAATAGAATGTCATAAATCCAGTTCTTAACTCTTGAAATTTATTTTTCACAAAATCATTGCAATTTAGTTTTAGAAGAATACACATAGCTTTTATTCCGAAAAACCAGTATTGAGTTTGGTTTATTCGCTGACATTGATCTATACACAGAAATACTGAAAATAATATGTGAATGGATGTATGTGATTTTGAAAATAAAATACCTGAAAATAATGCTGCATTTATAATGTGGTTCAGTGTACCAACCAATTAAAACTGAGCTTGCTTTATAAGTGTCATAGGCATTTCATTATATCCTGAAGAACGTTTGTTGTCAAAGATTTTAAAATTTTAATTAATTTTTCACTGTCAATAGTTTTAAAATTGAAGTGTTGTCAGTTAAAAGTGGCTGAGGGAGATTTGGCAACACCATCTCCTCAACAGAATTGATGAAACAGTTATTAAACGTCTCGCCAACAACACCTCGATCATTTACTGTTGTCTTGTCTTTAATGAGATTTATATCTGTTGGTATACTGTTGTTTTTATTGCTAAGCTCTAGGTAGATTTTACTTTATTATTAGACTTTATTAAAATTGTATGTAACTCTCTATTTTTGTTTGATTATTTTTTTTATTTAAAACATTTTATTTTCATTTTGAAATTTTCTTTCATTGTTGGACAATTGTTTTTTATTGACAACTTTGACAGTTCAATTATTCTTTGATTATCCTTTTTCAATTCATCATTTTACCAAACTTTAGAATTCATTATTTTAGTGTTTTTTTTCTTAGGAAAATGCAAGTTAAAATAGTGAGGAACATATATTTCTTTTTAATTGGTGTATCAAAAACAACCATCCAAGACTTGTTAGCAAGATCATTGTTAAAAGTTACTATACAGTTTGGTACAAATTTCCTGCTGATTTTTGTAATATTTTTGTTCTTATTATTTAATTTTTAGCAATTGAGCATCATGATCTGATAATTTTGTTATTATCCTAAAACTTCTAATAGATGTGTGTTCATGTTTGTAAAAAATTATCTATGGCAAAGGAAGCATTGGTTGTGACCACAGTAGGAAATTTTATTAAGTACCTAAGCCCATATCTGTTTAAATGCTTTTCATATCTTTTGTAGTTTTTTTTCAATATTTACATTTATATCTCTACATTCTATAATATTTACATATAATTTGTTTAGAATACTTAAATACATATTTAATGTTTTCAAAAAAGGTTCCTCTTAACTAGCTTTCTGGTGACATATATATATACAGCCCAAAATAAAGGTTACTCCCATAAATTTGAATTCATATGTACAGCAAAAATCAGGCAATTAGATTTTGTATTGATGGTAATTTAATTTGTATTGAAATTACATTATTGAAGGCTAATATTAAAACTCGACCACTTGTAGAAGTTCTACAGTAATAATCATAATCTATAGCCTGTAACATTTAATAATTGTATATCAGAATCTTTCATATAATGTTCACTTAAGACAATAATACTAAGCTGCAATTCACTAATAGTAATTTGCAGTATTTCTATTCTAGTTTCTAAGTACTGGTTATTTTGGTGCATTATAATTAAGCTATTCTTAAGGCTACTTAAAAATATATTTACAACAGAACTATCATTGAAGATTTCTCCTATATCCACCTCATATTTACAAATTTTCGTTTTATCTAAGCGTAAGTCATTAAAGTTTTTGTAAGACAGTTTTTTTCCACTTGAGAAACTTTGACATGGTGTAGTTGTCACTGCAACCTCAATCACATTGGACTGGATCACTGTTGGTGAGCAATTAATGTTGGCTGGTAATATGAGCAGACAAATGTGGGGAGAAATTGTCTTGGAGTTCTTGTTAGACAATGATACAGTTGTTGATACAATGTCATCTGTCGTATTAATACAGTTGTATTTATCTCCCTGGATAAGCATTGAAGCACCAATAAGTGCATAGCCTTTCTACAAACTCTGAATGAGGGAACCCATTTCTTAATGTGGTTGCACTGTGTTCATTATGTACCACTACTGTCACACTAACTCCAGTGCTTTCTTAAAATTTATGAATGTTTCTTTCTTTCACAAAATGTTCTATCTTTATCTTATTGCGTACGCAACCCATAGGTGAACATATGTTCTTGAATGTCTTTGCTATAAAATCTTCAATTAAGCTCCGAAATGCTGCATCATAGGTAGCTATTGAAGATTTGTCATGAAACACATGCTTTGTGACTAAACTGTACACAGAAGAGCCACAGTAACCACTGAGAAAATACCTGAAATTAATGATGCATTTATAACCAAAAATAAATAAATAATAAATGTTAGGTTTCTTGTGTTGTTTTATATATATATATATATATATATATATATATATATATATATATATATATATATATATATATATATATATATATATAGTTTGATAGACCAAGTTTTTACAAGATTACAGGGCTTTCTAATTTTTTCTTTAAAAACCAATGCAACATCAGCACTCATCTGTTTTGTAATTAAAGTCTGCAGAAATTCAATGTGCAAAACGTGTCAAGGTACTGTTGCAGAAATGTTCTAGAACGTTTGTCATATTTCTCTCAGTTACTTTAATTTAGTTTTTGGTTCCCAATATTTCTTTGGATTAAATAGAGGATTTAATATAGGTGTCATCTTTAGTGTTATTAGTTTTTGGTACATTGGAATTTAAACTCAAGTAAACCAGTCAGGTTGCTATTTACATTTACATTGCTAGTAGTTAACTTTCCATAATACTTTTTCAGGTTTTTTCTGATCATACCACCAGATAATAGCTCGAATAATAATATGGGCTAATTTAGTTTTACCACGGCCATTTTGTGTGAAGTGAAATCGTTGTAATCTGTTAAAGTTAATTAAAAATACATTATCGATCCTTGTTAAAATTTCTATTAAATAATTTTTACAGTCATCAAATTTTAATTTACAAAATCATTCTTGTCATGGTGATAAAGACTGGTTGTTTTTCACTTGTGTTAGTAAAATTCTAATTCGTTGTAACAAAGTAATTATTTAAGCTATTGTTTGTCCCACATAGGATTACAACGGTGTGTACAGAGTCTACAATCTCAGATTCCAAAACTTGAACTAAAGTTCTTTGATCTTACATAACTGAAAGTATTGATCTTTAGATTACTTAGCTCACATATCTTTGTAGAAATATAGCTTCCTTGACTGTCAGAGTAAAATTACAGATTTACTTCTGGTGGTTCAATCCGTAAATGTTCAGTACTCCTATTGTTAGTTTTCAGTGCACTAGTTTAAAATTTTACTAAGCTGTTTTATTGAGTTTATGTTAGATTGTGATTGTTTATGATTAGATTTATGGTTAGATTGTGTTTATTAGCTAGACTAAGAACATGAAATAAAGAAATAATTTTAACATAAAATCAAAGAAATGATTTGATAGCTCCTTTAATCAAGAGTAGATTAATTCCAAACATTGTATTTTACACAATGTGATCTGCAAAACTGTGAATAAAGATCAACAATGCATGGGTCTGCAATAATGTTGCCAAATTGCTTACAAAGTGCTTGGACAGCGCATTTAAATTTAACGATTAAAGTCGGCTAACCAGTTGTCTCAGTTTAGTTTGTGAAGAATTGCTTGTTCCTATTGGTTGTTAAATTGCATAGATTTTAAAAAGTGATTTGTTTTCTATTTTTCAAATAAGATACCAACAAATTTAACTCACTACCTTGTACACCATAGCAATAAGGTTTACTTATAAGTAACTCTTCAGGTATACTTTTGAAGGCTTTAGACAAACCAATTAAGGTTGCAGATGATGTTGTTTTATATTAAAAATGATGAATAACATTACCAACTAGAGTTTCTATATCTTTGTTGTATTCAGTCCTGGTAAAAACCCAAACTGTTCTTTACATAAGAGACCATTTAGCATGAAAAAGGTTTGCTATTGGTTTTTAATACAGTATTCAAATATTTTGCTAAAAATTTGTATTAATTAAAGATATGGGACGATAACTGGAAGGATTTGTTTTATCACCCTTCTTGTAGATAGGAACCACTTTTACTATTTTTAAAGATTGAGGATATGTGCCTTCAATTAAATAGATAAGTAAGTGAGTTATATTCTCATTGCCAATATTGAATTTTCCTTGTTGTCATAATCAAGAACATCTATCAAAAAGTTATGGCTGCTGTAATCTATTCTGGTCTTTGCATTTTTTGTTTGATTAATTGTAAACAGATCAAACTGTCTCACTGATCATCGTGTGTGCTAGGAAGTCACACAAATAGTTAGTTGATAAGAAAACTGATGGAATTTCCTTCAACTGTCTTCCAACCAATGCTAATCTGACAAAAAAAAACTGACGTGTGTGGGCAAATCAACCGCCTGGCTGTTTGCAGACTGGTGACAATATTAGTTCAGTCAAGGAATGAATGTGACCGTGATATCAAACCATAACCTCAGTTGTTCAGGGTTCTAATTCGTCTCTTATAAAAACCATTCAAATCGGTGTGCCACAATGCTCGGTTTTAGATCCTTTTTTATTTATTGTTACAGTTAATGATTTTGCTTTCAATTTACCTTAAATGTCAGGTTGTTTGCTGTTGATACTATTCTTCTAAATCACCATAGTACACTTAATGGTTTAATAAAACAATGAGAAAATGAAATGAAGATAGCAGCTGAATGGTTTCAGGCTAACAGGCTTGTAAACAATAGCAAAATGTAAAATATAATTTTTAAATGGACAACGTTAATTACAAATGTTTTAAGCCTGTTAAACTACTAGGAATCTTCTTAGACAATAGACTACGCTAGGAAAGCCATATATAAAAGTCTTTCTAATAAATTAGCAAAAGTAATTTTTCTACTGCGTAAATTGAAACTCTGCATCACTGAAGAAATGGTACTAATCTCCTACTATGCCTTTTTCCACTCCCACTTAGTCTATGGAATTACTTTATGGGGAAATAGTTGCCATTCAAGTAGAGTGTTTGTCTGGCAAAAAAACAATAAGAATTATAAAAAAATCTTTATGAAAGGGAATCTTGCCTGCAAGCTTTTAGGTACTTGAATATCATGGCATTGCCCTGTTTGTATAATATTATTGCTTACTGGATGTAAAAGCAAATCTAAAAAATTATACCATTAGAGAAACCATACACACTTATAAAATTAGAAAAAAGTACATGTTAGAGCTGTCTAGGACCAGGCTTGAAAAAACAAAAGGTAGTCATATCTATATGAAAATAAAACTATTTAATATATTACCAAAAAGTATGATGGATTGTAAATATAAATAGGTTTAAAAAAGTTGTAAACAAATGGCTTAAAGAAAAGGCATTTTACTCTGTGAATGAATATTTGGTCTGTGATATTAGTTCCTTAAGTTTTTAATTTTATCTTGTCAAGTTTTAAGTTTTAAGATTTTAAGTTTTAACCACCTGATTTACATATTTTAAATATTTATATTGTTACATTTTTATTGGGTTTTAATTGTATATTTTCTTTGTGTTTCTTGTTCAATTTGTGTTTTTGATTTTATTTAATTTACCAAACAATGCTCTCATTATTACTTAAATAATTTCCTTATGACCACTTTCTATTTATATAAGTTAGTCTTTTGCAACATTCCTGAACTTAAAAATAAGTGTCTAGTTCTAAAATTATTATTTTTTACTTACTATTGCCCAATAGTTTGATGAAGTCTATTGTAACTTTTTATGTTTCTTAATGACTAATATAAAGACATCTTGAGTCTTGAATCTCATTCTAACCAGAAGTGCTCACACACATGCAAAGCCTACGAAATTATGGGTGAAGCTATAGGTAATTCATATATATGTGAGAAATAAAGAATTTTGTATATTACTTACTTATTATGTATTGTACTTGAATATATTATAATACATAATAATGCACATTTTGTACATAATGTTAATCATATAATAACCAAGCCATAGTGAAGCATTGCCGGGTTAGATAGTAACATTATATATATATATATATATATATATATATATATATATATATATATATATATATATATATATATATATGTTTGTCTCTTAAATTTTTCTGAATTGGATACATTATATTTTTAAACTTCACAGAAAGAAAAATTATTAGGTATACATGAAGTTATGCCAGCACATTGAAAGACACAGATAAGTAAACAAAGGAGCATAAAATTGGTGGTAGAGATGAATCGTCACTGAATTTCTCATATATATCACCAGCAACAAAATTTGCTAGGCCACTGAAGCTTCGTGGTATTTCCTGCAGCTGGTGATAAAAAACCGTCACCGTGACACTCACATAAGGGTTAAATACATTATTACAGTTGTTTATTTTGGTTTGAAAATGAACTAGAGAATCACAAATTTTTGATCAGGAAAACCGGGGGGAAACCAGAAATTTGAAAAAAGGTTTTGATTGACCTCCCTAATTTTTTATAATTTTATCTTTTTTTTATGGTTATGACGATGACAAATGAAACAACTCTTTTACACTTACACTAAAAGGGTGAAAATCTATTTAGAAACAACAAAGATCAGGTCTTAATTCAGATTATTGTACACTGGAACACAATGGTCTGACAAAAATCAGGCCTTCAGATTGAACTATTCATGAGTAGTGTTTTGTTTAAATATATTGAATTTAAAAATATTTGTTTCAGTTTGACTGATGCTTCCAAGAGTGAGTGTGGTGTGCCTGAGGGTCGTACATGGCACACTCTCACCTTCATATCCCCTGATAAGGCTGTCTTGTATGGTGGTCTCAGCCAGTACAATGCAGTTCTCAGTAAGTTCATTGCTTACTGTATCAGATTAGGTAGTTGAAATCACACCAAAGAACCAATGTTTTGGTAAAAATTGTTATGAGTTTTTTTTAATAACTGAATAAATTATATTTCAGTGCTTTCTCTTATAATTTCCTTTCTCCTTAATTTATATAATTGAATAATCTACAGTCTTGTGTAACTTCACAGGGAACAATCTTTCAACCAAGAACAGAAGCAAAATCTTCTTAGTCATTAAATTTAAAGATACATTTCTTGAATTCCCATCGGTAAAGTGTACATGTAATATACAATAGTTCTTTTCTAATTGTTTGTACTAAAAACTATTCATGTCCTGTAATTAAATCTGATTGTTGATGTTTACCTGTTATCTTACTTACTCTTACTCTTACTCCTGTGGCCACTCGAAACCCAGATGGTTTTTGACCTTGCCAACAATGTCTCTCCAACTTCCTCTATCTTGAGCCACTTCCAGTGTAGCACCAATCGTTCTTAAATCCTTCTCCACCTGATCTCTCCATCGCATCCTAGGTCTGCCCAATGGCCTCACTCCCTCTGGTTCCCCTCGCCACACCTTCTTTATCATTCTATCTTCTCCCCTATGGGCAACATGGCCCATCCATCTCATTCTTTTACTCCTGATCAGTGCAATCACATCGGGATCTTGGTATATTTCTCTTAATTCTCTGTTCTTCCTGATCCGCCATATGTCTCCTTCTTGAACTGGTCCAAACATTCTTCTTAGTATTTTGTTTTCAAAGGTTATTAACTTTTTTTGGGATTTCTTTGTCAGTGCCTATACTTCTGACCCGTACATCAAAACTGGTAAGATCATGGTTTTGTAAATTCTTAATTTAACTTTCCTCATTAATAGTTTGCTTTTGAGAAGTTTTGCAAGGCTCCAGTATGTTCTATCTGCTGCTGCTAATCTACATTGGACATCAACTTCTTCTCTATTGTCATGTGTTATCGTCACTCCTAAATACTTAAATTCCTTTGTAGCCTTGAAATCATGGTTGAGTACTTCTAGCTTTTCTCCTTCCTGTTCCATTCTTCTGCTTATTTTCATGTAGTGCGTCTTGTCTTCGTTTACTTGTAATCCTACTTTTGCAGCCTCAACTAAAAAGGCTTCTACTAGTCTGTTTAAGTCCCTCTTTCTCTCAGCTAGAATGGCTACATCATCTGCAAATGCCAGGATATTGAACTTATCTCCTAATTTTACTCCTTCAGGCATCCCCTTTATCTTTTTTAGTGCTTCTTCCAGAGCAAAGTTGAATAGAATTGGTGATATTCCATCACCTTGTCTCACTCCTGTATTTATATTAAACAAGTTTGTGTACTCCTTTCCCACTTGTACTTTTCCTTTGGAGCTGCTTACACAGAGTCTTGCTAGACTTATCAGTTTATTTGGGATACTAAACCTTTTCAAAATGTTCCATAGACTACTTCTAGAGATACTATTGTATGCTTTTTTAAAGTCTATAAATATTATATACAGATCCTTATTGTATTCATAGTATTTAGAAGTTAGCTCTTTCATTATAAATATCTGGTCTATTGTAGATCTTTCTTTCATGAAGCCTGCTTGATGATCTTCAATGTTTCTATCCGCATACTCTTTGAGTCTATTCAATATTAGCTTGGATAATATTTTGTAGGTTGTGTTCAGTAGAGATATACCTCTATAGTTTTTACAGTCCAGTTTGTCGCCTTTTTTGTGAATAGGTACAATAACTGCCTCTTTCCATTCTTTCGGGGTTAATTCCGTTCTCCATATTTTTATTATCATTTTGTGGAGGTATTCTAAAAGTGAGTCACTTCCATATCTTATTAACTCTATTGGTATTGCATCATCTCCTGGTGCTTTTCCCTGTTTTAAGCTTTTTAGCACATCCTTTACTTCTTCTAATGTAGGTTCTGATATCTGTTTGTCATAACCTGGTGGTCTTTCTTGTTGTTCTTCTGTTTCCGCTTTCTCTTGCTCTTCTTCTGTTTCTGATATTGCTTGTTCTTCCGAATTTAAAAGATCTTTGAAATAGTTTTCCCAGACCTTGAGTACTTCTCTAGGTTCATGTATTATTCTTCCTCTTTCATCTTTAACACCCTGGGGTTTTGGTTTAAAACCTTTTTGTAAGAATCTTATTCTTCTATAGAAATCTTTTGTATTGTTGTTAGTGAGGTCTTCTTCCGCTTTCAGGAGGGTGTTATTTATATATTTTCTTTTCTCTGTTCTTAATGTAACATTACCTGTTATCTACCTATTTTAAAAGGTATGTAAAACAATAAACAGTTTTAACTTTTATAATACATTTATTTAATACACTACTATGATTATCAGCGAAACAAATTTTTCAACACTCCTTGTACTTTTCTGATATGCCTAATTTCATGGATTAAATTGTATTTATTATGTATTGAATTAATTGTGTTTGTATGTAGTTTTAAGCCATAGTCCCATTTTGGGTTTTGTGCCAGATTTAGTTGGTCTTATACTCAACTCCCAGTTATCCAGGGACGTATGAGCTGTTTTGCAGGTTAACTGTGAGATCAGACAAAGATCAGGCCTTAATATTTTATAAAGTTGGAAGGCCAGTGAAAAGAGGAATTTCCAGCTTTTCTCCGTTTCAGCATGAGAAAGAACCACAAATCAGTCAATAATTCATTACAAGCAAAAAGACAATTGTAAGATATGCTAATTTTATACCAATAAAATTCTGAGCGGCTTCCTTGTGGCTATAAATTGACATTGTACAATACTGAGCTCACATTAATATTTTTATTTATAACACTTATTTTCCTCAGTTATCTTTTAAACCAAGGTTTAGAGTTATTTATATCACGTACTTTTGGGGGAACATTATTTCCTACTTCCGCTAAGATACAAATATCTCCAAAATTGTATTTGTGGAATATTTTTATAACATGTTTAAAACATTTTATAATAATCATGTATTCATGTCTTATTACATGATCATAGGAAGTAAAGTAATTTATTTAAATTAATAAAAAAATTCTTTGTTACAATAGTCTCCAATTTTTTGCATGAATTACTTCCATAAACCACCACAATTTCATTTTTATTCTTTTTTCAGTATCAACATTAATAGTCATTTATATTTAAAATATTAATATGGTAAATTGCTTTTATTGATCTTATCATGTTGTTGAGTACTAATATCAATTCTTTTTTGAGAATATTTTATTGGTAAAGGATAGTAAATTGAGAAGGAAGAAAGTATTTTGGACATTTGTCATTATAAATGAGGGTAATTCAGAAAGTAAGGTCCATTTTTTTATTTAAAAAAAAACCACAACAGATTTTTTCAAAAAACTTGTTTTATTTGATTCCTGACATCAATCACTATTTTTATACATAATTTCCACTTTTGTTTAAACACTTGTCATAATGATCTACAAGTTTTTGAATGCCGGTGTCATAGAAGTCGGCCGGTGGACGTCGAGTGACGCCACTCCATCGACTGGCGTTTCGTTTCTGGGGTTATGTGGGAAACCCATGTCTCATCACAATGTGGTCTAAAAGTTTATCACCTTCCTGATGATATTGGATCAAAAATTCAAGAGCAATACCCATTCTTCTTTTTTTGTGTTCCTAAGTAAGCAGCCTGGGAACCCAACGTGAGAACAATTTGCGAAAATCTAAAATTTCAGAAACAATTTTAAACAATGTGGTTCTACTCACGTTTGGAAATTCTATTGCTAATGAAGAAACAGTGAATCGCCGATCTTCACAAATTCTTTCATCGACGGCTTTCACCAAATCTTTGGTGATCACTGACGGCTGACCAGATCGTGGTTCGTCATGGACATTTTCCCGTCCATCTTTAAAAGCTCTCACCCACTTCTGCACTTTGATGTCATTCATTGCATTTGGACCGTACACTTCATTTATCTGTCGATGAATATTCCCTGCTGAAACGTTCCTTGCTGTCAAAAACCGTATCACAGACCGTATTTCACAGTCGGCGGGACGTTCAATAGTTTTAAACATTTTAAAAAGGCACAGACAACAGCAGACTACAACGATTTTACTGTAAATGGCGACGTTCTGCGCGCAATGCATGTCGGGAGTCAGGCCGCATGCGCATTTCGCTGCTCGTTTACTGTTTGTCTGGTTAACGTGAATCGGACCTTACTTTCCGAATTACCCTTGTACATTAACAAACACAGATACACTATTACACTGTATACTAACTCCTTGTCTTCAAGCTGCTGTGAAAAAATCCTGTCTTGTTATTAATATAAATTAAAAGTTAATGTAAATGTGTAATTTGAAAATTAAGGATTTACTGTTTTTAATTTATTGTTTAAATATTTAGGGTGTCCTTGTGTTGTAGTGCATGTCTAGTATTTGTTATAGTTAGTAGAGGCAGGACACAATTCTTTTATTATAGTTTCTGATTCTGGCGTACTACAGTGCTTTGTTATGACATTTCCTTTAACTAGTTTGTGTTCTCATTTGTTATGTTATTTATTCTGTAAGGTAGAGGGAGAGAGACCAGATTTCAGGGCAAAAACCTTACTATTTAGGTTTTATGGTTATTTTAAAAATCTTCACTGGACTTTCTAACCATTTTATATGTGAGCTAGGTGACTGTTGGATGCTGGATGTGGCACAGTGTGGAGCTCGATGGTGCAAGCGCAGTGACTGTCGTCCACTGCTGTGGCACCGAGCTATCCATTCCCAGGACACAGGCGAGCTGCTCATACAGGGTGGGCTCAAACGGTCCATTGTAGCAGCTGTCACCTGGAGAGTGAGTAAACTTTGAGAAATTTCTTGTTTTGTGCAGATTGTGAATACAGGCCACGTGATAACAGATACTCCAGCTACACACTTGGGATCGCTATCAACCGGGTTATGCAGAAGACTGACTCTATGTGTTGACACAGATGACTGTTGGATCATGAGTGTCGCAGGGAAAGTGACGTGGTCAGAACATCAGCTACCATATGATCATGGAGAGCCACGCTGTTCCCACGTCGCTTGTTTCTTTCCCCCCCGTCTCTTGGTGCATTCTGGTCTCACCCAACCATATTACAAATCACGACTTCTTCTTACCGTAAACAAAGCCTCTGATATTTGTTTAATTAACAGCTTGTTGCTGTTTGCCACTAATTCGGTGTCAGTTGGTAGTTTGATAATTTTATACAATTGTTAAATATAATTGGGTGGAGTACGTTATTGTTTTTATTTTACAACAAATAGCATTGTAAAGTAAATTAAATATTACTTCAAAATACTGTTCATACTATTAATATATTACAATATCTCAGACATAATTAAAATGGTAATCTTTTTTAATAATGTAGAAATTGACATTACTTATAAAGTTAATGTTATTTTATTGTACACCTATTGGTACAAATGAAGTGCATAAATGCCTTACTGTGGTGACAGTGACGCTAAATTGACAGGCAATGATAATACGTAAATTTTGCTAACTTCAATAAAATTTACATTAACTACTGAAATTTTCACATCAAATTATGCTTTTAACCACAGTATTCAATCTGAGTTAAGTGAACTATAGACATTTTGGAGGTGTCAATTGGTTTTTTAAGTGACCATAAAAAAAACATTTAACGTAAACAAACAATTTCATAATGATGTATTGTATCTTCTGCCATTGATGCTGTTTTATTATTTAAAACTAATAAATAATAAGTTTACAATACAATGAATATTGTTAAATGAATTTATTGATAAACTCACTTATTACAAACATAATATAATTGATGAGTCTTTTAATTTTATAGATTTTTAAATTAATATCGAAGTATGCTAGGCATTACTATATATAATTAACAGAGATGCCATTTATACTTTTTGCTATTTTGATAAAACCAACATATAAATAAATGTAGATCCAATGTTTTTTGTTAGATTTCCAAGACTTCTAATATGATGCAAGGAACCTTGTAATATTTTTTGTCTACTTTCTTATAAATCACAATAAACAGCAGTTCAGGTTTATTTCCCTACTTGAATTTATAAATAGGATTATTGGAATGCTCTTTGTAGTGCTGCAGTAAAGTGTTTTTGGATTGTGTAAGTAAATGGATTTAGATTAAACACTTTAAGACAGTAATCTAAAAGGTTACCGTAGTAGTTATACAGGATGAGAGAGACTATCCCTGTCTGCAGTGTATACAAGCGGGACCAAGAAACCTACCTTCTTCATTTTAACGAAAATTCCCATATTTTGACCCCAAACAATTCATAATTGTTAACCCCAAAATGGAACTTTTGGGTGGTAAGGGTAAATTTTTAAAGACTTTCAAATGTAAAAGTAGGTCAAGCCATACCTCATTTTAAAGATCATTGATCATTTTGAAAAAGTTTTAATTTTTTCGATTCATGTTTACAGAGTGATCTAAAATTTTAAAGTGTATGGTTTCATAGTTTTTTTTTACTGTTATTTTGTTTAAAAATTTTAGGAAATACATATTTGTATCCAAAGTTACCAAAGAAGTACTCATTCTAAAAATATATTACAGCTGTCCCTTTGTTTCCAATTGTTATTAAATTGTTCAAATTTAGGATAATTCAGACTCATTGTCAGTCCTAAAAAATATAAATAGCAAGGTATGGCTTTCATTACACCTATCAATAGCTCTATACAAACTAAAATAGTTTGTATTTAAAGTTTGGCTTTACCTTTGATGGTTGTGAAATTACACCAAAAATACTAATTTTCTTGACATTTTGTTGCAGTATTACGTTTTTAACTCTTGTATTTGCCATAGGTTCTTAGTGAATTAATTTTAAAATTTTTTAAACTTCAGCAAAATTCAAGATTCAAATTAATTTAACTCTTCCCACCATAGCTACGATATGTGTAGAAAACTCTATTGCTCCACTTTACATAGAGATTGTGTCCAAATATCTTTATGCACTCAAATTGTGCATCTGTGAGACAATGAAAATACCTCTTCACTTAGATTACCCTATATTTTGTAGATTAAGTGTCTCTGATGTTGAAACGATGTACGTTTTAAGCTTCTTTGCCACAGAATTTTTTTGATGTCTTCAGATGAACATGACTGTAGATGCCAGGAGTCAAGTCTGTGATGGCATCAGATTCCAGACACTAAACTAAAAAGAAGATGAACTGGCACTAAACTCAACATTCACATTTAATCAACCTCTTCCCACCATAACTACATTGTGCTTAGATAGAGTGTTTAATATTTGTAGTAAAGCCCTGCCTGATTTTAATTTCTTTACCTTGACTCTCCAAATCAGGAACAGAGAACTTTTGCAGGAATTGTGTGAAAGATTTAAAAGATTGTTATTAATAATTTTATGGAGAGATGTGATTGGTTTGATGTTCTAACTGTGTGCAGAGTTTATTAATATATACAAATAAATTGTTTTGTGTTTAAATGAACTTTAATAATATTAATGTCAATTTAACAAATTGTTTAAACATAAAAGGTCCATTAAAGGAAAGTTTCAGCCAATACTCTAGTATTGTTAACTTATTTGTAGTGGTTTAAACTATAAAAGCCTATTAATTGTAATTAAATTTTATATGACATTTTTACTGAAACTCCTTGTCCGTTAGTGAGAAAGCTGGTTTCATATTTTAGCAAAAACTTTGGAATAAGCCAATCTAGCTGTGCCAGTGGTGCTGAGAGATTTTTATTAGTTTATTTATATTATAGTATTCAGATTTTTTCAAGAGTATCTATGTGGTGTTCACATCTATAGTCAGGCCCAGGAATTTAACACGTGGCTCCATTTGTACATCAGGAATGATTTGAACTTCATTCTAGTCTTCCAAATGCTATCGGACTGGTTTTATTTTAGTTTGTAACTGGAACCAGGTCACTTCCCCAATAAGCATTCTCTCATGTCTCTCAAAATGTCTAGAAAGAGTAGTCCACCAATAATTTTCTTCTTATCTTTATAATTACAATACTAAAGTTGACCAAAGTTCAAGCTGGATTCAGATCTAATCACAGTACCACTACAGCCTTCTTGAAGATTACTGATGATATCTGATTGGCAATGGACAAGAGACTGGTGAAAATGTTGATATTATTTGACTTCTCCAAGATCTGCGTTTACCATCCCCTCTTCCTTATCAAATTAAAGAAGTATTGTTTCTCCGATGGTTGTGTTAGTTGGGTCGAGTCTTACCTTATTGGATATCAGCAATGTGTGAAGGAGGGGAATAAATTTCTGACTAGAAACCTGTTATGGGGGTTCCATAAGGCTCTGTACTTGAGCCTCTCTTATTCTCATGTTATATAAACGTCACTTCAATTATAACACATTCAAATTTTCACCTTTATGCAGATGATTTGCAAATATACGTTCACTGTTTATCAAACAAACTACCCACTTTCGTATATTGAAGCCATTTACTTTTGGGCAATACAACAAGGACTGAAACTAAATAAAATAAAAAAACAAGCAATGATTGTTGGTAACTCAAATAATAAACTAAATTAATCTTGATACCGCACCAAAACTTAAACTTAACAGTTGTGAAAAAAATTACCAAAATAAACAAAAATCTCGGACTCACTATGAACACAAATCTTAAGTGGACTGATCAAGTTACGATAACGTCTTCCCTGGCATCCATGGTTTGAAGCGGTTTGCCTTGTACCTGCCATTCTATGTTAAGGTGATACTCATATCTTATACTACTACTTAAGACTCTTACACTACCACTCTTTGACTACTGTGATATCGTGATGATTGACTTGACCGTTGAGCAATCGGATAGACTCCAGTGTGCTTAGACCTACTGTATAAGGTTTATTTTTAATCTCAGACGTTATGAGCACATTACACAAGATTTTCACCAATTGTCATTCATGAAACTTCATCAACTACGTAAATTCCACATTATTTTTATTCTAAATTTAATTATCAGAAATCAGAAGTTTTATTGGCCATTAAGTACTCCAATGATTACAATAGGCTTTGTCAAAATAACATTATTTTTCAGCGTAATTCTAGTGATATAGTATAAATATATACTAGTTTCCAGTCATATCTATTGTAATAATACTTAAATCTACTCAAATAAATAAAACATAATAAATAATAGTTTTAAAAACTAGTCAATAGTCAAAAGTTCTTTATTTACATCAGCATAAAGAAGTGTAATGGCGTCAAAATTTACAATGAATTAAAATCCAGGTCTCTTGCTTTACAATGTACTGTTTACAGAGTCAAAAAAATTCTGTCATGGTGTAAAAGGGTCTTTCCATGAGCCAGTCTTGAAGGCTTTTCTTCATCTCATTCCCTCCCAAGATTTTTCAGGTTGAGAGGTAGGGTGTTGAAGATTTTTCTTCCCATGTAGGATGGTTTCCTGCTGTACCGTGTAGTATGGTGTCCAGGAAGGAGGTAGTCAGTTGCTCTCCGGGTGTTGTGGGAGTGAGTATCCTTAGCTCTTGGTAACTCCATTTCAACTGTCTGGACAACTACAGAGTAGATGTACAGTGCTATGACAATCATGAGTTTTAAAGTCTTAAAAGCTTCTCTGCAGCTTTCAAGTGGTCCCAGATCTGCCAGTGTCCTTATTGCCTTTTTTTGGAGGAGTAAGATCTTGCTAAGATTATGGGCAGATGTTCCTCCCCTTACTGATATACCATACCTTATATGGGATTCAAAAACAGCATGGTAAGTTGTCTTTGCCGCTTGCAGTCCTCCTATCCACTTAATTCTTCTTACTGCGTAGATTCCAGATCCAAGCTTTTTGGTCAAACTGTTAATATGATCAGTCCAGGTAAGATCACCATCAATCACTATGCCTAATAGTTTTGATTGTTTTTCTATTGTGATGTTTTGGACGTTAGGCACTTGATCTTGTCTTCTGCTAAAATTAATTTGGGTGGTCTTTGTTGGGTTAATTGCCAGGTCATTTTTCAGGCAGTACTGCAGAGTTTTGTTTGTTGATGTGACAATGTCTGCATGCAGGCCCAGTGTGGAGTCATTTTTTATAAGAAGGGTTGTATCATCTGCATACATAATAGTTTTTACATTGTCAGTGTTGATATAATGTGAAAAATAATTAGTAAAAAGTACAAACAAAAATGGACCCAATACTGAGCCCTGTGGGACTCCTCTATTCACTGGAGCTGTTTTGGATCTGTAAGTACAGCTTTGTCCATTTGCAGTTTTCTTTACTTCAACAATATGCTTGCGTCCCTCGAGATAGCTAGCCACCCAGTCATTTGCTCTGCCTTGAATTCCTAGTGCGGACAGTTTCTTAAGAATCAGCTCATGCCCCAAGCAGTCAAAAGCCTTACTGTAGTCTAATAGGACTGCTGATACATAATTATTGTCTTCAAGTTGGTCGATGACGTATTCAGTAAGGCTTGTGATGGCACTGATTGTAGATTTTCCTCTGAGGAAGCTGTGCTGACTTTTTGTTATTAGGTCATAGTGTTCAAGGTGGGCCAGCATTCTTGAAAGTGCAATCTTCTCTATGATCTTTGAAAAGGTGGAGATCAGTGAAATTGGGCGATAGTTTTCTGCTTTGGTTGTGGAGCCTTTTTTGTGTTTAGGGTAAATTTTGGAGAGTTTCAAACCAGATGGAAATTGGCCAAGATTAAATGATTTATTTATTATGCTTACAAGTGGGGCTGCTAAATGTGTTGCACAGTGTTTTACTACTTTCGATGGAATTTCATCAACACCACAAGAGAGTTTGAATTTCAGTGACTGAATAACTCTTAGTACTTCACTGGATTCAGTAGGAGTTAGATTTAGTGGTTCACCTTGATATAAGGTGAAGGCATTTCCGGTTAGGGGGAGTATGTTATTGTTTTGAATCTCGTTACAGGATTTTTCAAGTGTTGTGTCTGCAATCTGTGAGAAGTAGAGGTTTAGATGTTCAGCTATAAGATATGGATTGTTTTCTATCTTGCCATCTATTTCTAAACTCGATAAAGAACTGCATGATAGTTTGTTTTGTTTTTCTGAATTGATAATCTCCCAAAGAGCTTTGGACTTGTTGTTTGATTGAGCTATATGTTCAGCGGCACTGTTGCGTTTAAGGGTTCTAAGTTTAATGTCATACGCTTTCTTTTTTGAAATCATTGTTATCCTGTCGCTTTCATTCCCCGTCATTTCATACTTATAGTGTGCTCTAAGGAAGTCATCTTTCATCATCATAACTTCTTCATCATAGTAGATCTTAAGCTTAGATTTACGTTTTGTTCTAGTTCTTTTCTTTGGGCAAGCATGATCCAGTGTTCTAGCCATTATGGCTTGAAATGATTTGAAGGCTTCTTCTGCATCAAGGGCATTGTGAACGGAATCCCAGTTTTCTAATGCAAGTGTAGCTTTCAAGTTTTCAAGGTTTCTCCTACTGTAGATTCTTTTGAATGAGCTTCTATTTTCATGAGTACGTTTTAATCCTAGATGGAAGCTACATGATTGTCCTAAATGGTCAGATATTCCTGTTTCAGTAATTGAAAAGCTTACTTTATCCTCTGATAGGTTTGTACATATACAGTCAATGGATGATCTTGAGTTGTGAGTTATTCGAGTTGCCGGCAGTGGAAGACGTCGGATTCCGTAAGTCAGTAAATCCTCTTCAAACAGTGTGTTGTCAGTATTTTCAGTAAGTCTGTCAAAGTTAACATCACCCATTAAGACTAGGGATTTATTTTCAGCTTGAATGGATGAGAGAACAGAAGAGATGGTGTTCATTGCCAATCTTGCTTGCCCTCCTGGTGGTCGGTAGATTCCAAGCACATATATTGTGTGTGATTTAATAATAAATTTTGCTAATGCAGCTTCACATACAAGTTCTAGACAGTGTTCTGATATGTTAATCTCTTCTGCCTCAATGTTTGCTGTATCTTTGATGTAAATGGCCACTCCACCTAATTTGTGATCTTCCCGACAAAACTTTGTAACCAATGAATAACCATCAAATTTTGTTAGTAACAGGTTGTTAGTATTTAATCCATGTTCAGTTATTATTAAAATGGTTGGGTTATCAGTATTTAAAATGTGGTTAAGCCTATCTACTTTCTTAGATAGTCCTCTTACATTTTGATGGTAAATTATGAAGTCGTTTTGTACTGTTTTTTTAGTAGGTTGGAGTACAGAAAAATTCGGGGATTGTGCCTGGTCTGGTTTATTTTCTTCTTGGTGTGAGTGTTGTCTAAAAAAAGAGAGGGATGTTTGGTTTGATGGCTGTAGATATTTCTAACGAAAAACTGTTCATAAGTTTCATTTTCTCCTAGCTTTTGGGATGTCACTGGTGGGCACCTCTTCACTTTTAAATAAGAACCAGTAATGGGGCTAGTTTTCTCTGGCGGTGTTTCAATCAGTTTTTCTGTCGGGGTTTGGCTGATTCCCCCAGTTAATCCAATTGCCTGAGAAGTTGTTGGATGGCTGGAATCCTCTGTCAGTGTCGGATGGCTGGATTCCTCTGTCAGTGTCGGATGGCTGGATTCCTCTGTCAGCGTTGTTGTAGACAGTTTTTCTTTCGGGGTTTCACTGATTCCCCCAGTCAATCCAGTTTGTGAAGTCTTTATTTGTTTTACTGCAGACAGGGCAAGGGACCATTTTAATCTTATGCTGTTCCGGGTTGGGATTGTTTTTGAGCTTATCAGCTAGTTCCCTTACTGTGTGTTCCATTTCTTCTTGCCTCTTTCTTAGCTGTGCTACTTCCAAGAGGAGTGGTGTGGTCAAAGTAGTAGTAAGATATCCATCGATTGTTTGAGTTTCCGAAGTGTCATAGCATTTTGGTGTTGGGGTCTCATTAGCTATTTCTTGTAGATGATGTTTTTCATCGTTCAGTTTTAAAAGGGATTTCTCCAAAATGCTTATCTTTTCTGAGTACTGTAAAATAAGGTGGCCTTGAGTTTGATCGTGTTCTTCAAAGATGTTTTGTAGTTCTACTTGTTGCAGTTTACTTTTTTCCAGTTGTAGAAGAGTGTCCTGCAGTTTTACCTGGAGAGCCTCGATTTTATTGATATACTTTTCCTCATTAGCTAGCAGATCTTCCAATTTAGCTTCCATACTAGCCAGGTTTGCTTTTAGGATAGAGTTATGGGATTGTATGTTCTGGTAGTCTTGCTTAAGTTGGTAATTTTCCAGCAACAGAGCATTTCCAGCCTCTGCAGCTAAAGTCAATGATGTTTCCAGGTCACGTTCTTACGTTTCGTGTTCTTTTAATTTTGATTTCACCTCCTCAAGCTCTGGTATCTGACTGGTTTTCTTTGGTGAAGGAGCATCTTCCTCTACAGAGGGGTTATCAAGAGTCTTAACTGTTGTGCATTTAGTACAAGTCCATAATTTAACATCTGACTTGGTCATTTTTGTAAGTTTTCTCTCAGGTATATTGACACATGCAGCATAGTACCACAGTAGGCAGTGACCTGTGCACTTTATACCAGCGTAATTGACTCCAATACCACACTCACCGCAGGGAAAGTTTGTTGGTGCCATTATATAAAAAGGATAGTCGAGTTTATATTAGGGGGAAAAGAAGTTATTACTACTATAAATTAATAAATGGTAAATTATAGCCAAGATTTCACTGTGAATTTTAATTATAGGATTGCAAGCTGATAATTATTGTTGTTTATAATACTGCAGTACATGAGTTCTACTGTTTTATAAAACTAAAAAAAAACAAGCTTTTATAGCTAACTAAACTAAAAAATAGCAAATAATTTTTAATTACAAAGAGTTTATATTATGGTAGTAGAAGGCAAAACAATCATTCATAGTCAATCACCTCAAAATAAAATTATAATAAAATTTAAGTTATTAACAGAATAAATTAATTCAGAGTAAAAAGCGTGGGGTGCTTGATATATTACAATCATTCTATCGGTAATTATCTTTGAGAGGAGACTTATGAAAAGTAATAAAATGCACCCCACGCTTTTTATTCTGAATTAATTTATTCTGTTAATAACTTAAATTGTATTATAATTTTATTTTGAGGTGATTAACTATGAATGATTGTTTTGCCTTCTACTACCATGATATAAACTATTTGTAATTAAAAATTATTTTCTATTTTTTAGTTTGGTTAGCTATAAAAGCGTGTTTTTTTAGTTTTTTAAACTATTATTTATTTTTCATTTTGTAGTTCGATGTATCATTTAGTTTCTTCGATGTAAATGTGGTATTTCTTACGAATCATTCCGCAATCTCATCATTTCATTTAAAGCTTCACTATTGTATGGGGTATTTCCTGTTAACTTAGAGCAATCAAGTTCTTCAATCTGAATACCATCTAAAGATCTTACACGACTAAGTGCTACATAGGCTTGTCCAGCAGCAAACAATCGCGAGCATAGATAAATGACTGCATGATCAACTGTACAACCTTGCATCTTGTGAACGGTCGAAGCCCAACTTAGGATTAATGGCAACATTCATTTCTCAGCAGTTCCATAGCTGTATTTTGCTGGGAACTGTATCGATATCGGTTTAATCATGTGCACACCATCTGGTCCGAAATCGATACGGACTGACGGGATATCTTCCACATATACAGTTGGGCTCTGCGAAAATTTGGCCAGATAATTTCTGTGATAAAACCCATATTGCCATTCACTAAACCTTTCGACATGTCAATGTTCGACCTTGACATCACTTTAGCTCCTACGAATATTTTCAGTACACTCGGAAGTCCTCCGGTTTTATTAATATCATTAGGTATCACAGAATCTAAGTCCTTGTTACCTAGATTTTGAGTAGCATCAATGAGTTGGTCTTGTGCTTTTATTGTATAAATAACTGTCCCTTTACTCTCAAAACTCTGGAGAACTTTTTCGTTGTGTCTAGCAACTTGATCATTGGTTGGGTAAATTCTTAATGCTCTCTCAATCGAGAATTCGTTAGTCGCATCTGTTGAAACCTTTTCAAGAAGGATTTCAAGATGCCTAGACGTCATTTCTCCAACTCTAAGGGCGTTAAGCACATCTATAAATGTCGTATCTCCTTGTTGACGCATATTTTGTTTAAGTTCAACCAGACGAAACTGTCTCCACAAATGTGTAGCTGGCTTCATGCGTTCTGGTTGTTGAAAAACTTGATGTCCTCGAACAGGTGGTAACTGCATCAGATCACCAAAGAGTATCACATTTATGCCTCCAAAACAAGCGTCTGGAATTTTCAGCTGTCGCAAACAATAGTCAATCATACAAAGCATCTCATAGGGTACCATAGAAATTTTGTCTTTGGACAAAAACTCAACATTTTGCCATAATTGAAGCATTCCTCTCAAATAATTGCCAGTAAGAAGTAGCATACTCACAATTACTCCATCTTTTTGTACTGGTACAAAACTATTTAGCAGACGGTGTAGCGTAGATCCACCGATCAACCGTACTGCAACTCCAGTTAGAGCACCAACTTTTACCACCGGTTTACCATAACATCGGTTCACTTGATTTTTCAATAGATTAAAGAGGAATGTTTTCCCTGTGCCTGCTCCACCAGTAACGAAAATTTTCTCTCGTTTAGTGTCACCATTGAGTCGGTTCTTGATACTCTCTGTGATAAGAATGAACAATTGTCTTTGTTCAACATTCATAGCATATTGCGCTCTTTGGAATTGGTCATTGTTCATTTCTGTCTTTAGTAACTCTTCCTCTTCAGCTTCAGGATTTATAATCTCTGGCTGTTCTAATATTTCGAATGCATGTATCTGGTTAAATGCATTTTCAAGCTGTTGGTCCCGCTCTCGATGTTGGCACATATGTCTACTTGTTTCCCCTAAACGACTTTCTCGAGCTAAGAAAGCTTCTTTTGCATTATCGAAGCCTTCAAGTAATTCAGTTTCCGAGCGATTTGGCATATATTGAAAAAGTAAGCTGTAGAAAAAGTTTTCTGGATCCGAAGCTGCTATAAAATATGGCACCCTGACAACTGCAGGAACATTTCTCACAACCATTTTGCTCTCATTCAACAGAGTGATGAGTGGACGACGCGTATGTGATTGTTCTTCATAGGCATCATGATCAACGCTCTCCTCGGTATCATTTACCACTTTCGAAAAGTGAGGTTCAAACAACATAGCAAACTCTGTAAGGCTCATGTTCGCAAAATCATAGTCAGGATGTTGTAACGGATGTTTTTCATATCTTTCAAAGATATTGCTATAGTAGCCAATTAATTGCGTGTTCGCTTCTGTCGAATTGCAATACTCTGTAACGCTGTTCTGGCTTTCTTGTACTCAGGAAAATACAATTTCGTGAACTATTCCGTAATGGGATATGACAAAGCCGATATGCACATTCTACAGCTGATATTTGTCGTTCATGAAGAATCTTCATACATATTTTGAACAGTTTGCGTGAAAGATCAGTTTCTTCACGTTGGATTTGTTGTATTGCCTGTGCAATGCCAGAATCAATACCCTCAGGTTCTGCTTTTGATAGATATTTTGCAATATAGTATGCTATCGCTTCGTTCGATCCGCA
Organism: Homalodisca vitripennis; assembly: GCF_021130785.1. Taxonomy (NCBI): domain Eukaryota; kingdom Metazoa; phylum Arthropoda; class Insecta; order Hemiptera; family Cicadellidae; genus Homalodisca; species Homalodisca vitripennis. Next base: position 111,133,725 of record NC_060209.1, read on the forward strand.
CGGCTGAATGTCCTTATTACCTGTCCACAGCCTCAATAACTCTGGGTGGTAATTATTTACCCAAGCAACTTCTTTACAACGTTTAAGTAAGCAAATTCTGCCCCCATTACAGAGAAAATCATCAGAAGAATGTGATACTATTCATGTCTCGTCACATTCTTGACGTAGAAAGTTGAATCGACATCTTACAGAGGTATTATTTTTCGTACAAGTTTTTGTATGTCGATGAATTTGACATTTTTTCACAAGCTCGAAGAGCTCTGGATCATCTTCTTCTGTAGTTGAAGAATTCCTTCCTCTGTATCAAATGCTGGATGATTTTCGATCCAGACTACCATATGAAGGTGAGGACTACCACGATTCTGAAACTCAATACGCCACCAGAAGTCTTTTACTTTTCCTCCAAATACTTCATCATTATTTTGAGTGAATTTCATTAGAGCATTTACTCTGATCATGAAATGTTGACTCAAAATCACTGGATACTTTTCAATGAGTCGTTGAGTCTCAATGAATTGAATGTCAAGTGAACTTGGATCAACGTCAGGTCTACCATCGGCTATTAACAAAGCCTTTTGCTGATCTAACCAGTGCAGATCATTTGAACTAAAAGTTACAAAATATGTTGGGGCTCCTAAACAACTGATTTGAGCTAATAGCTCGTTTAAGGCTGATCTCCAGTAGGGTGCAGAACCTCTGAGTTTCTTAAGATAAAGATGGACGTCTTCGACTGCTCCTTCTTGATTAACAATTTTCTTGCCGCACGCTGTTATAGTGCTTTGGATTCAATAATATTCAAAGAATGATAAAGCATAAAAGAGATAATCGTTTCGTTGAAATCTTCTATCACTTCCCAAAATTCTAAACTGATAGTAGTCCAATGCTGTAATTTTTACAGGCCTCTGCTCTTTAAAACCATTCTTCCCATAGGGAAAAAAATGTAACAGGCGAATTCTTCTGCTTTCAGTTCATGACCCACATTAACAATATTATCTTTCGTCTTGGGGGTAATTTCATTAAGGTTTCGTGAAACCTGTAACTCATCTTCCACATTAGGAGGCATGACATCAATCGGTGCCGTCATTGATGTCTGCAGTGGGATGGTTTGATAAGTTAAATTCTGTTGGGAAGTGATTGTTTGGGATGCTGCTGCTGCTCTCTCAGCGCTCTGATGAGTCTCTGCCTCAGAATCATCATGTATACCCAAGACTTCAACATCGATGTAATCAAGAGTATATTGTACATTTTTGCTGCCTGTTGTACGTTTACATATTCTCAAGAACTCGTCAAAATTATCACATTCAATAACGCAAGCTTTTCCATTGTTATCATTGGCTCTAGATCCCTTTTGGCCACAAGAATGCGAGTTACAGAAGTAATATTTGTTATCATAATGCATTACTCCGAACTATTGACCACCTGTTATTAGTATGCCTGCGTTATGTACCATAAATAGATCTTCCAAACCTTGGCGAAGGGTACTTCCAAAGTTTGCTTCGTTTAATTTGTCATTCAAGTTTCCATATATGCTTGGTTCTTCGTCAAAAGTGATCTGAAATCTTTTTCTGAATACGACCAAATCATCTTGGATGACTGTGAAATTTCGCACTAATAGATATTGATCATTTCCTGTAGGATAAGCTGCTAAATTTCTCTCCGTCTGAAATCTGATATTGCTGTAAATTTGATCACCTGTTACCATATTTAGATTAAGGATGTTTGTAGACCAGTTTTGTGGTGAAAGAACGCAGGCTCGGAGAATGTTTGCTAATGCCATCGCACAACATTGTACTCCTGCGAATCCCGATGTATGACCTATGAGGTCGTTACCTTGATGCCACGAAGCACGAATGATTCTCGAGGAATCGCTGATCGACATGTAAGCACTGGCGTTCTCAGTAGGTTCTTCACTGGTCTCTACAGCAATCTCGACTGGTACTTCTTCTACTCTTATAATATAATTTTCTTCAATTACAACGTTTGGGTCGATAGTGACATCTTTGTAGAGTGGATTGTTCAAAATCAGCCAATTGAGAGCATCATATACTTTTTGTTTGGATATCGAAAATTGTCGTGTTACGTTAATGTTTTCTAAATGCTCAGTAATAACGACTATCCCAGCATTATTTGTGGTTCTTGGTAACATGTTTGCAAGGTTTTCAGTAACCTCAAAAACATCTTTTGCGAACAGTACCGCTTGACCACGAAAACTATATTGCCCAAATACGCCATTTAATTTGATAATTTTTATAAATGGAATTATGCGTGATATTAGTCGTTGTTCGGCTTGTGATAATTCCACAATCACTTCTGGAATGGATCCTGGGTCCAGATTGTTCCAATAAGATTTAGACGGTGCAAAGTTTTTCTTTGAATTTAAATGAGTCTGGCATCGTTTGCAAACGATCAAACAATTTCTTTGTTTCAGTTCGCTAGGCAAATATGGTGCTGATTTAGTGTCTACAATCCATTTACAGACCTGATTTTTGATTTTGACTGTGAGGCTCGACGTTCAGCATCACGTTGCCGCATATGCTGTAATCGAGCTGCTCTGTCTTCCTCTGACTGTGAGGCTCGACGTTCAGCATCACGTTGCCGCATATGCTGTCATCGAGCTGCTCTCTCTTCTTCTGATTGTGAGGCTCTATATTGTTCCATATATAGTCACCTTTTAGTTTTTCTCTCCACCATTTCTTCGTTCGACAATCCTGAAAGTTTTTCTTTCAGTTTTTGTGTCTTTTTTGCCAATCTCCTCTTTTTTTGTGTTGTAGTTTTAAGTGTCATTATTATTACGAGTAATGGACAATTAAACAGTTGACCCCCCCAGAGGTCCTATAGAAGGGTAAGGCCTACATTTGACAGGGTCGGCCTGGTGCCCTGAAGTTGACGCTAGCGACATGACATTTTTAAACACCCTCTGCCATTCATCCCTCGGCATGTTTCTCACCTTATATTGGATTGGGTGGTACAAAATTGAGTGAAAATTTTGTGCTCGACATACGTTAAAATTATGCTGTACATTTTATAGTTGCGGATACGGGAAGTGCATCTTTATTTAAAATTATGAATTAAAATTTTTAAGAGCATGTTACAATATAATGGGTAATTTTCTTTAAAATTGTAGGATTCAAAAAAATTTTTATAGAATTGAAATTTTTTGAAATCTCTGAATTTTGTCTGTTTGTACATTTCAGGTTCACTTTTTAATTGATTTTCGTTTGTTAGCTTTTCCACAACGATATGTTAGCATTTTTCAAGCAGTAAAAATGGATATTTTTCTTTAAATATTTAAAACTGCAGGATTTTATAATATTTCTAATTTCTAAGTTAATTGCAATTTTAAAATCTCTAACTTTTCTATAATCGAGGTTCCTTTAATAAAATATCTATTGCACTTCTCCATCTATTTGTACGACCAGATACGTTGGTCAGCACAGCTATAACCTGTACAGTGCAACTTCAACCTATGCCGACTGTGTTGCTCTAAATATTTCACCCTTCCATATAAATACGGGCAACGTGAAAAATAACTATGAAGCATGTATTAGATTACATGGGCTCGGCGGTGGCGGATAGATCGTAAGCGCCGACGTATAAGTTCAAAGAATGAACTTGTACGGACAGGTTCAAGCTCCCCGGCACAAGCTTCTGCGCAGGCCATTGCGCAACCGCAATTGTTAACTTTTGTAAATTTTACAAAATTTCCGTTAATGTTGAATTTTAAAATTTAATTATTAAGTTACTGATTGCTCATGAGTTAATGTGAAAAAAATTAATTGGTGTAAGCCGGAATCGAACTCGACCCTACTCATTCGCATGTGAATACAGACCCAACAGGCTATTGTTGACTTTGATTGATACTGAGTTATTTTGTTATTCTAATTCAAAATTTTTAATTTTTTTCCGAATTCAAATTTATTTTTATTTTTTTTTCAAAAAGTTTTCAAGTTTATCAAACAAACTCATATTTACTCAAATGTTTTTGGCAACACTCTTCATTGGTCACAATTAATGATTTGGAATTTTTAAAATCCTTTATCGACTGTCAAATCAAAGCTATGTAGAAATGTCCTTGAAACAGAGGCAATCGGGGGAAGAACTTATTTCTCGGGGAGAGAGCCTGGAAAACAATACCCCATCCAAGGAAAACAGCGGGCGCACAAATTACTCACTCCCGGAACGAAGAGGTAATTACAGATTTTACAGAAACGAATAAGGCTCGATCGGGCTTTTTTCCGTATGAATAGTTAATTATATTTCCGGCCTTAAAATTTAAAATTTGTTATCTTCGTTTTAGTCGGTGAGAATTCATGATTAGATATGTTTTAATCATAATTCCTTCTTTATCGACTGTCAAATCAAAGCTATGCAGAAATCGTCCTTGAAACAGAAATAATCGGGGTTAAGAACTTATTACTCGGAGAAAGAGCCTGAAAATTGCTACCACATCCAAGGAAGGCAGCGGGCACTGAAATAACTCACTCCCGAAATGAAGAAGTAACCACAGAATATACAGAAACGATTAAGACTTCATCGGGCTTTTTCCTATATAAATAGTTATCTAAACTCTCAGCCTTGTTATTCTGAATTAAAATTTGTTATCTTCAGTTTAGTTGGTGAGAATTTATGATTAAATATGTTTTAACTATAACTAATTTCTTCTTTACTGACTGTAAAACTAAAGCTGTGTAGAAATTGTCCTTGAACAGACGTAATTGGAAGATACTCTTAGCACAGAGAGAGGTAACCGTGGATTATATTAACACAATTAAGACGCGATCAGCCATTTTTCCAAAAGTCTTCTTAATTAAAAATCTGGTTTTGTTTTTTCAATTCATATTCGTTATTTGCATTTTGATCAAGACTTTTTAATTACAAATTTTTCGATCGTATGAAATTCCTTCTCTGTGTTTAGGTTAAGTAATTATTCCAGATCAAAAGATGTCTATGGACTTTCCAACTATTAAAGGAAATATTAGATGCTATAATCTATCCTTTAACACAGCTGATAAACTGGGTGCTTAATGATGGAATATATCCACAGTGCCTTAAAATAACAGTAACAGTACCTTTACATAAAAAGGGTGACAAAATGAATTTAAACAATTACCGGCCTATTGCCCTAGTACCCGTTATATCAAAGTTAATAGAGACTATTTGTGAAAAACCGACTGGAATATTACTTTGAGTACAATAATTTGATTTCTTCATCTCAGTATGGGTTTAGGAAAAATCTTTCAATTGTTAAAGCTGTAGAAAATATTGTCTCTTACGTATTGAATAGCTTTGAAAATAAGGAAGAAACAGCTGCTGTGTTATTGGATTTAAGTAAGGCATTTGACGTTGTACCTCATGATGAACTCATTCAAAAATTGAAATACTATGATCTGGAGAACAATGCTTTGTCTTTGATTATGTCTTATTTGAGCAATAGACTTCAGCTTGTCAAAGTAGGTGACCAGAGATCAGGGCTTAAGAGGGGGGGCAAGCGAGGTTCCCCAGGGCTCAGTCTTGGGCCCCTTCTTGTTTACTGTCTTCATTAATGATCTCCCTAAATTTGTCCCTGGTAAGGTTGTCTTGTATGCTTATGATACTACTCTGTTATCATCAGACAGAGACTCAAAATTAAATTATATAATTATGGTCTACATGAGGGAAAGGTCCTATATCTGGTTCTCTGCTAATAAATTAACTGTTAATAATAACAAGACTGAGGAAATTGTCTTTAGTTTACATAATTCTGATAATAAGTCTGTAAAACTACTTGGTATCAATTTAGACTCAAAGCTTAGCTGGGGAATCCATACACACCATTTATGTATTAGATTAGCAAGAGTAATATTTCTACTAAAAAAACTAAAATTGTATACAAGTCTTAATCTTGTCATTAGTGCATATATTACGCTTTTTTAATGTACACCTTCTGTATGGGGTTTTACTGTGGGGCAACTCTAGTGGGGCCAAGACTGTGTTTAAGTGGCAAAAGAAAGCCATACGCTGCATAGTAGGAATTAGCAACAATGAGTCCTGTAGGCCATTTTTTGAAGAACTGGGTATACTTACGCTTCCATGTATGTATATATTACACAGTTTAGTTTTTGTTAAGGAAAATCTCGACTCTTTCAATCTTAGAAGCTCTAACCATGAACACAACTCTAGAATTAACAATACAATTGATGTACAATATGCTAGGTTAAGTAAAACTCAACAGAACTATGCAATAACCGGAGCTAGGCTATTCAATAAGTTACCTTTAAGTGCTAGATCAATTTCTGTTGGTAGGTTTAAGAATGTTGTTGCAGAGTGGCTCAAGAGAAAAACGTTTTATTCTGTAGATGAGATTTTTAATGCTAATTTTAGTGACTTACAATTTTAAACTTTTAACATAGATATAGATTGTATTTATTTTAGGCTCTGTAGGCCTACTTGTGATATTTTAATATCATATTTGACTTTGTCAATACAATTTTGTAATTGTTGGATGACAATAAAATGATTCTGATTCTGGCACTGCTAAGTCGTCTGATGATTGTCGTTCAATAGCAGAATTGTATCATCAGCATACATTATGGGGGCGCAGAATCCTTCCAGATACTGGGGCATGCCATTAAATAGAATTAAGAGTGCTGATCCTAGCACCGATCTCTGAGGGATTCCCCTTTGGATTGGGAGGGGTTTTGATTTTATTTATTCAGTGGTACCATTGTGAGTGTGCTTCAGTTCTACTAGTTGTTGTCAGCCCTCCATATAGCTTTCAAACCATTTATTTACAATTATATGTACTCCCAAATTTGCCACTTCATCATGAATAAGTTTATGACTGAAGCAATCAAAAACCTTACTTAGGTGTCAAGCAGAATTGCTGTTGATAAATTACCTACTTCAAAGTTGTCAATAATGGTTTCCGTTAGCTTGATCATTGCTGTAGTTGTTTATTTTCTAGTGATGAAGCCATGCTGGCCATCATTAAGGAGGTTATTTTTGGCACAATGATCTAGCAGTCTCTTTAGAACACTTTTTCACGGACTTTAGAAAAAGTTTAAATAAGTTAAATAGTCTGTAATTTTTTTACATTTTGTGGTTTTTTTCACCACTTTGTAACTTAGGTGTAGACTTTTGACACTTTCAGTCTTCTTTATTATTTTTCTTGTAATAGTGTAAAATGGTGTATGCCGTTGGTGAATAAAAATAAAATAAAATAAAATACAACTTTTTTCCGATATTCCAGGTGACTGCCAACAACATTTCATAGATCAAAAGCCATAGAAACAAGGAAATAGCGAATGAATATCAATGTCAAAGTATAAATACGTTTAAATGCATTTTTTTTACTGTAAAAGTCAGTGGCGTCCAAAGACATTGTCGGCAGTGAAAGTGTTAAGAAACTGAAAAGCCGGGTCGCACACGTCAGGCCTGAAATAATAAATGTCTACATACTCCAACACGACAATGCCCCCTGCCACATGGCCTTCGTCGTTACCTGGCCTGGAAAAACTCTCCTGTGGTACCCCGGCCTCTTTACAGTCCTGACTTGGCTCCATATGAACTTTTTTGTTTCCTTGATTGATGAAAGAGCTGAAGCTAAAGCACTAGTAGTCTGTGAATATCCAAGCTCACTTTACAAGGTTCCTGGGAGGCATTCCTGTCGACAAGTTCCAGGGTACTTTCTGGGCATGGTAGAATCATCTCTGCAGGTGTAATGATGCAGGAGAACATTATTTTGTAGAATTTTAACCATCTTTATCAATCGGATGAATAAAACTATTTTTCTTATCTAATGCACAAAAGTGACATTCTTTTTATAGTATAGTCACTAGATTTTATTTTTTTAAAGTGAAATTACAAGATAATTACAATTTAAGTTTGAATGTACTATTAATCCCAAAACGTAATATCGTCATATGAGTTTTATTACTCCTGTTCTTTTCTATTAATGAATTACAGCTGTTTTCTCAAAATTGGAAGTACCCCTTAAATTTATTTCTTATTGTACTCAAACAAACCAGTATATGTAAAGTTAAAAATTCTAATGAAAATTTAAATATGTACACCTTTTTTGAAGGAGGTCATACATATTATTTGTACAGAACATAGTGTAAATATTGTCAATTATGATTAATTGATCACAACTCTGTTTCAGGATCATGCTTATGAACTGTTGGTACTGCCGTTTGCACCAAAGTCACTTTTTAGGTAAGGTCCTTAAAAAGATACATTTTGTCAAATTAGCATAAGGGTAAAAGTTTTTACTGAGCTGTAAGTATGGATTCAATGCCTATAGGTGCTGGTGCAACTCACACTGATGGCAGGGACCATTTAAGATCAAACTCTCTGAATTTTTATCAAATTCAAATCAAAATTATTTATTTAATATGTATCAATATACAATAAATAGTGTCAATTACATTAAAAATATTATTAACATATACTGTAAAATCTCATAATATGGTATCTAATAGAAACAATTTGTAAAAAAAATCTTAAAAACTATTGTACATTTATGAGTTGTACTGATTGTCCTAATGAATATAATTCATCTAGTGAACAAAATGCATGCTGCAAAAGAAATTCTTTTAATCATAGTTTTAATTTTTAAAGTAATTTAGTTCCCTTATTGCTTTAGAGATATAGTTTAAAAACTTTATTCCAACATAGGTAGTGCCTTTCTTAAATTTTATTTGCCCTAACAAAAATTTTTCTAGGTTATGATGAGGTAATATAATGGTGTTTTTGTTTCTGGTATTGTAAAAGTGTACCTCTTTAAAAAATACCTGATAGTTACTATTTTGAGAGATGTTTGCATCCGTCACCAGTAGTGCAAGATCAGCTAAATGTATTCAAGATCAGAGCATGTAGAATTTTAATTTGTTACTTGAGACGTAATGTCTGGAGAGATGCTTTTTATCATTGCCAGCAGTGAAAGATAGCTGATTAAGGTTAAAATGTGTAAACATTGAAAGAGTCATTCTTTCCTTAATTGAATAATTACATTCTTTTTATATTTTTAAATATAAAAAAACAGTGAAAATTATATTTTAACTGAAATAAAAATACACGTAGCTTTTAAATTTGCTTATAAAATCCATTGAACAAGGAATGTTTCATATTGCTAAGTGAAGTCAATATTTACTTTAGCATCAGTCAGCATATAGAAGATTTAGAAATATAACAAATTGTAGTTATAACTGTGTTAGTAGTATGTTTATTTCAAATGTATGTGTAGTACAAAACTCCAAAATTGTAAAAAAAAAAAAGTATAAACATTAAAAAGCCATTCTGTATGAGAAGAGTGAAGGAGTTTAAATCACAGACAATAACAATAAAGTTTTAGGTTCTAACGATGAAAATGTGTTTTGTGGTATATAATAGATGAACAAGACAGTGTAACATATTCTCCTTATGAAGTTGAAACCGCATAAGATCTGCTCCCAGCTTCCAACTTTGATAGTGAACATAATATTTGCCCAATTTGTAAATGATAACTTTTTGCACCAAAAGATTTTGTGTTTAATTATTCAAACTATGATCTTCAAGTCGACTGCAAGGAAAATATTGAAATAGAAATCGATTTTTTTATAAACTGTTTGATTATAAATAAGTTTCACACATTACTTCTGAGACTAATAAGTCAGTACGCCCAGAACCAAATAAAAATAGAGTTAGAACTAAAAGTATTTTGAAAACTCAAATGCTGAACCATTAAAAACCCTGATGAATTGTAATGCTTTTTTACAATCTTACTTGTAATGCCTTACTGCAAGTAAAACCACTGAAATTCCACTGGAGTACTGATCCACTACTGAACACTCCTATTTCTCACAGGATAAATTCCTATTGTTACTACAGGTATTACACTTAGATGGCAACTTACTTGAAGATGGGGGAAGCAGTTGTACAGAATTCTTACAGTTAGTTATTAAAATCCTATTGAGAAAATTTTCTTCATCTTATTCTCCTAATAATAGTCTTGTCATTGACAAGAACCTTATGCTGTGAGAAGGTTATCTGTCATTTAAACAATACATTCCATCAAACGCAAGTGATTTAGAATAATGTGTATATATTGTGTGACTGTAGTTCTGGCATCGTTCTTGATTTTAATTTATAACGGCAAGACCATTGACTATTTGACTGAGAATGAAGATGTCTGTGTCTCAGCAAAGGTTATAAGGACACTGATGCAACCCTATTTAGGATATAACCATTTGTGTATGTAGATACAGTAGGTATAGCAGTCCAGCTTTATTCAATTGGCAGTGGCGTAGCGAAGGGGGGGTCCAGGGGGTCTGGACCCCCCTGAAATTTTAAGACATATTAAAAAATAAAGCATGGAGCAGGAGAAAAAGGGAGAGTTATCATTACTCTTGTCTACAAACATTAAATTGATTCATTTAATAGATTAAAGAGACCGTTGTTAAACATATAATTGTCCTTTCGTTTAAATCATAAATTATCAAACGATACTTTTGGGCTCGGCCTTTCGGATAGTGTAGTGTAATCATGGTATTTCTATAGGGTGCACCGTAACACGGCGAACAGTTTAAATTAGCGACCACTTCGTTCAAATTCGTCTCGGGGACGTGCTTAGAATTATGATACGAAGTTGATTTTAGGTGTGATTAAACTGTAGACGTGTATATAATTATCGAAAAAAAATATAAAAAATCACTTTTGATCTTAAGAATTTTGTTAGAACATTCATTTTAGGTATCAATTGAACGCCAACTAATACCTATATAATTATCAAAGAAAAATTGATAAAATCACTTCTGGTCGGATAATACACAGGAAAAACTCTGCTGATAAGAAGTTCCGACTACTTTGGATTTCACTGATTGAGGTATTATTTCATTTTCCTTAGTATATTCCGATCGGAAGTGATTATTTTTGTTTTTTTCTCGATAATTATATAGGTATTAGTCGGCGTTGAATTAATACCTAAAATCAACGTCCTAACATAGTTATAAGTACCACTTTTACCTCAACCACTCAACCAGTGAAATCCAAAATCGTCAAAACTTGAATCTGTAGAGAGCTTTTCTTCGGTATTTACCAACCGGAAGTGATTTTTTTCTCGATAATTATATAGGTAGTTGAGAACAGTTTAATGATAACAAAAAATCGTCGTCCTAACTCAATCAACAATACCACGTTTACCTCAATAACTGAAGTCCGAAGTAGTTAAAGTTCTAATCAGTAGAGTTTTTCAGGTGTATTTTGTTTCCGACCGAAAGTGATTTTTTAAAATTTTGTTGCGATAATTAGGGCTATATACTCGGTCTACAGTGTAATAATACAAAAAAATCGTCATTATAACTCATTCATAAATACCTCAATCAGTGAAATCCAAAGTAGCCGAACTTCTAATCAGTAGAGTTTTTCCGGTCCATTTTCCGACCGTTAGTTTAATTTGTACCCGAGCAACGCTCGAAAATTGCCCTCCTTTTCTAAAGGGTTTTCGGCCGTCAGTGGCCCAATGTCCCCGAAGGGGTATTTCATTTTCTCCTCAGAATATAGTTGTGTCAATTATACGCTTGAGTGTAGTTCTGTTTTGTTCTTTTTCTTTCTTATCCAGTGAATCCAACATCACTTTGGTGCCTTCTACTCGGGTTTACCAGTGAACTCATTGGCAAATAACACACAAAACGTCCCCAGGATCCCCCGGTTTCAGACCCCGAACAAAATTTCTGGCTACGCTACTGTCAAATGGCTTCTTGAAAATGAAACAGTAGCTTGTAGAACTGTCAGACAAAAACTGTAAAGGCCTGCAAACATGCTTGCCTAATAAAATGGATAAGGGATAATGGATAAAATTGTGTGACTGTCATAATATCATAGTGCTTACTGCTATCCACAAGCATGAGATGCTTCCCGTGACCAAGCTAGGAAAGACTGTATAATAAGGACCTGGGAGTCGTCGGTTGTTCCGACGTGATAATTTCTTTCAATGACACTACAAGAAAGACAAGAAAGTGGTACTGGACATTATTTTTGATTGATATTGTTGTTTTGAATGTGTACATGTTTGTAATCAAAATAAACAAGAAGACCAGGTTTTCTACACTCAAATTGAACTTGATTTGACAAATTTTGGGAGACTCATGACACTCCCAAGTGAAGGCATACTAATTACCACGGCGCCGAGAATTGTACCGTCATAGGCTGCTACCAGGTACAAACACCCACTCTTTCTCACCGGTAGACACTTTCCTCACCCTCTACCAACACCCAAAGGTGAGATGTGAAAATCCCAGAAGAGAAGCTACATCTGTTCCCCCATTACTCAACCAGGGAAAAGAACTTTCCAGTGGTGTTCCGCTATGTGTGTATTCATGCTTTAACCCTTTTAACCCTGATGTCCGTGTAGTGTGGACTTGCACTTTTTATTATTTTACTGGCCACCTATTTTAACCAATGTTTTGAAATTCCACAGACTTGTGTACAAAGATGTATTGTATCGAAATATATTAGTTCGTACAGCTTTGACTTAGTATTTTGTCAATCTGTGACTGAGCAATTGCAGTTCATCTTTGTTGACTGCTTATGCTTATTTCACGAGGGTTTGAATATTCCATCATGCTTGACGGTTTTAGGTTCAAACAGTGTAAAGTACGGCAGTTAAAATTTAATTTCTTATTTGTTTGATTTGAAAATGAGTAAAAGGAACTATTCCAAGTCTCCTGTAAGCGAAAATACACTAATTAGTAATCTAGTTGCAAATGGTGTGGATGTGGTTAGTGACGACGATTTGAGTGATGGCTATCTTGATAACATTTCTTCTAAATCAGAAGAGGAATTAGGACAGGAAAGTGAGAGTGAATTAGCTGAGACTTATTTAGATGACACAAATGAAGACTCCAGTTTTGAATCCTTTGTAAGGTCATCAGATGAGGACGTTACTCAACTAGGAACTTCCATCTGGTAGACCTACTGTTCCACCGAGACCTACTCCTACAGGAAGGAATCCCTGTGGAGATAATGCAAAATTCAAAGTGGGGGAAAAAGATATGTATGCACCAAAATGAAGTGCTTGGGATGAAAGATAAGAAGACACAAAAATATCCAGTACTATTATTTTCAACAAAAGGCAAGGCCCAATATGTGAAATAAAAAAGGGACATACTGGAAATTTAATAAGCACCTGAAGTTGTTGATAGCTATAATAAATATATGAGCGGCATTAAAGTCAATGAGCAGATGCTGTACAATTATTTAGACAAAAGGCATACTGTGAAGTACTGGAAGAAAGCTACCTTCAATATAATAGCTTGAATGGTTTTGAATACATATATTTTGTACAGACAAAACTGCTCTGGACCACCAATGTTACGTTTCCAAAATATGGTGTTGTAATAGAAGATTTGGGTAAAGAGTGGATAGACACTAAGCAGCGACATTGCGACTCATTAGCTGGTGGGGACGACAGACAAAACTATGGACTACAAAACCTACCAGGAAGGATGGAAAGGAATTGTTGTGTGTGTACTATTTAAATCACTCATTGTGGGAGTAAAAGCAAAAATTAAGGTATTTCATGTACATTGCCAAAAAGGAATTCACCCAAACTGTTTCATTGACTACATTTTTGACATCATGTAAATATTTTTTACACTCTTTTTTTATTTAGGCTATGAACAGTTTTAATTATTTTGTCAGAAATAACTTTGGTTTTATGTTTTATGTTAAGTACTATGAATTTCAAAGGTTCGTGTTACATTGACTTGCCCAGGTATGGTAAAAAGAAAACATGACACGTCCTTACAAATATGGATGTTACTCCACTTCTAAATAAGGTAGGCCTATAATTTTTGTTTCCTTATATTAAGAATTAAATTTAACGTAATGGGTATTTTTGTATCAAATATATTTTAGATATATGGTTTCCATTAACAAACTCAAAAATTTTAAATTTAAATTTATTTTTATATCTATATGAATTTTTTAAATCATTTTTAGGGTATTTTTTATTTGTATATTTCTATAAGTACATTTAATAAGAAGTAAAACAAAAAAGAATTAGCTTTATAACTTTAAAACATAGCTTAGTTATGAGTTATATAAAAAACTTATATTTTATCTAAAAATAGCTAGGGATTTTTGGCACATCACTTTATATTATAGCCAGAGTTAAAAAATTTCATACAAAAAACCAATTTTAACCCTCTAATGTTGTTTTTTCTTTCATCAGAAGTCAATGTCTAGTTTTTTTTTATTGAAAAAGAAATGTTAGAATAATTGTATGTGAAAATAAAAGAGTGTTGTGTGTGTTTTGATTCAACATCCTTACTCTTATGGACAATTCATGTAATGTCGTTCCAGAACATCAATATTCCCCAAAGTGTTAAACAACACTACAAATGAAATATAGCAAACACGTGCAGAAGGCATTCATTATTGTGTTGTTAGTTATATAACAGAGTACATATTCAGAATAAATGGACAAGGAATATATTGCATACCTTGAAAGTAATTTATTGAAAGAAACCATATGTAGTTTCTTTTTAGTGGTGGAACCGTAATTATCCTGCAATACTTTTGTTCTGCTTAAAAATACCACTGCCGAAATGTGATATTAAAATTGTAGTTGTATTTATAAGAGTATTTACTCTGTGTATGGTATACATACACAATTTTTCCGACCTTAAGGATAGTTTATTCACCATGTTAATACGTATTTATCTTAACGTCATATTTTTATGCAATCATCGACTACCATTCTTACACATTGGCCATTCTAGTGCACATTTCCTTTGATAATAATATTTTTCCAGAGTAAATCATGTTAAACGTTTATTTTAGCTTATATAAGAAATTAACCAAATTTATATTGATTGATTTAACTTAATATTTTAAACTTACCAATCGTGTACAATCGTGTACCACATGTACTTTGTTATCTACTTTTGTTAATAAAACCGATAGACAACATGATCAATTCAGTTCAGTGTAACTACAACCAAAATTATAATATCAAAAACTATTGGCTGTTTTGGATCTTTTAACCATTTGAGTTATAATTGTTTAATTGGTTTTTCAACTGTTAACCTCAGAACTGTCAATCATTTTCCCCCGTTATCGCAGACAATTTTTTAGTGTTTTGTATTGTACTATAACAATACTGTAAAAAATAATTATATATTGTAAACCTATATGTTTAATACATATTTTTTCAGGGGAACGTAAACATAATTATGCATAAATAACTAAACAAAAATTTGAACTATATTTTTTTTTATTTTTGAAAAGTGGTGAAATAGTACCTTGTAAATTGTGAAAATATAAAAAGTATTAGAATGTAAGATAACCAATTTATTCCGTCGTTTTATCTAGTTTGAAAAAGTATTTAAGAAACAAGAAATCCCTCTAGAAGAAAAGTTATATACCTAAATATGTTGTAAAAACCACAAATATTACACAAAAGGCTAAGTGTGTTTGTATGGGTACAATTGTTTTAAAAATGTACAAAAAAATATAATTCTTTCATGAGATGTTTCCAAAATATACCAAAATTTTGAAAATTATATGCACTACAAAGTAATGTATAACTGAATAACAGAATTTTAAAATTTTGTATTTTTGAAAGTGGTGTTGAGAGTGACAGGTTACTATAATCAAAACTTTCTTCTTATGTAAATTTTGTATATGGCAATATTTCAATTTATATATTAGTTTTACAATAAAATAAATACTATTTTTGAACTTTTTGTTGATCATTGGCTTACTTTGGGGTTCCAGAAAGCATGAAGGGAAACCTAGGTGTCACTATCAAGGCCTAGGTTGTCTGAATCTGACAGGTCATTAAGGTTTCGAATGTCAGAAAAAAATATCGGCCACATTTTGGGACATTATTGAAATGAAAGCCTAAAAAAAGTTATAAACTAACATAATAAACCATAACAATGATGTATTAATATCGTAGCTCCTTAACAATTTCAGTGCACTGCACAATAGCCCAGATAGAAGTAGGCTTACTAATTACAACATATAACATACAAAATCATGAAATTACTAACAAAAATGCTATATATCAATTTTAAAAGATACATTATAAACTTCTTAAAGTAATTAACACTATATCTCGAAATAAATACCTTTTGTGACTAAATCAAAACAGACAGTTACTGGATTCAAAATTGTTTCAGTAGATGATCGTTCTGAACAGAAAGTAAGTTTTATGACATCACTGCGATATCATTGTTGCCAAACACCAACAAAAATTTCACCATTGAAATCAGTAATTGTTTCTGTTTGAAATGGTATATAAATAGTGGTGTTAGTATTGACTTGTGTACTATATGAACTGTCAAAACGTATGCATGTCAGATAAACGTTATAATGTCGATTGCGATTATGGAATTGTTTGCCAGTTTAAGAGGAGTTATTACAATCATGGTTTAATAATAAATGCCTTACAAAAAAACCCAGATTGAATGTTTTTTTATCGCAAAACCAAAAATATAAAATGGCTGTTTTGGATCTGCTAAATTTATACCAGAACACTGATTCTGCCAACTTCTACCCAAGCCAATCACTGTTAATTTAAGATGGTTCCTCCGGCCGCTTTGGCAGAGACAAATGACTTATGTAAGTGTACATCAGACCGCAAAAAACTCTTTCAGGCACAGGAATCGAACCCGCAATTCCAACTCTCACGTCCAAGAGTAACGTGTCATATCATGTAGCCATCCTGACTTCATGTTTTGAATGTGCAGTTAATTCACTTATGATTTCGCTTCACTTAAAAAATAGTTCCGTCAAAGTAGGGCAATGGATTAAAAGTTTTGTTATCAAATAGACACAATAAAAAGGGCTTTAACAGAGTTAAACGCACACCAGACTTCGATTCAGCATTGGAAGGCCTCGCATTCCCTCCACAGCAGAAAACGCGATGGTCCAGAGAGCAATTCCCTGTGGCCTAATGTTTACCATGTTAAATTTAGATATAAAGGTATTAAAGATAGAGTTTCAAATAAATTTAAACCTCCTAAGTTAACTCACTCGAAAGGTTTGCTTATACAGACTAACACAAACAAAGACAGAAATCTGTTTTCATCATCATCTGGTGAGAGAGATTGTGCTAAATGCTCAGCTAACAACTTCCTGGTCGCTAATTTTAAATACATGAATAACTTTCAAGGTCTAACCCTAGATTTTACAATTAATAAATTTATTGTCACATTTCCTTGTACATCATTTAGACACACAAAAAACACAGAATAAATAAAAACTGCATTGATTTTCAGATGGAAGAAGGTATTCCTTTTGTTTTTAAGGACACTGTCTAAGTAATTTGCAGACTTATAAAATCATATTCGAGTGTTTACTATGTATATCCTAAACTGCATATTATACCACTGTTATCCGTCCTGATTTATGTTCCAAACTTCAAGACTCTTAATTAAACAAAGGGAAAGATAGGTTATAATTAGTATATAACAGACAAATGGGAAAGTGAGATAATAGACACTTGTTAAAAACTGTGAGATCCACACTCTGTCCTCCCAGTTTTACTAGTAATCGTAGCCAATATAACACAGTTAATAAGCTATTTACTATTTAGTTTATTATGAAAATAACATTGCAGGTTAAACTAAATTTTTGAACCTTTGTATGAAGCCAACCATTCCAACAAAGTACTTCACCAATATAAATTAAGATTTCCATTGGACTCTTGGTTACCATTTTCATTAGCGATAGAGTTTTATACCAAATTTCATCCCACTATATCAACTCGTTCAACAGTTATCGTGCATAGATAGACAGACAGAAATTGGAATTTGTTCATCCTGCAGGAGAGGCTTCGTCAATTGCTTAGCCAAAAATATACAAAATAATTCACAGTAAATGGTACAATTGTTCAATATATTATTTTAGTAACAATTTCCAATGAGATGTGTAAATTTTTAGAAGTTTGTTTGAAAATATTAAGTGATTTAATATCTATAATCTTTTTCTATATTGGTTGGAAATTAAATTAGAGTACCTCCATTTTATTAAATACTGTACAGAGTGGTGGGGGAATTAATTGAGTAATGCTCATATGCTTTCATGGCATCTGTGCAAAGCTACAGTCAAGGAATGCAATGTGCATGCATTATATGGTGATTGCCATGCTTCTGTGGCAGCAGAATGAAACAGTACTTACTACTGAAACTTTCTGTGTATCTTTGAACATATTTCTAGATAATTATTTAACTAACATAATCATTGTATTAATTAACGTTAATAAACCAATACAACTGAGTATCGAAGGAGATAACCAAATGCAGTGAAATAGTTACCGAACAGACAGATGGACTTTCCTTTCACCTTTTTGATCCCAAAATAATTAGGGATTTTCGTTGGACCATGAGGAATATATGTACTAAGTTTAAAGTCTCTAGCATATTTCTATGAAGTGCTATCACACAGACAGACAAACAAAAACACAATTTTAAGAAGGTCCTGTCAGGTCCTTAATAATTACATTTTAAATGCTCATCGTGTAATACTGGCTTTTAATAAACCCAAATTTGTTTTGTTCATCAGGTTGTGTCTTGATGTAGTCTGCCAAAACAACCAGTTCCTAAAAAGTGAATATCCAACACTGCCAGTCAATCTGCAGTCCATCATATCTGCTCGACTGAACAACCCGTCCTAGTCTCTTACCTATTATATAATTTAATTTTTATTACATTTTAGAGTCTATTGAAGTTTAGTTTTATTTTACTGTTTATTAATCAAATGGTGATTTTACAACACTGAAAATTAATTGTTTTATTGGTTTCTAATCAGTGTTTTTCTATCAAAGTTAACTTTATGTATAGGTAAAAAGTTAGAAAATGTGTTAATCTTGTTATTGAATAGTTGTTTGATAATTAAAATAAATCAAGGTTTTAACTAGTTGGTTTCTTTTACAATTAATGTGGTTTGTTAGTTAATAAAACAACTCTTACCTAAACCATAAATGTATTGTTTTGAACTGACGACTTTTCTCTGTGATTTATTGTTCTTATATAAGTTAGTGCTACAATTAGTTAGATAGATTAAGGTACATTTGGAGTGTTGTGTGGGTGCATGCATGTTTCACTAAATAAGTAAGGGTGGTTGTTTTCAGTTAACTGTGTTATTAAGGTGCTGTGTGGTCTGTTTTAGGTGTTACAGTTACATAAAATTTATTAATATTCTCAGGCGATCTCAAGTGAACTTTTTCTGTAAAACAGAATAGTTTATGTTTGATTGTCAACTTACTTAAGGTATTGATTTGTTTACAACTAATTACCAATTGATTACGTCAAATAACTATGTTAATACTTAAAGGTAGAAATAATCTTGTAATCCAATTTTCAATGTTAACATTAAAAAAACAACTCTTAATAACAAGAGATGCAAGGTAACCTAATAAGTGATCTTACAAGGAATTCTAAATAATGTACAGATCTACTATAACATATATATAGTTTATTGAATTGTGACATTCTCTAAAAAATTAGAATGTTGTTCCTTATGTTTACTTAACAATTCTTTCAGTTTTTGGAACGTGTTAAATATTATTTCGGACCTTCAGTGTTGTGGCTGTACTTTTAGGTTATCAGAAACAAGAGTTAGTATACACATTTTACTCAATTTAAATACTTAAATGTATAAAGTAAAATGTTTAACCTTCCTGGTGGACTTTGGGAACTGTTAGATCTCACTCAGTGGACTGTATTTGTGGGATGGCGTAAATATGCAGTTTCAAGTTGGCGACGGTAACTTAATCCTAGGACTCAGATTTTTTCATAGTATTTTTTACTATTTTTTTATTTTGTTTACAGTTAAAAGAGCATGCTAGTCAACTGCCGGCTGCACATCCGAGGCTCCATCTTCAACAAGGGAAAAAGTTTAAAATTGCATTATAAATAGGAACCAGGTCCAATCCATAAATATTTATTTCACTTTAAAAGCTTAGATGTTAGTGTTTTAATGCTAATAAATTTTGTTTAATACAATTATCTGTATAGTATTAATTTTTTCAACATAAATTTTGTTATAGGAAATCTATACTGAATATAAATTATAAACAAGTAATATTAACAGATAATCGTATTTAAAAAGTGTCATTAGCATTGAGACACTTAAATCTAAATTTTTAAAGTGAAAAATTTATGGTTTTAAGACTAGTTCCTGTCTATAATGCAGTTTTAAACCTTTTCCCATGTCAAAAAACAGAGCCTCAGATGCAAACAAGAGTTGACCAGTGTTCCTCAAATCTGATCACCTGTACAATACAGATCGAGAACTTTAGTGACAAGTGGTGCCTTGAGTGTGTGGCGATAGGCAGGAGGGGTGGCAAGGTAGCATTATGCACTGCGTCCCAAAATCATTTTGTATGATTCATCGGCGACAGTCTCCTTTCTCGGATTTGTATTGACCAACGTAACTCATAATACTTACTAAAATCAGTCTGTTTTGTGACAGTGCCGAGTGTGGTGGTTGTTTGTGCTTCATTTTTATTGATAATGTCTGATGAATTAAAGTCGAAAGTAAAATAATTCGTAGTCAGGCCCACGAAATCGTGAGGAAAGTTAAAAAATTTGTTAAGGATGAGGTAGACCGTCAAATTGTTAATATTTCATTGTCGAAGGCTCACCAAAGAACTGCTTCAGCAACTGGTGTATTAGAATGAGTTGATTTGATTCACTGTTCATTTAATGAATCAAGTGAACAGTGAGCTTAAAAAATTTAAAGTTAGTAATCAGTGTGAGTTTTTTTTGGTGTCGAGTTTTATTACATCAAACAAGACCAACAACAACGTAGAACGGTTACAATTTTAGATGACTTTAAAAAATGTGTAGTGAGAAACCTAGAGTATTTTCACATTGAAGAATATTGAATACCGACTTCAAAACCATTGAGGGAGGCATTAAGGTCAAAAATAAACTTCCAGGGCTGTAACTGATAATAGTCCAAGCAGGTAGAGAGAGAAAGGGTTCATGCCTAATGCTTATACCTGTTGGAAAGCAAGCAACCACAGTGGAGACTACCAAGACAATGTATATGGGGACATATTTATGAAGTGGCTGAAGGAAGAAGAATTACCAATTTGGAACCAATTCAGTACTGGTAGTCAATAACATGCCCTACCACAACAAACAAATTGAAAAGGCTCCTAGTTCAAAAAGTAGGAAGCAGGATATGAAGGCATGGCTTTCAAAAAACAGAATACCATTCAGTGATGATATGTTTTTACCTGAACTGTACAAACTTGTGCAGCTACATAAACTAATACATGTCCAGTACGTCTCGGCTAAAACTGTTCAGCTGGAGGGTCATGACATCTTACAACTTCCGCCCTACCACTCAGACCTTAATTCCCTCAAGTTAATTTGGGTGGAATTCATAGTTTTATTTAGCTAAGAGGAACATCCTGTACTGTGTCTCAAGCTAACACTCTCTGGAAAGACAATATATCAAGTATGCAGAAGAGTGGTTAGTAAAGTGCAAATACGTAAAGAAAATCGAAAAGACTATGCAGCTGCAGAACTCCAGATTGTCAATATTATAAAATCTTTTATTATATCAGTTGGACGGATACAGACATCAGTGACAATGACTCAACAGAGGATGACCATTTGAGTGGAACTGAAGAACTCCAATAAAAAAACAATCTTTGTAAGTCACATTGTTGTTATTTAAAAATTATATTTATTCAAGCCTTTTAATTAATACTGCATAAAACCGCAATAATAATTTATTTTTATATTGAAAACTAAATAATTAGAGAGTCCAATAATAGGACATTTCCTTGATTTTTTTTTTCAATTGTTGTAGTGTCATTTAATGTGTTTTTCGAAATAACTTATTTGTCTATACTAATCGGCAAATCGAAATCGTGAGTTTAAACTGACGATAAAGAGATTGTTGTGCCTTCATCTCAGCAGGTAGCATGTAAACATAACTGGCAAAACAGATATTGTTAATTTTTTGAAAGGTTAGTACTGTGGTTCCATTCGCACAACTAAATTCCTCCATCTGTACTGGCTGACAGTTGACCAGCATGCCTTCTTAAATCTGACCACCTGTTCAATACTGCTTCCTATTGTGAACATTATAAACCAACTCTGCACATCTTTTACTCACTACATATACTAGCTGATATTTATAGCGTTATAGTTCAGAAAATTTCAATCAGCGTCTTATCAATTAATTAGTAAAATAGGTCATTTATAACTATGAAATATAAACATGATTTATCTTTAATTATAATCAGACAAATGTTAGAAAGCGATCAGGTAAACTAGTAGAATGAAATTGACAAGGATGTTAAGTTATAGAGATAAAAAATTATTAATGAATAGAATAGGATAAATTAACAGCAAATGTTTGTTATTGTAATTCATTTCTTTATTATTTAATACGTAAGTATATCTAGTGTTTGATTCTAAAAGATAATGTTGTTGGTTTTATTTTAAATTTGTTGGTGAATCACCTCATTTGCATATTGAAAAACGAATGTAAAAATGAGTTGAGATTTATTACATTGAGTGGTTATTCTAATACTTGTATTAGATAAGTATGAAATGTCCATATTGTTTGGTCATTTAGACAGATGTATCAGTATATAGTAATACCGATCTCAGATACATATTGAGATCAAGTTGTGGTGCCAAATCCATTAATTACATCAGCAGTACAAAATATTTAGACTATTAGTTGTGCGTAAAGTACTATTCAGCTTTATTGTCAACAATTTTCTTATTTTATGAATAGATATTATAAGAGTAAAGTTGAAATTGAACCAAAAATGTTTACCTGTTTAGTTAGATCTCATTTTGTATTTAAGATGTTATTGTACATAAATCTTGAGATATGAGAAGTGTTGTATATTCACCCTATCTCAGACCATATATAATTATTGATTGAATTTGTTCCTTCACTTCAATAAGTGATAGTCATTTCTCTCTTTTTAAAGTTCCTTGTTATAAAACAAATCAATTTCTTATCAGTAGTATTATATTGATGTTATTGGTTTAGGTAAATGTATGACTGTTGTTATAAATAATTTGTAATTATGTTATTTGATGTTTTAAAAGTTTTAACTATTAAATAAATAGTGTCACCCAGTGAGATAGTTGTTTTATTACTCTTGCAGAGACCTTTGTCATATTCAAAATTGATGTTTAATATTTGTACCCAACCCAAACAGAGCCTTTCCTAGGTTCTTTGCAACAACTGTGTAAGAGCTTGTCTCATCAAAACATACAGTTGAGATGTTCTTTGCAACAACTGTGTAAGAGCTTGTCTCATCAAAACATACAGTTGAGATGTTCTTTGCAACAACTGTATAAGAGCTTGTCTCATGAAAACATACAGTTGAGATGTGATTTTTACTACAATAAATGTTACCAGCAATCGTGACAACAGTTCTCATTCTAATTTACATTATAGAATTTAAACATTGGCAATAAAAACTTTGATTTAGATGTTTCCGACATTTTTTAATTCTATGTCGATTACTGAGGTGATACTCTGAATTGCCACCTACACTTGAATCTGAATGGGGCCCGTATACCATTCTTTTTACTGGAGTCTTATTCTCTCCAAGACAGGTGTGTTTGGGCACCTTTATTAAGGCCGTAAGTCAGTGCCAAGGTGAACAAAAATTAAGAGAATTTCTCATCTCCATAACACATCTCACTTTATAACAAGTAGGCTCTGAAGGATAGATTATTGGAAAAATGTTCTTATCCACATTCCCTACTATTTCACTATACCAGGGTTGGGCACTAAAGGCCTTAAACAGAAGCATCAACAATAACTTATAATGGGATCAAATTTGCCCTGTCAGTTAGAATGCCAGAATTAAATGAAAGTGTACTATATGTAGTTAACTATCTCTTAAATACTGTTACCACGATTGCTCCATTTCATCCCAAGGTGCAGAATTCCTGTTTTGTTGTTATTTGATTGCAAAAGCGAGTAATGTTGTCAAATGTCATTCCTAAAATGCATATTGTTGTAAAAAGGATATGAATGCACAATAGCATCCTGGATCAAAGTTTTAAGATATGGCAGCATTGCCTTAGCAGCCTGGTGATTTACACATATTTATGTACTTGGTTTGAAATTAAATATTTGAGTAATAGCTTCAGGTACCGACATGTTTTTTTTCCCATTTATGATTGAAATTTATTCATATTTAAGGAAAATAACATATTTTTTAATTTGGTTTTTCTAATGGAATCATTTTGTTTATTACAGTTACAATATTGTAATATATTTCATACTGAATAAAAACAAATTTAAATCTTGAGAAATGATAAAAAGTAATTTTTAAAAGAATCTATTGTAAAGTGTTGTGGTGTTATTACTAAAAATTTTAAAAGCTCTTTTAAGTGTTAAAATTTGTATGTGTTCTTTGTTTAAAGTTTATTATTGAAAATCGAAGGTTTGAACAGATAATAACATTTCAGACATTTACCATTGTTATATGTTATAAAATGTATAACATGGATACTGGAGATGCTTATAATGTATAACTGGTATCCATATATAACGATTAATATATATAAATGGCAAATCTCCGAAATCCAATTATTTGTTAAATGTATTTCCAGGTTAGTTGTGTTCCTACTAGAGTTCAAGGGGACTGATGTAATATTTACAAGACTACATTTATTTATATTTATAAGATAATTTCCTCCCTTTATATAAGATGTTTCATATGATAGTTTTTGCATATCATACTGATCAGGTAAACCCAGAACTCTAAATAGGTTCTTAAACAAGGGCATTACAAAACTCGGATTGAATTAAACTCCAGGGTTTACAGCATCAACTAAATTCTGGAGTTTAACATTTCGCTTCATACATTAGAGGTTTTTTTATAATTTTTTAAGTCTAGGGTTGAATACTCACTTATTTTGGGCTGTGTTTAAATCTTAGGTCAGAGCAGTGTTAAAAATAAAACTATAACGTTTCGAACTTTTCAAGTACACTGTATATATATATATATATATATATATATATATATGGGTATGTAAAATGTCTGGAAACATCTTAATACCTTTTTAAACCTTAACAGATAAAATTTACAAACTTAGCACAATGTTATCTAAACAACTTTTTTATGGAATACAGCTTGATGAAATGTTCTTCTTTAACACTGCTCGTTTGCTGGATGTTGGATTGTATTTTGAATTCCTGATTTAGATATAGGGTTTCAGGGCTTTCGATTGGGATAAGTGTCAATAAATAAATTCCTTACTTCTTCATAAGATCTCACCCAGTCTTCATATCCTTGCGTCATCAGGATCATAGTACCCTCTTGTTCACTTAAACTCTCTATTTCAACGTAAAGTATCACAAAAACTTAACTTTGTTAATTCCAACCGGAACCTGAATATGATACTTAGTCCGGTAAAATAAGGATGCAACCTCGGAATGAAAGATAATAAGCTAAAAATTTGCATACGTCTTTACTTTGATGGTATAAAACTTACCTCAAAAGTCTCATATAATCATCAGATATTTAAGGTCAAAATTCACGAAAATCAGTTTTTTGCAAATAGCTTGTTTCCCTTACGCTAAATGACTTTGAAGGTGGTTAGAGAAATTGTAGAACGGAAAATTCTCTTCAACTTTTGTCTGAACTAATTTTATGTACGTTCAATCCTTTTTGAGATACAGCGCAAAGAGTAGAGGCCGCTTACCTGTATATACGATAATGCGAGGTCAGCCAGTAGAATACAATAAATAAATGATTTATATCGTTAATTATTCACTTACTACTAATATTATTACTTAATACTATTGTTATTGTTATTATTATTATTTATTATTTAATATACCATATTTATAGATATTAATTAATTATAAATTATATATTCTTTAAATAATACTTATTTTATTTTTACCAATACTTATGCGTACGGCAAGTACGACTCGACGATTTTCAGGAGATAAATAGGAACGTAGAACGTGTGTTTTAGCGCACACAGTCAGTTCAACACTGGATAGCGTCGAAGGTAGATGGGCCGGGTCGGAAACCGTGCTGCTGCGGTGACAAGTCAACCGCAGAGACCATCGCCTCGGTCAGTCTGACTCGAATGAGATTCTCCATCACCTTTCCCGCTGTGTCGAACATACACAAGGGGCGAAATGAAGGTGTCCTCGGTGCAGCTTTAGCCTTGGGGATGAAGAGTAAAAGACACCACCTGCTAAACACGCATTGAACAAGTCCAGGAGAAGTCTGTGATTTACTCCGCGACGAGTTTAAGGGCTTCAGAGGTATGCTATTAGGGTAGGGCGTTCTTCTGTTACGGAGAGATCGGGCAGCGGCGATAAGCCCCTCTTCTAAAAAAGCTGGGAAGGCACCAATAGCTCTGAACCCCCGAAATGGTCGCACAAGGTGGGACGATAACTGTGTGTCGATGACTTAAAATTCCATGATCATAGGTGGAAAGTGTATCCCTAGCTTAGGGGTCATTATCGACAACCTGACAGCTGTTTCCAACACCTGACCTCACTCCAGTTTATGGCACAACGGAATTCACGCCTAGCGGCCCTGTGCTCAGCTGATCTGGCATTCTTGTCGGGTCGGTTCCTGGCTCGCTGCGCAGTTCTTCGGAGACCAAGATATCTCCTCCTGAGTTCCACCAATC
This sequence comes from Homalodisca vitripennis, assembly GCF_021130785.1. NCBI lineage: Eukaryota > Metazoa > Arthropoda > Insecta > Hemiptera > Cicadellidae > Homalodisca > Homalodisca vitripennis. Next base: position 111,160,349 of record NC_060209.1, read on the forward strand.
AGACGTTCACCAATAGACTGGTTTCTTCCCTTGTCGACGAGGGACTCCGGATATGAACTGTTCACACGCGAACGAGATGATAGTCACAGTCACTGTGGTCAGATCTTCAGCGCTTTCATGATGACCAAGCGTCTTGTTCTTGATGAGATCCTCAAATGAGCTTTTGTCCAAACGACTGACATTCCAGCGTCAATGCAGAAGAGCATAGTTGGTGTCCGGGTTCGCTTGCTCTGAAAGGAACTTAAAAAGGGTGGCCTGGTGGTCACTGGCACGATAGTCCTCACAGAGATGCCAGTCGGTAATCCGGTGGGCGACCCCTTCAGATGAGAAAGATGTCCGGGATTGTCTCTAAATACCCTTGGCGAAGGAAGGTAGAAACGCCACCCTTGTTGAGGATATGGAGTCTAGACCTGGCAGCCATTTCCAGGATGTACCGGCCTCGAGAGTTAGTCTCAGATGAACCCCACTCCACTGCTCTGGTATGAAAGTCACCTCAAACAATGACCCCATCGGTAATGTTCCTGATCTCATCCTCAGGGAACCGATCATCCGAGGAAAGTCCACAATGGGTTGATTTGGTGTGAAGTATTAGGAGAAGAAGGTGAAACCCCCGCCCCTCACCCAAACGAAAGCGTTGCCCGAGCCGTTTATCAGGACAGATATCTTTCCGAGGTCAAGAATCTAGATTGCCGCAGTACCAGAAGGATCCGAGAACTTACTGCCGGGGCGACGGTTCTGATATTGCTCACTGAGAAGCAAGATGTCAGATCCTCGCATACAGGCAATCGTTTGTAGGCAATCCTGTATAGTAGATTGTTTGCTGTTTTGCTTCTCTGCATGTTGAATTGATGAACTCTTATCGGTTCTTCTGAGATCTAAGCTTCTGGAGCACTTGTTTATACGCCCTGCAGCGATTAGACCCAGCGGAATGTCTCATCTGTTCGTCCTTCAAACCGGCTTCCGAACACAGGATGCAAGACTCAGCGATGGTGCATGTACTAGCCTTGTGGTCCTAGCCACCGCACTTATAGCAGATACTGCTCCTGTCGGGACCACTGCAGCGATTGGCTACGTAACAAAACCCAGGAATTTATAATGCCTGAAGGTCGTGAGCTGTTCGCGTACGCGACACCTGACAACCACACAATCTTGTTGTCATCCTCGGCTAGAAGTTTTACCACATATCTGGCACTTAGGGTAAGAATTGTCATCTTCTGTCCACGAGAATTAGCCTTCGATGCGAAAATCTTTACTTCGATGGCGTCACCAACGACAGATTTAACGGCGTTATCTACCTCCAACTCGGTCGTGAACTCGACGAGAAGATCGACGGCACGGATCTTCCTGAAGCCCTTGATTACGGAATCAGGCTTCGCCTTCTGGCGGGTTTCCCCCAGCACATCGGCGTAGGATTTACCCTCCGTTGGTCTGATTTAAATTGCGCCCGGACGCTTCCTGAGAGACATCTTCGGAGGTATCTTCTTCTCCTCTTTGCCAGCTTGACCTACCAACCACCCAGTGGCCTAGCGAAGGGGGGGGGGTCCAGGGGGTCCCGGACTCCCCCCCCCCCCCCCGAAATTTTAAGACGTATTAAAAAATAAAGCATGGAGCAGGAGAAAAAAGGACAGTTATCATTACTCTTGTCTACAAACATTAAATTGATTGATTTCACTGATTGAAGTGACCGTTGTTAAAAAATATAATTTGTCCTTTCGTTTAAATCATATGGTATAAAACGATACTTTTGGGCTCGGCCTTTCGGATAGTGTTGTGTAATCACGGTATTTCTATAGGGCGCGGTCACATGACGTCGCAAAGTAACCTGAACCGTAACACGGCGAACAGTTTAAATTAGCGACCACTTCGTTCATATTCGTCGTGTGGGGACGTAAAGTGACTGCTTAGAATTTAGTTACGACGTTGATTTTAGGTATCATTAAAACTGTAAACGTGTATATAATTATCGAAAAAAATCACTTTTCGGTCGGAAAATACACTTGAAAAACTACTGATTAGAACTTCAAACTAATTTGGACTTCAATAATTGAGGTAAACGTGGGGTTTTCGATTGAGTTAGGACGACGATTTTTGTTATCATTAAACTGTACACCGTACCTATATAATTATCGAGAAAAAAATCACTTGCGGTCGGTAAATACCGAAGAAAATCTCTCAACCGATTCAAGTTTTGACGATTTTGGATTTCATTGGTTGAGTGGTTGAGGTAAAAGTGATACTTAGGATTATGTTAGGACGGTGATTTTAGGTATTAATTGAACGCCGACTAATATATATATATAATTATCGAGAAAAAAACATTTAATCATTTTAAATTAGAAACTATGGAGTCCCACAGGGATCTATACTTGGACCAGTCTTGTTCCTTGTGTACATCAGCAGGCGGAACTCATCGCTTCTGAGAGGGAAAAAACTGAATTCATGTATTCAGTACGATGTCCGCATAGAGGAAAACTGATTCCACCAAGTTCCTCGGAATGTACCTTAATCGAAGTCTGACTTGAGACAATCACATTGAAAGTACCTGCTCAAAGGTTTCTTCAGGCATTTATGTTCTAACGGAACCTTTCAAAATTTTGCTCCTGGGATGTACTAAAAATGGCCTTGTACACCCCCATATAATGTACGAGTCGAGCTATGGGGCAGCTGTTCTAAATACAAATTTTGAGCGAGTAATTATAAGTCAAAAGAAAGCTGTCCGCATCATTTCAAAATTTAAATCCCAAAATTCATGCAGAGATGCCTTTAGGGAGCTTGGATTCCTAATCTACATCCTCGATGTCGCCCTGTACTGCCGATTTAAGTGCGAGTTCGTCCGGGGCAGGGACGTCTATCAATACGGGACAAGAGGCAGGGACAACCTTCGGTTACATCCGCACAGAACAGCCGCATTCAAAACGTTTGCCATCCGAGGTTGGTGTTAAGCTGATCAACAAGCTCCCTGATGAAATAAAAAATTTGAATTAACCAACAAAATTTAAAGGTCGATTGAGACACTTTTTGGTGTCGAGGGTGTTTTTATTCAGTGGAAGAGTTTATAATGAGCCGCTGGGATGAATTTAAAGTAATTCGATCATCCTCTATCTCTGGTGGTAAAATTTAGAAGATTTTAAAACGTATGGCTGTAAGTATGTATCAGTCTTAGGAATGAGTGTGGACTGTGTAATGAACGGGTATGAATGGGGGCAATTTAAAATAGATATACATATTTCTAAATAATTTAATTTGACGATTGTGTGTAATTTTTATTATTGTTGACACAATAAAAGTATTTTTATTATTATATTATTATTACCTCCGGTCGGAATATACCGAGGAAAAGCTCTACTGAATCAGATTTTGACGATTTTGGATTTCACTGGTTGAGTCGTTGAGATAAAAGTGGTACTTAGAATTATGTTAGAAACATTGATTTTTAGGCATCAATTGAACGCCGACTAATACTTATATATTATCAAAGAAAAATTGAAAAAATCGCTTCCGGTCAGATAATACACACCGGAAAACCTCTACTGATAAGAACTTCCGACTACTTTGGATTTCACTGACTGAGGTATTATTTCATTTTTCCTTAGTATATTCCGATCGGAAGTGATTATTTTTGTTTTTTTTCTCGATAATTATATATTTATTAGTCGGCGTTGAATTAATCTCTAAAATCAATGTCCTAACATTAATTATAAGTACTACTTTTACCTCAACCACTCAACCAGTGAAATCCAAAATCGTCAAAACGAATCAGTAGAGAGCTTTTCTTCGGTATTTACCGACCGGAAGTGATTTTGTTCTCGATAATTATATAGGTAGTCGAGTACAGTTTAATGATAACAAAACATCGTCGTCCTAACTCAATAAAAAATACCACGTTTACCTCAATAACCGAAGTCCGAAGTAGTTGAAGTTCTAATCATTAGAGTTTTTTCAGGTGTATTTTATTTCCGACCGAAAGTGATTTTTTCCGATAATTATATACTCGTCTACAGTGTAATGATACACAAAATCGTCATTATAACTCATTCATAAATACCCCAATCAGTGAAATCCAAAGTGGCCGAACTTCTAATCAGTAGAGTTTTTCCGGTGCATTTTCCGACCGTTAGTTTGATCTGTACCCGAGCAACGCTCTGAAAATCGCCCTTCTTTTCTAAAGGGTTTTTCGGCCGTCAATGGTCCAATGTCCCCGAAGGGGTATTTCATTTTCTCCACAGAATATAGTTGAGTCAATTATAGGCTTGAATGAAGCTCTGTTTTGTTCTTTTTCTTTCTTATCCAGTGAATCCGACATCACTTTGGTGCCTTCTACTCGGCCAGAATCGAACTTCGTAAAGTTTCTGTAGCTATACAAGAAAAATTTTGTGGTACTAGAGTTGCTGTGGAGAGTTTAATTTGCCTATTACATCTTTCCACTTTCTATAAGGCGTAGTTATTAAAGCTCCATATTTTTGGTACTTACCTTTTACCAGTGAATTGATTGGCAAATAACACACAAAACGTCCCCCTGATCCTCCGGTTTTCGGACCCCCCCCCCCCCCCGAAAGAAATTTCTGGCTACGCTACTGCTGAACCACCACAAAACCTAATATAATTCAGTCCGCACATATAAATCTATTAACAATAGATTTAAAAGATATAACCTTGAATTTAGATGGACATGTTCGTTCTTGTTCTCAGTAGCGGGATGTACTGGATGTATTAAGTTCTTTAACTGTTTATGATTCGATAAAGAAGAATTTAGTTACTATGGGTACAAAGGTTAGGAGCATTACAAAATATTGGGATACCTTTTTGACATACACTTAGTTTTGAAATTCTTAGATGTTATTGTTTTGACTGAAAAAATATTAAAGATAAAGAATGTTGCCGAAAGAATAATAGAGAAGGTAGAATATTTATTTTGTATAGAAAACGTTTTGAAGTTTTAAGTTTAATTTTAAATTATAGCTTTAATGCTTGTGAATTTATATTTTCGAGGTTCTCTCTTAATCACGAGCACTTCACTTTACTCTCTATTTATTACTTACTTATTTATTCCACCCCAAAACATTAATACTTTTAATAGTGAGCTGGAAAATTGTTTACAGATAAATAAAAACGTTGCTGATAATGGTAGAAACACAAGGAAACATGGAATATAATCAATAAATTTCTCTCTAAAAACATAAATAAAATACTTTAGATAATATCAAAACGAATTTTGAAATTAAAGAGGATAATAAAGTAAAAACCATATTAAAAGGTTTCAAAGAGAGTTTTAAAACATAAGTAGAAGATATTAGTAAAGAGTTGGTAGGGGAATCGTTTGATTTAACAAAAACATAAAAACCGGGAATTATTTAACAGGACAAAAATGAGTATGAAATTATTTACATATGATATTTTGATCTATAGGTCAGTAAGTAAACTTAAAACGGTAACTCTTTGGCAGGTCCTGGTATAATTAGGCCTAAGGATGTAAAACATAATATATTTTTCATGATTATAAGCAAAACAATAGGTCAAAATAAGCTATAAGCTTAAAACTGAAAATGCATAGCCAGTCTAGCATTTTTGTATCATCCTGTGTAATATAATTGCCTGAATTTTTTCCTATACAAATACAGGTTATTTTTTATTTTTAAGGCTATAATAATACTTGCATTAACTGATTTTATATTTCAGCTGCCACCTTCCCTTTTCTGTATACGGTAATTTCCTTATATATATATATATATATATTTGATGAAAAACCAAAAAGGGACCCAAAGTCTACATTTTTATTTTGAGTAATTAAATTTGAATGAAATTTAATTTCCTTGAAGTAGGTACTTCAAGTTTTGAGTGATTTTACACCAAATTTACATTTATACCTTTTAAAATAAGGAAGTAACGGTCGTTTGAGAATAAAATGTGAAAATATGAAAAAAGAAATCATAGGTACCGTAATGTAACATAGGTATAGGTATAGGTTACATCATAGGTAATGTAACATAGGTTTCGAAATAACATGTATTTTTTATTGATACAAATAAGTGTAACTTGTACAAAAGTGTTTATATTAATGCTACAAACAAAATGAGTTGAACATGTTCTGGAAATTAAATTACTGAAATACGCATTGATTACATATATTAAATTGAGCGCTTCTTCTTCGTTGAGCGACTTAGGCCAGACTTTGCTTCAGGCTGTTCAACTTCCTCTGGAATAGCACTATCTTCAATTACAGGGGAGAGAAGGTCTTTACATTCTTCCTTGCATTATGTTGAACAGTGTTGTTGAACAAATATTTTCCCTGGCCCCCGTCAATCTAGGGGGAAGTACTATTTCCGGAAACCCGGAAACTCCATCATCGGAGAGAAAAATGTTATGAAAAAAAAAAAAACATAACCATCGCTTTCAAATATGTAGTTGACAGTAGGTACCTTTGTGGGTTTCTTCAAATTCAAAATGATTAAACTTTGTGATGTTAGGTATTTTCTTGGTATTTTGCTATCAGCAAGAAATGCCAGTCAATGTAGGTAAATGGTGTTGCCACTTTCATCACCAGTTGCAACGCCAAAGTTTACTTTTGATGTTGGTGTAGATTGTTCAATTGTATTTACAACCTCTGATGACACATGACATGTTCGGAATTTGCTTTTAAAAAGTCCGAATCTCCAATCACATGAAGATTTTGTGTGACCAACAGGAAGGGAAGATAAAATGATTTTCTCATTCATTTTCTTACAGATTCTCCAGGCCAAGTAACTCATCAAAATGTTTTTGTTTAGGCCTACACAGTTTTCTGCATGGATGTGCATGGGTTTTTTCTCCATGCCTGTAGTTTTCGAGGTAATGACGAAACAAGCTGAAATCAATCAAATTTGAGATCTTACCAGAACTAGCACTCTCTGGGATTAGATAATTTGTTATTTGTTATTAGTGGTATCGCACATTACTCCAAAAATCTTTATTTTTAAAGGGACCAAAATATAAATTGGTCCAGGTTATATAGGATTGCTTGAGATATGTATTTACTGGGCAGTATCAAAACTATAATAGATTGTTCCATTTACACATCATGATTAAGGTTGGCCACTTTCCTTTACATGGAAGCTCTCTTTGCTTTACTTAATAACATGCTTATTAAATCTTTCTTTACAGATCAGATTTAGATGGTTTGTTAATTTTTTATAGAGTTTCCAATTATTGTTCTTCCTCTGTAGCCATTGCCATTTTGGACCAAGATGTGTAGTAATTTTGTCATTTGTACATAGATCTGATCGAGGTTTTACTATGACAATAGCTACAAGTTTGACGCAAAATATTTAGAAATACAACAAATCTCCTAGAAATGAGCGCCTCAGCATGGCACTGTTAAAATTTGCAGTGTATTTCCCATACACTGATTGTTATTGTTTCATGTAAAGGCCGTAGTTTTAGACGTGTATTGTATACGGTGCTCGCTCGACTAGGTAAATTAGGACATTTTTTCTGCATAGTTGTTAAGAAATCTGACCACGAACTCCATGTTTGAGTAGGTGGTTACATTTTTGCCATTTTACTATCGTTACCATGAGGTTTTGCAATCATACCACTATATATTGTATATCTTGTTAAGACACTTAAATGGTTTGATTTTAATTATTATGTGCAAACATGTTTCACGACAAACTTCCAAGCTTAGTAAGAGCAATGCACACCTTGACTTAACCCGTCCCTTTTTTGTGAGCTCCAGTTGTCATTTATGTGCTTTTCGTAAGACAGTGAAGTTGAGCCAGAATTGTTTGGTCTAGCTTGTTATGTTACTCTCGTAAAAGTCAATTTCCGCAGAACTTCTACGCATTTGCAGAAACTCCTGAACATGCCATTAACTGCAATAAATTTTTGCATCCACACCCATTTCAACAGACTGTGTTACAAGAACTAGATCAACATCTGCTTCAAAAGAGTCAGGCAGATTATTATAATTTTCTTCAACTAAAGGGTCCCCTGCATCATTTCTTCAACTACTTCTGTAACATTGCCTTCGATCTCTAAGATTACATCATTAATATTGATATTGTGAACATTATTTCTATATTCATCCAGCATCGGTATGACTAACAGCAAGGAAACGTCCGCGTCTGATACACTGATTGAATCTTCAGCAACACTTTGTTCTTCACTGGGCTCATCATTACTCGGCAAATCACATCGACAGAAGAAATCTTCATAAATTTTGTAATCATCTTTACTGATTTTGTCCACCCCAAACTCATGTAATACTTTTATAACTCGATTGTCATCCATTGTTAAAGAAACACACCACAACAACAAAAACTCTACCACAGCGACTCTACAAAAACTAAAATTAATCAGCTGTTTTATGAAAAGTAGTAGACCGCAGCTGATCGACTACAGTTGAGCCAAATTAACTGCTTATTTTCACCGTAATACAGTCAAAAGAAGAACATAACATGTTTCGCTATATTACGGATACTTAATTCATAAATATTAAGGGGAGTTGAACGCAAAAAATCGGTAAAAAAATGTTTTTTCCGCTTTTATTTTTTATTTTATTATTTGATTCTTTCTGAACAATTTACTGCAGTCCCTACACAAAAATGGCTTTCCGTTGAGCTTCTATGATTTTTCAAATATAAGACTACATAACAAATTTCGCATCAACTTTGCCCTCCGCCTCCTAACACCTGGTGCAAATACAGGTTAGCAGAAGTAAATGAAGAAGAAATTACCTACAATCACAAACATTCTGTACCTCAAGCTGCATTGACAGCAATAAAACCTACATACAGAGATTTTTCAAGATTAGATCTACTAAAAAAATGTCTTCACGGTAAAACCCAGAACGTGAACGAATCTTTCAACAATGTAGTGTGGAACCGAATCCCAAAAAATGTGTTTGTTGGAAGAGAGACTCTTGTATTAGGTGTTCATGATGCTGTTCTAACATTCAATGAAAGTAACATTGAAAGGATCAAGGTTTTAAAGGAGTTAGGAATAAAAGACTGTGGCAAATACACTGTATGCACATTGAAGAGCCTCGATGAAGTCAGGATGAGGAAGGCAGATCTGAAAGCAGATTCAATGACTAAGGAAGCAAGAATAAAGAAAAGGAGACAGTTGTTAGGTGAGGAAGAGGAAATGGATGGTAGCTACTATCCTGGAGGCTTCTAAAGTTAATATAAACTTATAATTATTTAGATTTTTTGTTTTCCGCTGTTTCTGAAAATTACCGGTTTTTAATATATATGTACCTTTTTCTCAGAAACTATAAATGCTACACACATAAAATTTTTACTGGTTATAAAGTAGCCTTTTAGAAGTATGTAGCTCTAGTTTTATAAAATTTCATCAATAAATAAATATTTAGAAAAATATTTTATCTAAAAATATAAAAATAAAAAATAACACAAATATAAAAACTTTTTTCTTTAGTTGTATCAATTATTTTACAAAGATTTTAGAGGTATAAATACAATATTATATCCTACACCTTGTGTAAAAATTTCAACTTCCTAACTGTTATGAGTTCTGAGAAAAAGGTACATAAAGTTACCTTATTTTAACATTGGGCCTTATGGACCGTTCAACTCCCCTGCGAAGTACTGTTAATTGTTATTATTACAAACCTCACCATACACGCGAGTAGCATCACAGTACGTCAAACAGTTTGGACGAATTTATTTAGGCAAAATAATGTAAAGAAACACAGTTAGCTATTGATTAGGACCAGCAACTATTCTTCTAATAAGTGGAACTAGAAGTTTTTGACTAATATGAAACTATAATACAGGGCGGTACTGATTTTGAAGCTATTACTTAGTATTTGGGAAAGGGAGCCAAAAGTCGGCGTTTGTGTTATTTCTTCATAAAGACTTTTTGCCCTTTTCGCCTCCCTGACAACAATGGCTTTATTGTCATTAATCAAGTGTTTCTCGATAACAAATTACTTTAAATCGATATTAGGTAGTAAAGTAAGAGTTTCATAAAGATAAATCTTTAGCTACAAAATACATTGTAACCCCTTTCAATGTGATACAAGTCATGTACCGAATTTACGACAACCGAAATAGTAGTAAGATCCCTCCAACGCAGTCACTGTGTACACTATGATACATCTCCAGCTACAAAATACATTGTTAACTCTTTCACTCTGATACGAGTTATGCACCGACTTTAGGGCAGCCTAAGTAGTAGTAAGGTACATTCACCGTAGTCAGTGTGTATACTATGATACCTCTCCAGCTACAAAATACATTTTTAACTCTTTTCACTGTGATACGAGTCATGTACCGACTTTACAACAGCCGTAATAGTAGTAAGGTACATCCACCGTAGTCAGTGTATATACTATGATACATCTCCAGCTACAAAATACATTTTTAACTCTTTTCACTGTGATACGAGTCATGTACCGACTTTACAACAGCCATAATAGTAGTAAGGTGCATCTACCGTAGTCAGTGTGTATACTATGATACATCTCGTATACGAGTCATGTGCCGACTTTACAACATCCGTAATAGTAGTAAGGTGCATCCACCGTAGTCAGTGTGTATACTATGATACGTCTCGTATACGAGTCATGTTCCGATTTTACAACAGCCGTAATAGTAGTAAGGTGCATCTACCGTAGTCAATGTGTATACTATAATACGTCTCGTATACGAGTCATTTGCCGACTTTACAACAGCCGTAATAGTAGTAAGGTGCATACACCGTAGTCAGTGTGTATACTATGATACGTCTCCAACCAAAAAATACAATGTTAACTCTTTCACTGTGATACGAGTCATGTTTCGATTTTACAACAGCCGAAATAGTAGTAAGGTGCATCTACCGTAGTCAGTGTGTATACTATGATACGTCTCGTATACGAGTCATGTTCCGATTTTACAACAGCCGTAATAGTAGTAAGGTGCATCTACCATACTCAGTGTGTATACTATGATACGTCTCGTATACGAGTCATGTGCCGACTTTACAACAGCCGTAATAGTAGTAAGGTGCATCTACCGTAGTCAATGTGTATACTATGATACGTCTCCAACCAAAAAAATACAATGTTAACTTTTTCACTGTGATACGAGTCACGTACCGACTTTAAAACAGCCGAAATAGTAGTAAGATCCCTCCAGCGCAGTCAGTGTGTATACAATGATACGTCACGTATACGAGTCATGTTCCGATTTTACAACAGCCGTAATAGTAGTAAGGTGCATTTACCGTAGTCAGTGTGTATACTATGATACGTCTCGTATACGAGTCATTTTCCGATTTTACAACAGCCGTAATAGTAGTAAGGTGCATCTACCGTAGTCAGTGTGTATACTATGATACGTCTCGTATACGAGTCATGTGCCGACGTTACAACTGCCGTAATAGTAGTAAGGTGCATTTACCGTAGTCAGTGTGTATACTATGATACGTCTCGTATACGAGTCATTTTCCGATTTTACAACAGCCGTAATAGTAGTAAGGTGCATCTACCGTAGTCAGTGTGTATACTATGATACGTCTCGTATACGAGTCATGTGCCGACGTTACAACTGCCGTAATAGTAGTAAGGTGCATTTACCGTAGTCAGTGTGTATACTATGATACGTCTCGTATACGAGTCATTTTCCGATTTTACAACAGCCGTAATAGTAGTAAGGTGCATCTACCGTAGTCAGTGTGTATACTATGATACGTCTCGTATACGAGTCATGTTCCGATTTTACAACAGCCGTAATAGTAGTAAGGTGCATCTACCGTAGTCAATGTGTATACTATAATACGTCTCGTATACGAGTCATGTTCCGATTTTACAACAGCCGTAATAGTAGTAAGGTGCATCTACCGTAGTCAGTGTGTATACTATGATACATCTTGTATACGAGTCATGTGCCGACTTTACAACAGCCGTAATAGTAGTAAGGTGCATCTACCGTAGTCAGTGTGTATACTATGATACGTCTTGTATACGAGTCATGTGCCGACTTTACAACAGCCGTAATAGTAGTAAGGTGCATCTACCGTAGTCAGTGTGTATACTATGATACGTCTCGTATACGAGTCATGTTCCGATTTTACAACAGCCGTAATAGTAGTAAGGTGCATCTACCGTAGTCAGTGTGTATACTATGATACGTCTCGTATACGAGTCATGTGCCGACTTTACAACAGCCGTAATAGTAGTAAGGTGCATCTACCGTAGTCAGTGTGTATACTATGATACATCTTGTATACGAGTCATGTGCCGACTTTACAACAGCCGTAATAGTAGTAAGGTGCATCTACCGTAGTCAGTGTGTATACTATGATACGTCTCGTATACGAGTCATGTGCCGATTTTACAACAGCCGTAATAGTAGTAAGGTGCATCTACCGTAGTCAGTGTGTATACTATGATACGTCTCGTATACAAGTCATGTGCCGACTTTACAACAGCCGTAATAGTAGTAAGGTGCATCTACCGTAGTCAGTGTGTATACTATGATACGTCTCATATACGAGTCATGTGCCGACTTTACAACAGCCGTAATAGTAGTAAGGTGCATTTACCGTAGTCAGTGTGTATACTATGATACGTCTCGTATACGAGTCATTTGCCGACTTTACAACAGCCGTAATAGTAGTAAGGTGCATCCACCGTAGTCAGTGTGTATACTATGATACGTCTCCAACCAAAAAATACAATGTTAACTCTTTCACTGTGATACGAGTCATGTTCCGATTTTACAACAGCCGAAATAGTAGTAAGGTGCATCCACCGTAGTCAGTGTGTATACTATGATACGTCTCCAACCAAAAAATACAATGTTAACTCTTTCACTGTGATACGAGTCATGTTTCGATTTTACAATAGCCGAAATAGTAGTAAGGTGCATCCACCGTAGTCAGTGTGTATACTATGATACGTCTCCAACCAAAAAATACAATGTTAACTCTTTCACTGTGATACGAGTCATGTTTCGATTTTACAACAGCCGAAATAGTAGTAAGGTGCATCTACTGTAGTCAGTGTGTATACTATGATACGTCTCCAACCAAAAAATACAATGTTAACTCTTTCACTGTGATACGAGTCATGTTTCGATTTTACAATAGCCGAAATAGTAGTAAGGTGCATCTACCGTAGTCAGTGTGTATACTATGATACGTCTCCAACCAAAAAAATACAATGTTCATTCTTTCACTGTGATACGAGCCACGTACCAACTTTTCGACAGCTTAAGTAGTAGTCAGGTGCGTCCAAGACAGTCAATATGCTTATGTTGTATACGTATCCATATGTATATGTATACGTATGTATATGTATACCCTCTTTATCCAGTGGGATAAATTACTTTTAATTTGTTATTATGAGGTATCCCAAACAATATCCCATAGTTGGTCTTTCCTTCTGCACTCCACTTTTGGGCATTCGTTGACAGCTAGATCTACGCAATAAAAATATTTAAATTGTGGAAATTTATGTTCTTGAAATGTAATAACGATATATATATATATATATATATATATATATACTGTTTTGACAGTTATAACAGAGCTAAGCATAAACAACCACACTATATACAGTCCACAAACACTAATGCATTCCTTTTGGGCCCATGCAGGGCTAAATTTCAACATGTTAGGACGAGATATTTGCTCGAGTAGGACAACAATTTTACGGATTCATATTACGCAGTGTGAGGCCAAAGTCTGGATACACACTTAGAAAAGTCAAACGGTGCAAGGAATCACAATTGAGTCTGGCACGAGATATCGTAAGTGGGTAAGCAACTTTTAGGAGCTATAGCAACTTCAACGGCCATGTTGAAATGCTTTATCTTTTATTTGCGTACCATTTTTCAAATATAGGGGGCTATGTGGCACATCATATGAAACACCTTACTTTCAGGAATACAAATATGAAGTATGTTTTAAGGTATCTTTCTTTTTGTAAGCGTTATGACCTGTTAAAGCCTGTTAAGTCGGGGTAAGGTCTAAATACATCCCTACAAAAGTCGATCTTTTCTCTGGTATGGGGTGTCTGGAAGAGGAGACACAACTTTTAGAAACTATGGTGGCCGTCTTGGAATCCGGATTTGGGTAGATTTATCAAATGGAAAGGGATTCATGTGGCTCATAATTTTGAACTGCCTCATTCTCAGGGCAATAAATGTGAAATCTGTGTTAAGATGACTTATTTTTGTGGGAGCTACGGCCTTTCAAAGTCCAACCAGCAGTCTATATGAGTATGCCATAACTCCTACTTAAATAAAGATATCTGAAAACGGATTTCATACGTGGTATTCTGGAAATGAGGAAGTTCAAAATGGTGGTGTTCCACATGAGCCCTTCCTATTTGGAAAATTCTACACGATTCCAAAATGGCGAATTTTAAGATCGTCATCACCTCTGTTACCATAACTCCTTAAAGTTGTGCTCACCCTCCCTCCTACAGATACACTATACTAGATCCAATTGACATTCTTTGCACTATCCAACTTTTATAGGGGTTTATCCAGAATTATACCTTCCCCTGTAGTTTGCAAATTTAAAATTTTGTGGATCTACGTTCTTGAGAATGAGGACGTACTACATTCTGTTACATGTGTTTTTCATGCCATTAAGAATAACAATGTAATAAATTATATAACGTTTTAAACAAAGGTATGTCTCCAAAAGGTTTGAAGGAAAAACAAAAACGCTCGCGTAATTTGTTTATAGTTGTTGGTGCTCTTTTGTAGTGCAAGCAGCGTGTATTCTAAAACATCCACACATTAAAAGACTGTAGTTTATTTTAATTTATAGTTTTCAAAAAGGTGTACCACAAAGCGAATCTAGTGACAATTGGCAGACATTTTATTAAAACTTAAACAAACAAGCGTTAAGATAATTCGTTTAAAACGTGAAAGTTAAAATAATCATATCTACGTAAATAATCACACTACACAATTCTGTTAAACCGCTAGAAATACTACATACATTATACAGATTTCATTCATTATATTACAAATGTAAAATGTATTATATTATATTAGAAAGAAATATAGCAAATAGTTCCATAACAATGAACACTAGAAGTCAAAATATTTTAGCTCAATCGAAACATCAAGTGTTTGATTTTTTAAGAAAATTGTAATTTGTTGCCACAGTCAGCTGATCGCTGCACCACGTGAGATGAGGTTATGTTGACAGAGAGAGATCAGCTGATGCTGCAGAGGGAGGCTGCTGTATTGATCAGGACCAGCCCAGTGTAGTGCGGGCCGTCGGACGGGGACGAGACATCATCCACACCCTCTCACGCTACCGTCCATATCAATGTTCGCGTTTTTGTACAATTTGCTTTTAATAGTTACGTTCATTAAAGTGTGAAAATAAATGTGAGTACCTCCACTCAACTTGTAGACGGCTGGTTAGTTTTCCTATCTCAATACACAATATTTTATTGCATGCCGAGTTTATACGCCACTAAACACATTTTGGGGCGATAATACGTAGTCTTAAAAGTATTCCACGCAGTAAAAAATTATTTTAATGGCATATAATTAGTCTGACACTTGCCTAAAACTGTGGTGCGGTCATGTAAAATAAAAAAGAACTAATGAAAAAATTAAACAAAATGAATGAAAAATGTACAAATCTGAGTTATCAATAAATTCTTAAAAGTATAATAATTCTCATTTACGTAATTGTAAAAAGAGTAGGGAGATAATTCTTTTAAAATATGAACGTTACAATATTCATATCTACGTAAATAATTGTCACCGGATTATGTTAAACCACCAGAATACTGCACAAATAAGAATGGCTAAAAATTACTATAAAAATTAGACTAAAATGGTTTAGTGAACTAGTATATAATAATTATAAACTGATTTATAGTTATTATATAATAAAAGATTGTTTAAAACTAACCAAACGTCAAGTTTAAATCAGTTTTATTAGATGTCCAGTTATTTCAAAACCAGAGTATCCTAAAAAGAAGACGAAAGTATGTTTATAAATCTTGAGTTGAACTAAGTTTGAAATATACATTTTAATATGGACGTTAAGATTTTATATATTTATATATATATATATATATATATATATATATATATATATATATATATATATATATATACACACACACACACACACACACACATATATATATATATATATATATATGTATATATATATATATATATATATATATATATATATATATAAAAAACCAAAGCTCAAGTATTGTTTTTGCACAATTACTCAAATCTATACCACATTATTTATTACCATCTAAAACATCTATTTCTTGGTTGAAGTGTAATATTTTGCTTTTACTTTCATCGTTCGTTTAGAATGTTTCAATAGTTCTTGAAAAGCCTACTATTATACACAAACATATGACTTGCATATTTTTATTACTAATATTTTTATGCCTAAGTCAAGCATTACGCTTTTTTTTAAATCATGTCAGTTTGTTAAAAAAATGTTTTTGACACATAACATACATTTAACAAACAAAAAGAAAGTTTAAAAAGAGAGTTAAGGAAAATCGAGTTAAATGACATACATTTCACGTTGAACACAGTTTTTCAAACGTAAAATTATTAAAGGAAACCCAAAATTAAATAATCCTAGAATCTTATGAAACTGTTTTTATAATTGGTAACCAAATAGTTTAGGAATTAATGAAGCTGGTCGTTTCCTAAATTAACCGTTATTGTATTTGATCTAATTAAATATTAAGTTGAGTATTTTTACGTGCAAATTAGACAAACTACTAGACCAAAAAAATAACATTTTCCTTACTTGTATTTTGTAATTACGTGGTTTTATTTTATTACAAGTTTCTTTATATTATTATAACATTTATGACTACTTTGCATTTAGTTAAGTGGGTTTCTTTCCTTTAAAGCGAAACGCCTGACGAAAATAATTATTGCATTGTTTGTTTTTGTTTTAAATTAGTGAATAATGGTTTAACACAGTTAAACAACTGTACACTAGCGTCAGAGTAAATAGATTCCGAAGATATGGCTATTAACGGAGGATCCAGTTAGTTTGCAAAGATTTCTTTATATTTATGACTACTTAACATTTATGACTACTTTGCATTTAGTTATGTGGGTTTCTTTCATTTAAAGCGAAACGCCTGACGAAAATTAAGTACAATTATTGCATGGTTTGTTTTTGTTTTAAATTAATGAATAATGTTTTACACAGTTAAACCTCTGTACACTAGCGTCAGAGTAAATAGATTCCGAAGATATGGCTATTAACGGAGGATCCAGCTAGATTGCAAATTGCTATCTTAATCCTCGCTTCAAACTCAAAACCTCAAAAGATATCTTTTAAAGATTCTTCTAAAACAAAGTCTACTTTCTTGTAGAAAGTGTACTTTCTATTTGCTTAGAAAGTATTACTTTCTAAGCAAATAATAAAATTATAACGTAATTCTAAAAATATTATTATTAAATATATAAAACAAATGTATCTAAAACAAAGCGTAAGCTATATGAGATTAATAAATACAAAAATAAAGAGTGGATTAAAACTTTTTATACAAGAGAAAGTGAAAATGTACTTTGTGGATGATGTATTTTTTTTATTAATGCAGTTAAACAAGTGAATAGATAAAAATAAATCTAAACTGTGTCGCCTGCAAGAAGGTGTTGGACTCATAATTGTGCCATGTTTCCAAAAATCTTGCAATTCACCTTCAATTCAGTAAATAATAAATTATCAAACTTGTCTGATGACAGTGGTAATTAAAAACGGAACTGATACATCCAAACCTGTGGGAATTGGTCAATGGAGATTAGTTGGTTGCAAATAAAGAGTTCTCCTACAATAAATGAGGCATTTTAACATTATTAAAATATAGCCCTATACATGTATTTATATATATATATATATATATATATATATATATATATATATATATATATTATAATAATAGATGTAAATTTAACAAATAAAATCTGGTAACATTCAATGCAATATTTTATATCCGTAACTTATACATTTTAAAATAAGAAGTCTGAGGTCATAAGCCTTTCACCAAAAATACACATCCGGAGTTTGGATTTTGAAGACTTTTGAGGATAGGTTTTATTAAAATTTTGTGTCACATGGAGTTTATTAAAAATCCTTCGACGACTTCCCTAGATATGTCATTAGTGGAAGTGAAGTCATGGTAATATCAATAACAGAATTACCGTGATACGGTTTCACGTAAACATCTACGTTTTTAGGCTATTTATCAATGGCACTGACTTCTATAAGAAGGCCATTTACACATAACGTAGTCAACCCTATGATGGGAAGGGTTGACTCGATGTGAATGTTGAGCTTAGCCCCAATTCACCTTGCTCTTAGTTAAGAGTCTACAATCTGACGCTGCCACAGACTTGACTCCTGGAATCTAGATTTGATTAGTAGTATTTAAAGGTTTAAATAGACGTGAGGACTTATAAGTCCTAAATTCTTCTCTATAAATGAAGACATTTTTATTTAATTTTCGTTTCATTTCACTTCCTTTTAAAACAAGAAGAAGCCTCTTACCAGGAGAAAGAAATTAAAAGTGATCAAAATAAAAATATATTTATTCAGTTTGGTAAAGAAATCTAATAATATGGTACTTTTGACAATATAAATTGTGGATACCTGCCTAAGACGAAAACATCCATTTAATAAGAATATGCAGACTACCATTATCTGGGAGTAGTTGGTAATTTGTTAAAATTTGGCTGTTTCTGTATTGTGTCACTATATTTCTGCGTTTGAGATTTTTGTGAGATTTCAGAAAAAAAACGAATAAGGTGTGTATATATATATATATATATATATATATATATATATATATATATATATATATATATATATATATATATATATATATATATACTAATTACTGTGTTGAATAGAAGAAAACAAAAGAACCATTTTTCACTTCTATATTTCAGGGGATTTAATACCCCCGTCTTCAGGAAGTTTAAAATAAAAATTAATACAAAACTATAACACGTAAACAAGAATTAAAAAAACAAATGTAAACACAGTGCACAACATTTGATAAAGTCCAGCTGACGTGAAATTTTTCTAATTTAATCTTGTTGGAACAGTTGATTTTTATAAAGGATAGAATACAACTTGTAATTTATGGCCAATTTTGAATCTATTACAATTATTTAAAAAGTTATCTTAAATTTAGACCGAATGGATTTGTTGTCTTCAACATAATTTGATGAGCTTGCTCCATGTGCTTTAATTTTAATCTGTTGTAGTTTTCATCAGATACTACAGTTGAAATATTCCACTCGAGCTAATGAAGCTAACTACGTAATAAATTAAGCGTTTTGTATGTTTTATTGACTTTTTGTAGCTCTACAAGCAATTTAAAAATACTGTTTGTCCATACGGTTTATGTTTGAAATTACAATTTCTTAAATAAAGTTAAAAGAATTTACTATTTTGACTGGATTTTATTGATTACAAAATGTAAATCCACAGGGTACAAATAAATAGTACAAAAGTGCTAGTACATAAATTATACCTGTGCAGAACTCTATATTTCTCCAATAGTTTTTGATAAGGTACAGAATATATTTCAAAAAGAAGTATTCAGAAGAACTAAAATTGAGAATTGGAAAGTAAACTATTCCTTTATTATGGATGCAAAGGTTTATACTGCACAAATGTGTATTTTAATG